>NC_137061.1:10312864-10415364 GCF_032717465.1 Coenobita brevimanus | reverse complement strand
TATTTAAAACCCAAACCACACCAATAAGGGACATAAAAGACTGAAATAAATGCAAAAGAACCATAAAATGAGGTTTTAGGTGTGATTTTATACAATATTAAACATTCTGGGTACTTACAAGTCCCTGGCTCCTGGACTAGTTTGAACCGCCAGTTTGCAGTCCACGGTTAATCCTCTGCACTCTAAATTCTAATTTCTTAACACTGCACAACACTGTAAATTCCCATGTGTTCTAGTGGCGAGGTATTGCAGTTTATTCAATGTTTATTCACAAAAAACAAGCACCTGTGGCTTGCACCGCTATGAGCATCTGCTCTCGATTGGAGTTAAGCTGCGAATGTTGATGATGGCGGGGTAACAGAGGTGCCAGATCGCAACGGCCACATTACCAATCTCCTCAACTTTCATTACCAAATTTAACTTTTCATTACCAAATTCATAAAGCTAGCATTTATTCTTCACTAATTATATATACAAGTGGAAATACATGTAATCACTCTCCTTATAATTAACACCATCGGCCATACCACGTTGAGTACACCGCTTCCCGTCCGATTAGCGAAGTTAAGCAACGTTGGGTCTGGTTAGTACTTGGATGGGTGACCGCCTGGGAACACCAGATGCTGTTGGCGTCCCTACGTGTCAAGTGAGGTTGGTGGAGGATTAGTGCCCCTCCCTGTAAAACAATTAACTCTAAGCCCTTGGCCACCCCGTTTGGGATACATGGCGTCTGGCAATGAATGAATGAATGAATGAATTATTATTTTCACGCTATGTAGGGTAGCAGATTAATCAGAGAGAGCAAACAATCCACCATCCCCATCCTGTGTAACCTCATACATGTGAAAAATCCATTTGGTAATGCATTATTCTGATTCATTACCACACGAATTTTTCATTACCAAATTGGCCCACACTTGGTAATGAAAAATACCAAATGGCAACCCTGACATGGGAGGGGGGAGGGGGGAGGAAGGAAGGGGTGAAGGGACCATGGTGTAATTCGGCGCCAGGCGGCAATTTCAAATTACGGGTGGGAAAAAAAGTCAGATTTTTTTCGAATTTTTTGCGGTTTTTGGCCCATTTTGGGAATACTGAATCCCAGGATGATTATGTCCGGTTAGGGGGGATGTTCGGATATTGGGCATTCGGATATTAGAGGGCTTACTGTATATATATACAGTGGAAGCTCAATTATCCAGGCTCGGATTATCCAGCTTTCGGTACATCCAGGCCGTGACCGAATGGTTCAGTGGTACAGTAGTACATAGAATTATCTGTACGACAGCTCCGGTTAAAACAGGAAGCATCCAGATGCTTGGGAGAGAGGCATGGGTAAACCAGAGAGAGTCTGCTCACACTCCCCCCACCCACACCTGCTCACAACTCAATCAGAAGGGTGGTAGTGTGGAGTTTGGCGAGGCAACTGATACACCTGACCTAGCCTAACCTTGCTTAACTACTTAATAATTTAACCTAATTTAACCAAACCTGGGCTCCAGTGTGGAAATTGGGAAACTAAATCCACTTTGTTGTACGATGAGTTTCTTCCATTAGACCCGAAACAATCGTAGGTAAGGCTTAAAGAACGTGATAATAAAAGAAAAAATCTTTCACCAAGAAAAGGTAATTTACTACCCTCAAAATAGAAAAACACAGAAAACAAACTGGAGGAATATGAAGTGAATTGAAGTCTTTGGGCTGTATGCTTAGAGGAAAAGTAATGGGTTTCCCAATTTTAGGGAACGAAATGGAACAAGAATGTCTGCTAATCAGAAAAAAAAAAAAATTACTCGTGTTTTCGTAAGTTAGCATTCAGTTCTGCATTCTTCGTTAGATATCACGCTTCCCAACACATTTCGGACTGACAGAGCATAGTTATTTCTTCCTCTTACATTTACTGTTCATTCTTTTGTTCGTCCTTAAGTGTACTTTATGTGTGAAAGAGAGTATTAATACAAACAATAATGCATTCCATTAACGCCATCATAGCTGCCAGACTCGAACAATGCTTTACTGTACTGGTGTCAGGGATGTTGGGTTAGGGAGAGCTATAAAAAACTGCGAACAATTATGGGAAGGTAACGAAGGTCACTGGTATGTTTACACGACCCTCCTCTACCATCTCAAACAGTCAGGCAGCCTGCCAATTCATCTCAGATGTTTTCGCCAATATGTTTAAATTTTTTTTTTTTTTTTTTGAGTAAGTTTCTTCTATTATGCCAGAACCAATCGTAGGTAAGGCTTAAGGAACGTTATGATAATAATAGAAGAAATCTCAAAGAAAGGTAATTTACCACCCACAAAATAGGCAGAAAAATACAGAAAACAAACTAGAGCAATATGAATTGAATTGATAAGGTTATTTGGCTGTATGCTTGGACGAAAATTTATGAGTTTCACAATTATAGGGGACGAAATAGAACAAAAATGTTTACTAATAAAAAATACTTTCATCTCATGTGTTCTCGTAAGGTAGCATTCAGTTCCACATTCTTTGTTTGATGTCGCTTCCCAACACATTTAGGACCGACAGAGCATACAGTTATTTCTGCTCCTTACAGTTAAGTGTACATCCATTGCACATTCTTTTGTTCATTCGTGTGTGTGAAAGAGAGAGTATTGATACAAACAATAATGTATTCCATTAACCTCTTCATGGCTCCCAGACTTGAACAATGCTTTACTGTACCAGTGTCAGTAACGTTGAGTTAGGGAGAGCTATAAAAACTGCGAACAATTATGGGAAGGGAACGGAGGTCACTGGTATGTTTACACGACCCTACTCTACCATCCCAAACAGCCAGGCGGTCCCTTCATCCCAGATGTTTTCGCTGATATGTTTAAATGCTAAAGTAACATGCACTCTAATTTTGTTTAAATGCTAATGTAACATGCCCCCTAATTTCATGAATCATAGCAAATCACAAGATGGGTTTAGGGAGGAGGGCAAAAAGCCAGGTGTACCAGAAGAGTCTTTTCACATCTATAAGAAAAAGAAACTGACTTTTTAACTTTGAAACAATGGTTCCAAGGTCTACCACGGGAGCACAAATTTTCTGAGCTCACGAACACTGAGGGGGGGGTAAACATACGCTTTGTTGTAAGTAGTAAAAGCACTTTACCAAATCAGTTCATCCTGATAGGCTGTTATATTTTTCTGATTATTTCTGGGTTGGTAAATAAACATTTCTTGTTAAATCTGTTTCCCCTCTGTTTTTAGCTGTTCTGGTGTGACAAATCTTTGATTCGTTAATGTAATGGCAGAAGACACTGTTCTGATCTAAGTGTTTAAACCTGGTCTAACCTAGCTTAACTGCACCTAATAATTTAATCTAACCTAATCTTCAGTTGGGAAATGGGAAACGAAGTCCACATTTGAGTACGATGAGTTTTGTCCATTGTGCTGGAAATAATCGTAGGTACAACTTTAGAACGTGACGATAATAACAGGGAGGGAATCTTTCATTAAGGAAACGTAGTTTACCAAACTGAATATAGTCTGAAAAATACTGAAACAAGCTGGAGTAATATACATTGAACTGGAAAGGTCTTTCTGGTACTTAAAGTGTACATTTACCAGTAAATAAATCAGTCTAACAGTACAGTACGTGTTGTTTCTGCCGGATTAATCGTGCTTTCGGACTAATCAGGCACCCCTTAACACCATATAGCCCGGATAATCGGGCTATCTCTGTACATATAGAGAGAGAGAGAGAGAGTATACAGTATATATATATAAATATATATATAGTAATCTCTCCACTATCCGATGTAATACAGCCAAAGGCATGTCCGGAAAGTGGGTCCATCTGGATAGTGGGCCCCTGCCTCCTGGGCTGGTACTAATGGACCCTAACCCAGCCTAACTTTGAAAGCCACCTAAATAACTCCCTACTGTACATGCACAGCACCTATTTAAGACCCTATTCACACCAATAATGGACATAAAACACGAAAAATAAATGAAAAGGAACCAGAGAACGAGGATTTAGAAGTGAGTATGGAAAAATATTTAGCAGTGTACAGGGTACTTACAGCACGTCCGTGGCTGCCTTCTCTAAGGCTTTGGCAGTGGTGAAAATGCTCTTGAACCAAATACAGTAATCCAGTGTTGTGCTACACTTAATTCTTTGCACTGCTAGTTATAACTATTTAACACTGCACATTCTGTTCTTAACCTCGCCACACCAGTTTCAACCGCCAGTTTCAATCGCCAGTTTGCACTCTGTACTTAGTCATTTGGACTCTAAATTCTAATTTCTTAACAGTGCACAACATTGTAAATTCCCATGTGGTCTAGTGGTGAGGTATTGCAGTTTATTCACTGTTTATTCACAAAAACGAGCATGTGTGACATCCACTTCAATGAGTATCTACTCATGATGGTGGTTAGGCGGTAACTGGTGAGAGAGGAGGAAGGAAGGGGTGAAGGGGCCATGGTCAACACAGGTGTTCGGCACCGCACGCCAGCTTCCAAATACGGATGGGAAAAATTTTGATTTTTTTTTTTTTTTTTTTTGAGGCCCGAAGGTCCAGGCCCACAACGTCCGGATGTGGAGAGTCCGGATAGTGGGCGTCCGGATAGTATAGGGATTACCGTATATTACAGTCACCTCTCACATAACACGTGAATATTGTTCCTGGCAGGTTCCGCTTTATGAAAATTCCGCATCATACAGCCATATGTTTACATGTTAAAGGGTTTCATGGTACCCAAGAAAACCCAAACTTCACCTTTTGGGGCAATTTTCTGGGATTTTTCCCAGGACATTGACCTACCTATTAATGACTTCAGTGCATACAAACACTGGAGGATTTTCCACCCTGAACTGAAGAGTTTGTGGGTTTCCTGGGGGGAGGGGGAGTGGGGTTCCAAGGCAGGGCAGGACTACTACTGGTCCCCAGCATGGTCCTCTGGCCATGCTGGCTGAACAGAGTCCTTCATACATTTATAGAGCTGATTGGAACTCCTTCCCTCTCCCGTCGGTTGAAGTACATGACCAGGTACCTTTCCATCCTAACAAGGGCTGGGTCAGACGAATAGTTGACTCGATGACTTGGCATTTTTTGGCAATGGCACAATTACGTTCTCCTCTCTCCTTCCGCCTGAACATATCAAGCTTCTGCTCCTGGGTCAAACTCTTCCGCCATTTTGCTGAGTCATGGTAGGATGGTATGGTTAGGCTGGGTCTGGTGGCCAAAAAAAAAAGAGCAAAGTAAGCACACGGCACGTGTGGAAGCAGAGTGGGGAAAGGGTTGACTGAAGTGGCACAGGAATGCTCAGCAGACCATGACAACACCCTGCACAGACACGTGACAAGCATACGTCACGGGCAGATGCAACGCGTGCTGTGACTAAATCTGCCCGCGTTTTGTCTGTTTTTTACTGTGTTTTGACAAGTTGTCTCGCGTAATGACTAAATACTGTATTCCATAATTTTTGATCTGGGCCTACATTTTCGCTTTTGTAGCAGCATAGTGTGTTCTTTTAAGAAATGGGCAACTTCTCCACCCGTGTAATATTTGTCAAAATCGCATTTTGACCATATCTTGGACTAGAAAAAAAAAAAAAAAAAAAAAAAAAAGGCCGTGCTATGACTGCTTTTGCACTCTCTGATCGTGCATTATGTGAGGTAACTTTATATATCTACATATAAATATATATTTTTTTTTTTTTTTTTTTAATGCGAGGAAGAAGGAACCAAAGGCCATGGCCCGCAGTAACAGTTCCCTCCAAGAGAAAAACAAAATACAATAGAGAGCCAAATTCAAGATCCGATCATTTTGAGATGCCTGGACACACTGCGTTTGAAAGACTGGAGATCATAGGCAGCAGGAAATACAGACAGAGGGAGACAGTTCCAGAGTTGACCTGTTGCATAAATGAAAGACTGGGAGTAACGGTTAACTCTTGCATTAGAGAGTTGGACAGAAAAGGGATGAGAGTTTGCTGCCAGACGGGTGCTACGCGCCCGTCGTAGAGGTGGAGGAATGCAAGCAGACAGTTCAGAGGAGCAGTGACCATTAAAGTAGCGATAGAAAAGAGATAAAGATGCAACAGTGCGGCGAAGAGACAGAGGTTGAAGGGAGTCAGTAAGAGGAGGAGAGTTAATGAGACGAAAAGCCTTTGACTCCACCCTATTGAGAAGAGCTGTATGTGGGGAGCCTCCCCACACATGAGAGTTGTACTCCACACAGGGGCGGATAAAACCTCTGTATAGAGTCAACAATTGTGCAGGGGTAAAGAAAGAGCGGAGTCGGCTTAGCACACCCAATCTCTTAGAAGCAGATTTTACAAGAGATGTAATATGATCTTTCCAAGATAAGTCCCGAGTAAATGAAACCCCAAGCATGTTCAAGGATGATGCAGGATTAAGCTGAATATTATTAAACATTAATGGGTATACCTGTGGAAGATTTTGTCGGGTTGATAGGTGTAAGAACTGAGTCTTAGATGCATTAAAGACAACCATATTATTTTTACCCCAGTCAGCGATACGAGCCAAGTCAGACATTAGGTGTGCCATAGCCTCATCCCTTGTTTCTTGAAGCAACTGTTGAGATGGGCGTTGCGGGAACCGAATGGAAAGGTGAAGGGTGGAGTCATCAGCGTATGAGTGGATAGGATTAGGTGTACAGCTTAGAAGATCATTGATGAATAAAAGGAAGAGAGTTGGTGATAGGACAGAGCCCTGAGGAACACCACTGTTGATAGATCTAGGAGAAGAACGATGGCCGTCTACAACAGCGGCTATAGAACGACCAGAAAGGAAGCTAGCGATGAAGGCACAGATAGAAGGATAGAAACCGTAGGAGGGCAGTTTGGAAATTAAAGATTTATGCCAGACTCGATCGAAAGCCTTTGAGATGTCAAGTGCAATGGCAAAGCTTTCGCCAAAGTCCCGAAAGGAGGATGACCAGGAGTCTGAAAGGTAGGTGAGAAGATCGCCAGTGGAGCGTCCCTGACGGAACCCATACTGACGATCGGAAAGAAGGTTGTGATAGGAAAGATGCCTTAAAATTTTTCTATTAAGAATTGACTCGAAAACTTTTGAAATACAGGACGTTAAAGCAATTGGACGATAGTTGGAGGGTTGGGAGTGGTCACCCTTCTTTGGGACTGGCTGAATGAGAGCAAACTTCCAGCAAGAAGGAAAGGTACAAGTTGACAGACAAAGGCGAAAGAGTTTGCCTAGGCAGGGTGTAAGCACAGAAGCACAGTTCTTGAGAACAACAGGAGGGACCCCATCAGGCCCATATGCCTTGTTAGTACTGAGGCCAGTGATGGCAGAAAATACATCAACTGAAGAAATTTTAATGTCAGCCATGAGGAAGTCAGAGGGGAGAAGTGATGGAGGAACAGCACCGGAATCGTCTAAGGTGGAATTGGAGGAGAAAGTCTGTGCGAAGAGATCTGCTTTATCAGTAGAAGAAATAGCTACAGAACCATCAGAGTAGAAAAGAGGAGGGAAGGATGATGAGGTAAAGTTGTTAGAAAGATTTTTGGCAAGGTGCCAGAAGGAGCGGGAAGAATTCAAGTTGGAGAGTTGAGAGCATTTAGTATGGATGAAATTATTTTTAGTAGAGCGAAGAACAGACTTAGCACGATTCCGGGCAGAAACGTAAAGATGATGTGATTCAGGTGTGGGTTGGCTCCGGTACCTTTTGTAGGCCCTCTCCTTGTTGCGGACAGCATTAGAACAAGCGTGATTAAACCAAGGCTTTCTTGCGTTAGTCAAAGGATATGAGAAAGGAATGTATGCTTCCATGCCCGAGAGAATAACCTCCGTAATGCGCGAGGCACACTCAGATGGCTCCCGGCCATGGAAGCAATAATCATTCCAGGGAAAATCAAAGAAGTACTGCCTGAGGGCCTCCCAGTTCGCGGCTCCAAAGTGCCACAGATGACGTTTCCCTGGAGGGTCCACAGGCCGTACCGGAGTGATAGGACAGGTTAAGGTAATAAGGTTGTGATCGGAGGAGCCCAACGGAGAGAAAAGATTAACAGAGTAAGCAGAAGGATTAGTTGTGAGGAAGAGGTCAAGTATGTTGGAGCTCTCTCCAAGGCGGTCAGGGATACGGGTAGGGTGCTGTACAAGCTGCTCTAGGTCATTAAGGATAGAAAAGATGTAGGCTTGTTCACCAGGTGGATCCGTGAAAGGAGAGGAGAGCCAAAGGTGGTGGTGAACATTGAAATCTCCAAGAATGGAGATTTCAGAGAAAGGAGAAATGGACAGAATGTGTTCCATCGTAGAAGTAAGATAGTCAAAGAATTTTTGATAGTCAGTAGAATTAGGGGATAAGTAAACAGCACAGATATATTTAGTCAGAGAATGACAGGAAAGCCGAAGCCAGAGTGTGGAGAATTCAGAAGAATCAAGTTCAGGAACACGAGAGCAAGATAAGTCGTTGCGTATGTATACACAACAGCCACCTTTGGCTTTGAAATGAGTATAGAGAAAGTAGGAGGATACAGAAAAGGGTTTGCTGTCGGTTGCCTCAGACAGCTGAGTCTCCGTCAGAAAAAGAAGGTGAGGTTTAGAGGAGGAGAGGTGGTGCTCAACAGAGCGAAAGTTAGATGAAAGACTGTATATATATATATATATACCTGTATATATATATATATATACAGTACCCTCATGTCCAACACGGTAATATTGTCATGCACGGGTCCCGTGTTGGACCAAAAACGTGTTGGACAAACAACAGAGCTTATGGGGAAAAATGAATTATGTCAGCAACCCTAGGAAAAGTCACCCTAAATACCTACCATATACCTATACATATATTGGTACTACTGTAATTATAATAAATGGTACTGTACTATGAATGATAACTAACCGTTTAGGATAGTGTTGGTGGGTTTGCTGGGAATGGAAGGTGGTATCTGAGGCTGTAGGTTGTCCTACTGGGTCCCCGGAGGATGGCTGCTTGTGTCACCAGCGGGTAATGGCTGCTGCTCCTCCTCAACCTCCCTCATAAATCCTTCAAAATCACACTGATATACCGCTCCATTATGATGACTGCTGGGTCAGTAGGCCTGCACCTGGAGTCAAGTGGCCTGCCTCTGTAAGCCTTCACTGCCACCAGGATCTTGTCTTGGTTTTTTTATTATGGTCCTCACGCTGGCTTTATTCACATCATAGGCCTTGGCGATGTCCACATTCTTCTCTGCTTTCTTCTTCCTCGCGATGATTTCTAGCTTGGTGGCCTGAGGGTGGTGCCGCCGCTTCTTGGGGTTCCCAGAAGGCTTCCTAGGCATCGTGAGCAGGGTAAAATGCAGTAGCAAGGGCAGAAAATGCAGCGAGGAAAAAGCACTGTCCAATGCAAATTATGCAACTGAGTGGTGCTGTGGCGGGAGAAATTTAAACAAAACATCATGTGAGAGCAGAAGCGTTTTCAATTGGGCGACATCACGATCACATCACGATAGCCCACTGCGGAAGCTACTTGATCAGAAGTTTTGATTGGCTGTCAGTGTCACGGGAACGTCCAGTACGACCGTGTTGGACCAGGGGTGATCGTGCTAGAGGTGAACTCTGTGGATTTTGCCCACTACTCGAAGCTCCATCCATGTTATGCTAACGTACCCGCGTTACAGTAATTAAATCGTATTATATTGTACTAATTTTTTGCTCTCCGTGCTGGACGCAAATCGTGCTGGACAAACGCGTGTTAAACATGAGGGTACTGTATATATATACAGTATATATATATATATATATATATATATATATATATATATAAATATATACAGTACCCTCGCGTCCAGCACGGTAATATTGTCATGCATGGGTCACGTGCTGGACCAAAAACGTGTTGGACTAACAATAGAGCTTATGGGGAAAAATGAATTATGTCAGCAACCCTCGGAAAAGTCACCCTAAATACCTACCATATACCTATACATATATTGGTACTATTGTAATTATAATAAATGGTACTGTGCTATGAATGATAACTAACCTTTTAGGATAGTGTTGGTGGGCTTGCTGGGAATGGAAGGTGGTATCCAAGGCTGTAGTTAGTCCTACTGGGTCCCTGAAGGATGGCTGCTGGCGTCACTAGCAGGTAATGGCTGTTGCTCCTCCTCAACCCCCCTCATAAATCCTTCGAAATCAAACCTCCCTCATAAATCCTTCAAAATCACACTCAGAATCACTATCTTCGTCCACAGCCATGGAAGGTCCTGCTTCTGCCTGTCCTAGCCCAGTTATCCTCGGCAAAGTGCATGCTTCTCACACTGTTGCCAGTGCCCCGTCTGGTGACTGTGGAAAGTGATCGCTGTCGCTGACTCGGTAGAGAGTAAGGAGAAGCAACTTTGTTTATAAACTGCTACGCACGCTGATGAGAAGGGTTTCAAAACGATTGATATTTATTCTAACCCATTAATATGTATTCAGTGTCAGGCTAAATGTTCAATGCTGTAGTACGATACATTCTCTGTCGAGTTGCCTGGGTTTTGGTCACACTGTTTTCCCCGTCGTATGCTCGGCAGGAATCCATCCAGATGAATTCCAAATGCCCGTGGTATCGTCGGCAATTTTACCACGTTACTGTTCCGATTTACCATCGTATCCTCGGCAAACCTGGTATGAAGTGCCGTGTAATAGCCTTCGGCTACCAGGATCTTGTCTTAAGTTTTTTATTATGATCACATTGGCTTCATTCATGTCGTAGGCCTTGGCAATGTCAACTTTCCTCTCCCCTTTCTTCTTCCTCTCAATGCTTTCTAGTTTGGTGGCCTGAGGGAGGTGCCGACGCTTCTTGGGGTTCTCAGAAGGCTTCCTAGGCATCATGAGCAGGGTAAAATGCAGTAACAAGGGCAGAAAATGCAGCAAGAAAAAAGCACCTTCTAATGCAATTATGCGACTGAGTGGCTCTATGGCGGGAGAAATGTAAACAAAACATCACGTGACACCAGAAGCGTTTTTAATTGGGCGGCATCATGATCACGTCACGATAGCGGGCGGGGAAGGCTACTTGATCAGAAGTTTTTCATTGGCTATCATCATCATGGGAATGTCCAGTATGACCGTGTTGGACCGGGGGTGATCGTGCTAGAGTGAACTCTGCAGATTTCGCCCACTTCTGGGAGCTCTGTGCGTGTTATGCAAACACACTCGTGTTGCAGTAATTAAATCGTATTAAATAATACTAATTAATTGCTCTCCGTGCTGGACCCGAATCGTGCTGGACTAACGCGTGTTGGACGCGAGGGTACTGTATACTGTACATACAGTATATATATATTGTATACACAGTATACCGTATATATTGTATATACAGTGGAGTCTCTTTTATCCGAAAATCATGGGACTTTCAAAGTTCTGTTTAATCGATTTTTTCAGATAAAAGATATTTTAATAATAGGATGTGGATGTGATAGGAAGCGTTATGAGGAACACACTGAGGTGGTTTGACCATGTGGAGAGGATGGAGGGTGAAAGACTGACGAAGAGAGTGTATGTGAGTGAGGTGGAGGGGGGAAGAGGGAGGGGGAGGCCGAGGATGAGATGGAGGGATGGGGTGGAGAGGTATATGAGAGAGGGGGGTGTGAGTTGGGAGCAGGGCAGTGAAATGGCGGGGGACAGGGCGACTTGGAGGCGATTTGTTTGTGGCCACCCCAAACAGAATTGAGGCGTCTGGCAATAGATAGATAGATAGATAGGATAAAAAGTGGTGGTGACCATCATCCATTCACTTGATGTAGTGCTGCCTACTTCTTCCTTAGCCTTTATCATTCTTTTTCTGTGCCTGCCCTCTGCTCTTCCTATTTCTCCCATCTTTCCTGTCACTTCTTATTGCTTTTCTTTCTTTTACAGGTGGCTTTGCATTGAGTGACAAGCCAAATGGTTTCCTGTAAGCCAAGAAACCATTTACAGTGCTGGGTGGTGACCATATAACCAAACCAAACGTGCTCCCTATGTGTCAACAAGTGGGTTGGTGGATGGTTAGTGCCCCTCCCCATAAAACAAATAACTCAAAGTCAAATGGCCACCCCTTACAGGATTATGGCGTCTGGTAATAGACAGATAGATGACAGACAAAAGGGAACAGTATTGTTCTCACCTATCACCCATTTCTGGCGATGTCTAGCCCACCACCACCAGCACCCTGAAAGCCACTCAACCATCACCAAAACACTTAATACACTGTAGTAACTACATATATAACTGAGCTTTTGTAACTAATAGAAACTGTCAACTTATATAAATCATCACTCAAATAAACTTAAATAAACCTTCACCAAAACAATTATGTAATTCACTGCAAGCAATTCGAACAAATAAAGTCTTAAACCTAATTGTTTTTTCATATTTCCTGTATCCTTATTCAATCATTTCCAAATCATCCACATCATCTCCCACATCACCCAAATCTTCCGAGGTGGTGGATGCAGGTGAGGGAGTGGGCAACTCTCTAGCAGACTTGTTTCGCTAGAGGCGCGAAACAAGGCCGCCGTGTTTGAATTTTCAGATAGCTTTCAGATTTTTGAGGTTAATCGAAATGAGAAAGTTTCAGTAAAACTTACGGTTAATGGGATATTATGGTTAACAGAATTTCGGATGAAAAAGACTTCACTGTATATATATATATATATATATATATACTGTACATAGTGTATATACTGACAAGCCAAATGGTTTCCAGCACACCAAGAAGCCATTTATTATGCCGGGTGGTAACCATACAACCAAATTTTGGTGCTTGGTGGTTTAATGGGTAACTATGGGACTCCAATCGGATTGAGCCGGTGAAGGTTTATATCCAAGGAATGGTTGGGGTTTACTTTTCACGTAATGCCACTCAGCGATGAGTGAGGCTGGTCACTCTCACCTTAAATGTCAGGAACAACTTGCCTAGCTCCGGGCTCCTACACTCCTCATGAGGCAACGTAGGATTGGATGATGAATGATGTATATACTGTATATATAAAATGGTCCCTGTACATTTCACAAACTTAAGAGAGCTTTTCATTATGCACAAATAATGAAAAAAGAATGACTGCTGATGATCTATAAGCACAGAAAACAGACTATTCCAGTAGGTCTTGTAGTACTATAAATTATAAAACATTAATAGGTAAATACAGTCAACCCTTATGTTTCGCGTGATTTCAGTTCACAAATTTACCTTTCACAGAAAACCCCAAAATTTTCAAGAACCTATGTTTCATGATCAAGAATTCACTTTTCGCGTCAATATATGGGGCGCCAGTAGGCAAGGCAATCGTCAGCTGCTGTCCGCCACATTGTTTTCACAGTTCCCGCCAGCTGTGAGACTGTGTGTGTTGTGCTCAGGTAGTGGTCACAGCCGCAGTCACTTTTTTTGCCTTTCCCTTTGTTCAGCTATCGTTCTCATATGCTCTACCTGTACTGTATTATGGCTTCCTCTTTATTCACTGGAGGACCAGGTAATAGTGGTGATGGTGAAATACCAGGAAGTTCAAAGGATGGAGTCAAAAAAAGAAAACAACGTCGTGAGTATCGGGTCTATGTGAATTAGAAAAAGTACAGTACAGTAATCCCGCATTTTTTGCGGATTTTTTGTCTACGGTTTTGCCCTCTCGCGGATTTTCTTAGCATTAATAAGTTCAACTAAAATATCCTTGAATATACAGAAAACAAAAAATTTGAAATTCCCGCAGCTTCCAATTGTAGCGCGGTAAACTCACGCCACCCTCTGTCCCTTTCCCGCGGCCCCTCTGCCAGTGTTACCATATCTAGCATAATTTTATTCCTTTAGCATAATTTTGATCAAATTTTCGAGTCTGGAATATTTTTTAGCATATTAGAAGTTTTAGAATCATTCTAGCATAATATAGAATGGAATGGAATATTTTTGGAATAATTTTATAAAAGCTACAAATCAGAGAGAGAGAGAGAGAGAGAGGGAGAGACAAATAAGGTAAGAAGATGTTTGAATTGTTGGTTACTTTCAGTTTGGGCTTTGTTGGGTTGGATTAGGTTAGGTTAGGTTAGGTTAGGTTAGGTTTTAGGTTAGGTTCGGTTTGGTTCGGTTAGGAT
Source organism: Coenobita brevimanus (assembly GCF_032717465.1). Classification (NCBI taxonomy): domain Eukaryota; kingdom Metazoa; phylum Arthropoda; class Malacostraca; order Decapoda; family Coenobitidae; genus Coenobita; species Coenobita brevimanus. The sequence goes on along the minus strand of NC_137061.1, from coordinate 10,401,331 downwards.
AAGTTTGAGCTTTGTACTTTACCCATGAAACCTAGGTTTTTCTGATGGATTTTGGTATGATTCATTCGATTTTCAGCTTCATTTCAGTCGGAAATGACCATTTTCTGTGTTTCCCCCCCCTCTCTATAACACCCGATTCCCCAAAGATCCCCCATTGTTGCAGGGGGATGGGGGGGTCATATCTCAAAATCTGGTTATTTCTGACGGAAATGATGCTCAAAATCGAATGAATCACCTCAAAATCCATCAGAAAAATGTAAGTTTCGTGGGAAAAAGCAGTAGGCTATGGGCAGAAAACCGATATTTATCCTCTTACTGTATGTAGGTTCATTTTAATATTTTCATAGTAAACAATACATAATTAATATGTTGCACGAATATGTATAGAATTTTATCATTTAGCTTCAAGTTAGCATAATTCATTTTTTACTTGGAACAAATTTGCTCACTCTAGCATAATTTTTTCATTGCCCTAGCATAATTTCGTTGTTTGGATATGGCAACACTGCTCTCTGCCCCGCATTCCTCAGTCCACGCCTGACTGCCCTACGTGTGTGGTGTGCTTGTAACCGCACTATGATATGAGCCTCTTGCCTCCCACTTGCTTTCCACATGGCCCCAGGACGTAAGCCAGCCTCACCAAAGGCTAATAATACAATTAGTAAGAACTCCAAAGTGACAAAACGATCAAGAAAAGTTATGACCTTAGCAGAGAAAATTGTGTTACTGGACAAGCTAAGAAACGACCGTGGGAGTGTTTGCTATCACCAGTTAATGCATCTTTTTATTTTGTACTGTTTTGTGAATAAATGTGTAGATAATTGTGTATTACAGTACGGTGTTTACGTTTTTCCTTCATAATGGAGTATGTGCTTTCAATCTTGTAAGAAGGTATTTCGGGATGAGTATGGAGGTTTCGGGACAATTCGCAGTCACAACAAACACAAAACAATTCGCCTTCATTAATGAAGATAGCTATGGGTGACGCTAGAATATAATTCAAAGGCAACTACAGCGAGGAAGAAACAAGTTAATTATTGACTAAAGGAGCAACTGATAAATAATATCCAGAACCTACGCTACTGAACGTAGACTTTGCTGGATCCCCCTGAAATATAGTTATTAAAGTATTGATTAATTAATAATAAGTATATTGATAAAAGTATTGATTAGTATACTGTATTTATAGAATGGCGGGGAATCGTCCAGGGTGCGAATTGTTCTGAAGGGGAATCGTCCATGTTTTGACGGGGAATTGTCTGACGGCGAATTGTCTCGCAATCAGTATGGACATGGACTGTGTGATGGGCAGCATGGTGGTGTAAGATTCAGTTGTTAATAGAGTATTCGCGGAATTGAATTTTCGCGGGGGTTACAAGAACGTAACTACCGCGAAATATGCGGGATTACTGTATTCAGTACAGGATAAGACGAAGATTTTTCAGGCTGGTGTTCCATTTATTTAATGTATCTTAACAACATTTTTATCATTCATATCAGTGTCAGTTATTCTGGTATCCTGTTTTATGAGAATTATCTCTCAAAAGTGAGAAAAACCGTGACTTTGGGAGGGGCTCTAGAACCAAAAAGATTTTTTACCATTGAATTAATACTTTTTGGTTCGCAAAATTCAGGTTTCGCGCCAACCTCATAGTACCAATTGGACACAAAACTTAGGTGTTCACTGTACAGTAAGGAATACACTGGTCAGAAACTTCACATATTCATTATTTTATATTATCCTTTTCCTTAAAAAACTAAACATTTTTCCTAACCATCAACAGCATATAAACTGGCAGTAAACACTTAGCACTGTTTTTTTTTTTCTCTCTCTCTCTCCATTTGTTCACCAAATTATCAGTGACCCAAAATCATTTTTACTTCTTAGATAACACTGTCCCACTCCTACCAAGTAGACACCTGCCTCAGTTTTCTCATTACACAGCTTTTGTCAGTGGGGTAGTGGTCTTCTGACTCTGGCTCCTTAAATGCATGGAGACCTTCCTCTCTGTTATTTGTCTATGTAATTCAGAATATTTCACCATGTACTTGTCATCTTCCTCATCAGACTTCAAAATCTGTTGTCTGTAGTGCGTATGTCTCTGGCACTTGCTGTAGTTGAATACTGTCAGCACACATTCCTAGTCCCCTTTCCTTAACTCCAAAGCTTTGGTCACTGTAGTCTCCCCTCTCTGTTGTCCATTTATTATCCTCTGTGTTACTGGCTTTATCTCCTTAACTTTGGAGCTCCGAGACTTCTACTGAGTTCAGTGATTTCTCATCTGACTCTTCCGTTAATTCAACGATTGCCAGATCATCTTCAGTATCATTCTCTGGCCTCTCCATATGTAAATTATCTATCTACACCCAGACACTATAATCCCAAATGGAGTGGCCGTCCGACTTTGAGTTACCGGCAATTGTTTTATGGGGAGGGGCACCAACCCTCCACTAACTCACTTGCTGACATGCAGGGAACACATATGGGTTGGTTATATAGTTACCACCCAGTGTTGTAAATGGTTTCCTGACTTACAGGAAACCATTAGGCATGTCACTCACTGTAAAGCTACCTTAAAAGGAAAGAAGAGTAATAAAGTGAAAGAAAATATAGGAGAAATAGGAAGAGAAGGGCAGACACAGAAAAAGAACTATAAAGGTGAAGGAAGAAGTAGGCAGAACTACATCAAGTGAGAATATGATGGTTGCCAAATTAGTATTAATCACTTCTGAACCCTTAACTTAACTCTTACTGGCAGAAATCCATTATTTGAACTGATGTCATTATTACCCCATCAGGTACGCTGATATTACCCAAACTTGGAACAAGGCTAAAAAGTCTACACGTTACCAGAAATCTGCTTTATGTTATCTTATAGGATCTGTAGTATGCAGGTCTGATGCATGTGGGCTATCTGGGTGCCAAGCACAAACTTACTTCCCAGTACAACTTTCAGTCTTTGGAACATCGCTCGAATATCTTTTCGTCAGTCAACGGTCCACAACACAAATTAGTTTCAAACGAAGCCTTTCATCATAAGGAAAACTGTCATTATTAGTAAAAAAAAATTTGGAAAATATTCCTTCATTTCTGCGGCTTTTAAGAAAAAAAACAAATCAAGTTGCTGACACTGCCTCACTAAGAATAAATGCTGTTTCCTATGGAAGTACTGTACTAAGAAATTTAGAGGATGCCTTTGACTGAAGGGTTAAAATTTTTGCCTATAATGGATGCAAAGAGTCATTCTCCTCAAGCTACGAAAGACAACTGCTCAGATGAAAGAAATTATAGTGGCGAATGGACTGACAGCTGTCCTGATTCTTAGGCTCAAATTTTCCTCACCTGAATAAGAGTCTAGATTTTACCTAAATAAATACCAAAGAAAAGGTTAACCAACAAGAACTAGATTCTTAGAGAATGAGTTTGTATGTAACCTGAAGGATGCTGGCACGGTTGATGTATGCCTCCCCCTGGACTGGGTCATCATCCTCTAGATAGAGTCTTGCAATCTTCAAGTACGTCTCTAATTTGTAGTCCACACTGTACTGCCTGAAATGCCAGATATTATCATTATCATCATCCTTTGAACCATTTATTACACACACACACACACACACACACACACACACACACACACAAAATCACACACTGTGCCCCACTAGCACAAGGGTCAGACGTGTATCACTGAGTTTTGCTCTGAGGTTACCTAAATTGTATCTATTTATGGGTCAAGCTCGTATCAGGCTAATTTAGGTGATGAACAAATATAGTAAAACAAGAAGTAATGAAGAAGCGTAGCCAAAAGTAAGTAAACATCTATATCAGTGACAAGGAATGCAATGAGTTTCCTTACGTCAGCTGGACAACAACAAGGCTAGCAGATGACAGAGTGATGTGAAAACCGTGAGTAGAGACCTTTTCTTTAAGATGGCTTCATATTTGGAAAGATGCCTTTAGAAGGTGTTAAGAAGAGACAGGGATAAAAAATAGGATGATGACTTCCACCCAGGACTGGTTGAAAACAAAACTTACAATAAATTAGTCAAAAAAGTGAACAGACTAGAAAGATCTTTTCAAATGGAAGTTGAAGAAATCAAGAATGAGCTATGCAGACAGAAGGAAAAAACGAGGAAAAATGAGGAAATAAACAGAAAAGCCACAACTATTGATGAACTGTCAGCTGAGGTAAATTCACTGAGAACAAAGGCTAGTGAAATGACATGTACAGTTGTTAACCATGAAAGAATTATGGATGATTTCAGAAATGATATATTCAGGCAAGCAAGAAGTCTGATAGACCAAAGTAGTAACACTGAACAGAAAATAACACAGGCAAATGAAATGGTGAGAAAATACCCGAGATGAGGTACAAACTACGTATGCTGAAATGGTGAAAGCAAAGAATGATTTAGATACAAGGATAGAAGAAGAAAGCGTAAGAAAGGAAGTGAAAGATATTATAAAGAATAACCCAAAACTAATCAGGGAAGCTGCAGACATCAACAAATCCATGATAATCAGTTGCACAGATGAAGAAAAAATACAAAACTGAATCTCAAGGGACAAAATGAAGATGGAAAATATAAAGAACATACTGCAGCAAGTATCAGAGGATATCTGTGAGAAAGATACAGAAGAACATAAAAGGCTAGGGAAATATAAGAGAAGTAAGTCAAGGCCCCTGAAAGTAACATTCCAGAGTGCAAACACCATAGAGGAAATACACTGTATTTAAAAATGCCAACAAACTCATGGAAAAAGAGGAATTCAAAAAAGTATGGATAAAAAGATGCCTAGCTCAAGAGGAATTGGGTACACCAAAGGAGAAGAGGAAGGAAGCAAAAACAAAAAACTAGGAAAGATTAGAGTAAAAGAACATTAAATTTTTTTGCAAAGTACAGTACAGTAATTGGACTGCAGGTATGAAAGTGGTACATAACCAGAAGGGAATAAAAAAAAAAAAAAAAAAGGAAGGTAATAGCCTCAAGCTATGGCAAGTATGTGAAAATAGATGATTAAGTTCTATCTATCTATCTATAGCCCGATGCCCTAATCCCGCAAAGGGTGGCCGCAGACAAAACGCCTCCTAGTCGCTCTGTCACCCACCATTTGACTACCCTCCCCCCAACTCACTCCCCCCTCCCTCATATACCTCTCAACTCCATCCCTCCACCTCATCCTTGGTCAACCCCTCCCTCTCCCTCACCTACATACACCCTCTTAGTCAGTAGATGGAATGGTATCTAAATTATCAGAGATGAAAGAGTATACCAACGAAAAGGAACCACATATTATTTGCCTAACTGAAACAAAATTAACCCCAAGGATATCAAATGATACCCTAAACTTAGAGGAATACAATATTTGGAGAAGACAAATGAATTAAAAAAAAAGAGGAGGAATTATATTAACAAAGAAAAAGCTACAAGTCAAAGAAATAGAACTAGATATACCCTCACAATTAGAACTGACTGCAATAGAGATTATTACATCTGAAGGGAAATTATCTATCTATTGCCAGATGCCTTAATCCCATAAGGGGTGGCCACAAACAAATCGCCTCCATGTCGCCCTGTCCCCCACCATTTCACTGCCCTGCTCCAAGCTCACCCACCCCCCCTCTCATATACCTCTCCATTCCATCCCATCATCTCATCCTTAGCCTCCCCCTTCCTCTTCCCCCCCTCCACCTCCCTCACATACACTCCTCATCAGTCTCTCACTCTCCATCCTCTCCATATGGCCAGAACACCTCAATGTGTTTCTCCTAAAGCTTCCTATCACATCCACATCCACACCACAATGCCCCTTCACTTCCTCATTTGTCAGTCTGTCTCTCCATGTGACTCCACAGGCTCCTGTCAAAACTAATTTCCACAACTCTCACTCTTGACTTCTGTCCCTCCAACAACATCCAAGCTTCACTTCCATACGTTAGACTTGGTATTGCAAAACTGTCATGTGGTAACTTTTTCACTTCCATGCTCACTTCCCTGTTTCTTATCACAGCTTTCAGGGAACCATTAACGATTCTTCCTTGTTGTACCCTTCCAAGCACTTCACCCTCTAAACTTCCATCCTTACTCATCACACTACCCAAGTAATAAAACGCACTCACATTTTCCATTTACTTCCCATCCAACCTCACTGTACATTCACTGATTTTACCTCTCTTGAAGACCATGACTTTACTCTTCCCTAAATTCACCTTCAGATTCCGTTACTTACGTATTCTCCCAAACTCATCCACAAAAGCCTTCCAGCTCCCCTTCGCCTTCATTTAACAATATAGTATCATCTGCAAACAACAGTACAGGGAGTTTCAAAACACTGCCCTCTCTCATTAGGGCCACTTCAACATCCACTGCCCTACCTTGTACAGTATCTCTTTTATAACCCCATCCATGTACAGACTGAACAATCATGGAGACATGACACATCCTTGTTTCAATCTGACCTTCAAACAGAAAAATTCACTCACTTCACTATCTACACACAATGCAGCCTTAGCACCCTCATACATATTCTTCACGGCATTCATTAACTTCCCATCTACTCCATATATTCTTAATACTTTCCACAATCCTTGTCTACCCACCCTGTCATATGCTTTCTCCAAATCCATGAAGGCTGCATACAACTTCTTTCCCTTCTCTAGAAACTCTTCCACTAAAGTTCTAAGAATGAATATCTGATCTACGCAACCTCATCCCTTTCTAAAGCCTCCCTGTTCTTCTCCAACTACTTCCTCTGTTATTTCCCTAACTCTGTCAATAAGTATCATACCTTTACCTATCACACTAAGACAAATGCCTCTACGATTACCACATACTTCTTTTCCTCCGTACGAGGGAATAATTATACCTAACATCCAATCCTCTGGAAGTCTACCTTCCTCCCAGGCCAATCTGCACATCTTCCACATCCATTCTACTACTCTCTCTCCCCCATGCTTCAGTATTTCACCACACACTCCATCAATTCCTAAGGCTTTCCCCATTTTAACTTTCTTCATTGCTTGTACAACTTCCATCCTACTGATTTCCTCCTCTCTTCTCACATCCCTCTGTCTCTCAGCCATTCCCCAGCCACTTATACACACATTACTTTCATTCTCTATGTTCAACAATTCATTAAAGTGTTCTCTCCATCTATGCACTTTATCTCCCTTCTCCACTAGTAATCTACCACTTTTATCTTTCATTCCCCAACTAACTTCTTTGGCACCCTGTCCAACTCTCTTTACCTCTTTCCAGAATATTTTCTTACATTCTCTCCACTTTACACTCAAATTCCTTCCAAATTCCTCATCCATTCTCCTCTTACTCTCTCTTACTAATCTTTTCACCTCTCTCTTCCTCTTTACATACAACTCTCTCTTCTGTCTCTCAACTTCTTCCATGCCCCTGTTTCTCATCCAGTCACTATATGATTTCTTCTTTTGTGCCACAGCCTGTCTCACCTCTTCATTCCACCATGCTGTTCCCTGCACGCCTCTTTCATCTTCTCTTCACCCCACACACTGCCTCACATGCTGCACAGATTTCATCTGCAAATATCTTGCACACACCTTCCACATTCCCCATCTGCTCCAATCCATATTTACCCAATCTCTCCTCCACTTCCCTCTTATAATCTGCCCTTTTTCCATCCTCTTGTAACCTTTCCACCTTCCTTGTATGAGCTACTTCCTCCTGTCCTTCCCTTCTTCTATTTCTCCATTTCGTTTGGACACTGATTCTGACACCACCATGTGGTGGCCAGAAAGTCCACTCCCCCAACCTGTATATACTCTTGCATCCATTACACACCTCCTCCTTTCATCCACACACACATAATCAATCACTGCCTTCCGTTCATTCAGTTCACCATCCACCCTTCTCATCACTCGCCACAGATGCCTATGGATCATTTTGTGCCTGAAGAGGGTATTGGCTATCACCAACCACCTCCCAGCACAAATGTCCACTAAAGCACTGCCATTCTCATCCATCTCTGCAGGCACAGCCCACTCTCCAACTACTCCATCCACCTTCACATTCCCTACTTTTCCATTCATATCTCCAATCAAAAACACTCTCTCATTCCTTTCAAACTTTTCCATGCACACTTCCACATTTGTCCAGAACTCTTTTCTCACTCTGCTTGCATGATCTTGCGCTGGCGCATACATGCACACAATCGCCCACATTTGCAGTCCAACTTTCAATCTTACCCATGCAAGCCTTGAGCCAACTGATACATACTCTGTTATATTCTCCTTCCATTTGTTACAACAATACACACTCCTCCTTTTGCCCTCTCATTCTTACCTACTCCTGCACATATACCCCATCCATTCTCCTATTCTCTTACACTCTCACCTCTCCATTTAGTTTCAGTTAATCCACATACATCCACTTTCGCACCCTCAAGCACCAGGACAATCTCTCTTTCTTTCACCTCGTCATTCGCACCCCTTACATTCCATGTAGCTATCCTTACCATGTCCTTTGTTCGGTCCTTAGTCATCACCTTTTGGTCAGTCCTTGTCCGAGGCTTCTTGTTCGTATTTTTAGTTAGTCGTTTTCCAGGAAGGGGCACTAACCCTCCACCAACCCACTTGTTGTCACGTAGGGAACACGTGTTGGTTGGTTATAAGGTTACCATCTAGCACTGTAAATGCTTTCCTGGTTTACAGGAATCCATTTGGCTTGCCACTCAGTGTAGAGTTACCCTAAATTCAATGCAACATTACACTAAGTGGGTGGATGATGGGAGCCCCCACCTACCACAATTTCCACAAGGGAAATTAATTGTGGCTAATTTATACATGCCTCCCAGAACAAACACTTAGGAAAGAGGCGAATATGAAGACCTGGCAAAGAGTACAATTCAGAGTTTAAGAGCATTACTACATAGAATGGAAGAGAAAACTGAATTATAACTGGTGATTTCAATACAAAAACAAATTGGAATACTCTAGATGTAAGAAACCATGAAAACGGTTGGGACCAAAAGCTCCTGCAGTTTGTGCAGGAGTTTTTACTACCACAACATGTAAAGGAAAACACCAGAAAAAGAGGACTTGACGATCCATCAGTATTAGATCTTATATTTACAAGGCAAGAAAATGATACTGACAATATAATGTATCACCCTCCATTCGGCAAAAGCTACCATGCAGTATTAACCCGTTAACTGCTCTATACAGCCTGGGCTGTTCTGAGTGCGACTGCTCAATACAGCCCTGGCTGCGCAGGTGAATTGCAAATATAGTGCCATGGTGACCAAGGCCAACCCATGCAAGCATGTTTGAGCCATCAAAACTGAAACTGAAACCGAAACCGAAACCGAAAACCATACATTCCAATAGGGAATCAGACACTTTGATGTTCATCCATGGCTTTCCCAAGGTAAATATTGGGCAAATATTTTGTTACTATATACTTTGGCATGTGTTCTCTCAATTCCTATGACAATATTTGGCCTTTGGGATATTTCATTTTTACCCCTGTCTGCACACCACGGACACCTCCAAAAAAACGCCATGCGCAGTTAATGGGTTAAATTGCAACTTCAGGACTGCATGACATAGTTAACAGCGATGACAGTTACAAAAAGAACCTAAACTACAAAAAGGAAAACTACCATGACCTAAAGAAGCACTTCTTAGAAACAGATTGGAAAAAGGTGCTTAGACGACAAGATTTAAATGTTATATATTGAAAATTCTGCAAACTTTAGGAAACAGAAGTCCAAAATTACATCTCACAGCAAAAAGAAGCAGAAATGAAAATGATGAAATGGTTTAATAAAAAATGTAAAAAATCAAAAGGAAAATGAGACTTGTTGTGGAATACACACAGAAGACAATAGTGAGAGGGCATATAATAACTATATAAAGGCAAGAAACAATTAAACAATGATAAGGAGAGAAGCCCAAAGACAGTTTGAGGAAGATATTATAAAAAAAAGTAGTGATCAACCAAAGCTATTTTACAGCTACATCTGAAACAAAACCAAAGTTAAAGATAAGGTACAGTATATTACGGACAAGAAAAAGATATTTGTAAAGCACTAAGTAAAATGTCCGACCAGTTTTTACAAATGAAAATAATTTTGAGATTGATGATATGGAACAAGCATGCCCACACATATTACCAGATATTCAAATATCAGAAAAAGAAATACAGAAGGAGTTAAGTAAATTAAACAAAGGAAAAGCAAATGGTCCCGACGAAATTTCATGTTGGGTGTTACATGAATGTCCAAAAGAGTTAAGTAGACTAGTATATTTAATATTCAAGGAATCCTTGGGTCAAGGTAAACTACCTGATATTTGGAAGAAAGCAAACATTGTTGCCCTATTCAAGGAAGGTAATAGACAAAATCCACTCAACTACCGACCAGTATCACTAACCAGTGTTGTAAGTAAGATATTAGAAAAGCTACTAAGAAAACTTTGGGTAAACCATCTAGAAAAACACAATATGATAACAGAAAGGCAGTTTGGTTTTAGAAGGGGAAAATCATGCGTTACTAACTTATTAAGCTACTACAATAGAGTTGCAGAAACATTACAGAAAAGAGAAGGATGTGTGGACAGTATCTTCCTAGATTTCAAGAAGGCATTTGACAGAGCACTGCACCAAAGACTTTTATGGAAACGGTATCATCAAGGAGGAACCCAAGGCAACCTGAATTGCTGGATGCAAGATTTTCTCAGAAAAAGGGAAATGATAACAGTACTAAGGGGAAATTACTCATTATGACGGGAAGTGATCAGCAGAGTTCCACAGCGCTCAGTGCTGGCACCAATCATGTTTTTAGTGTATATAAATGACAACGATAGTAACACTGGAAATGAAAGCTATCTAAATATGTTTGCTGATGATGCAAAAATACAAAGGAGAATTACTAACACAGACTCTTATACAGAGCTAAAAGAAGAATTTAATAAGCTTCATGAATGGAGTGATCAATGCAAATGGAATTCAGTGTGGACAAGTGTCGTGTAATTAAGTAAGGTAAGAGAGGAAAAAGACCAGATTGGGATTATAAGTCACGAAGTGAAACCCTACACATATCAGTGTCACGAATTAGTGCGATCGTGTATTTAAACAAATTTGTGACATTGTACTTTGGTGAGGAAACCACGAACTCTAGTGGAATTCCCACTGGGCATCACTCAGTTCAACCGTCCTCGTGTGCTCTTCAATCGGGATGGTTTTCAAAACATTTGTCACTGTTTCATAAGTGACCATTCTTATGCACGACATTAGTGCTTTCACTGAGTGATTTTATTCCATGTGTATCCACGTTGAGTACACCGCTTCCCATCCAATCAGCGAAGTTAAGCAACGTTGGGTCTGGTTAGTACTTGGATGGGTGACTGCCTGGGAACACCAGATGCTGTTGGCATCCCCACGTGTCAAGTCGGGTTGGTGGAGGATTAGTGCCCCTTCCTGTAAAACAATTAACTCTAAGCCATTGGCCACCCCGTCTGGGATACATGGCGTCTGGCAATGAATGAATGAATGTATATCGTTCGCCCTCTCTCCGTTGACCATTGAAGTTAGGCCACGCCTACTTCCGGCAAACATGGCCATCTCTTGCCTGCCTTCCAAGTTTGAACTCAGTCAGCTTTGGATCGCCTCGAGTGTAAGATTGTTTGTGCCCAGTGTCAAGAGCAGCGTCTTCGTTGTACAGCGATTTCCTGGATCTCCACCTCGACGGTGATCGGTGAAGTGGGCTTGCAGCGAATAGCAGAGCTTGGTGTTCATCACACAGATGCTCAGTCTTTCGTAGCTTCAGCTCTAATCCCTCCACTGACCAGTATCTCCATTCGGTTTTTCTAGGCTTAAGTTTGATTACCTTTTGAATGAGCGTGTAAGTGTATTTCCTTTGTTATTTGAATTCATGAGTCCCTCTGTGACTGTGAATTCCCCTTTTGAGTTCATTTTGAGACTCATATAACGTAAATTTATTTTACTGTAATCAATAAATTTATAGTTCTTTTCTCTGTGCTTAATGTAATTTAAACTCATGTTTTATTTCTCCACATTAAGCTTACTTTGCACAAACTCCTTACATTATGCATAACTGGTATTTAGGCCAGTTCTTTTGTATCAAACTTAAATCCGTTGTGCATGCCAAGAGTTAAGCACCGGCAATAACCTGTCCTTGAAATAAGAAAACTCGATGTATGAATTTCCGATGATACGAAAGCGATGAATGTAGGACAAAATCCACAACATGAAAGAATCTGTCTCAATGGTACAAAAAGCACTACGAGAGAAAATACGACAAATTCAAAATGGGCGCGCTGCACAGCGCCGTGCTCTCTTGTGGTCAGAAAACGAACTAACCCCTCTTTGGTAAACACATTTTCGCGCACTTCTCAGTCTAGTCATGTCCGTCCTCTCCTCTCGACTTCACTGTATGTTACAGTTTTTCACTGTTCTTCCTCGTTTCGTATTTTCGTCATGCCTCCCAAGCGCCCTGCATCATCTCCAGCATCTGAAGAACCAGCTGCCATGAAGAAACAGCACCATACTCTGACTCTGGAGAGAAAATTGGACCATCAACAGCTTCCGAAACACCTGCACCAGTCGAGGAAGTACCAGAGGAGCAATAGGGTTCAACCATGTGACTTAGCACCATATCAACGACACGAATCTCCAGCCGCAGCACAGGTCTATATTTAACAGTACAGTGTACTAATACTACAGTATTAGTTGTATGTTTTATTTTGTATGTCTGTACAATAGTATAGTACTGTATACGTGTATTGCATACAGTGGGGCACCAATTTTCGCGCCTAATTGGGTCCAAAAATAATGCGCGAAAGTGGAATTAGCGAAAGTTGGGGCATTGTCTTTATGGCAAAAAGGCTAATTGGTTCCCGGTTATCCTAAAGTAACATCAGATTTTCATTTTCACTTGCAGTACAGTACATCAAATCACTATTGTACATTGCATTGTGAGATACAAACAATAAAAACTGTACAGTACACATTATATGAGGAGAAACATACCACAGAGACCAGGTTGAGGTGTTTAATGGATGTTGGGGGTAAGTATCCGAGGCGCGTGGCGGGCTTATTTAGCCACGCCAGACTTATTGGCGCCACCTCTTGCTGCCTCGCTACTACTCTCTCTCTCTGCCTCCTCAGATGCAACTTGATGCAACACTTCCACTCTGTGCTGAATTTCCCTTTGTGCTAGGTTCTCTTGAACAAATCCATCGAAATCTTCATCCATCCCACAATGGCGGGAATGGGTGGACAGTGTGTTGACATGACGTCATTCAAGATGGCGGTGGGTTGCGGGCGGGTGGTGCAGGAAATTCAAAGTTCAAAATATTGTCCCAAACCCAAAATTTGTGCGCGAAAATCGATTTTTTTCAAGCGAAAGTGGAAGTTAGGGAATATTTGGTGCATGCCGCGAAAGTGGATTCCGCGAATCTTGCTGTAGCGAAAGTTGGTGCCCCACTGTACTTCTAAATAGGAGGGGTAAAGTTTAAGTGGGGGGGTCCAATGGGGTCCTGGAACGCATCACCCCCTTTATATGTATATTTCAATGGGGAAAATCGTTCCGATATACAAAATTTCGGATTACGAAAGTTTTTTTGGTCCTTATCTCTTTCGTATTTTGAGGACTCACTGTATTAGTTATTGATTGTCAGGGGTGAAGTCACTTTCTCAAGAGGCTAACAGGACTAACATCAGCACTCGTGAGTAATTAGTCTCTGCTGTGTACTCTTGAGAAAGTTTATAAATTCTCGTCCTTAGAGAATCGGCGAAATAAGCCAGCATAAAGTAAAACTTACTACTTGATTTTCACAAGGCAGTTCCTTGAGCATGTGGAGTGACGTGGAGGGACAGGTTGACGAATGAAGAAGTGAAGGAACGTTGTGGGGTAAATGTGGATGTGGTTGAAAAGATTAGGAGAAATACACTGAGGTGGTTTGGACATGTGGAGAGAATGGAAAATGAAAGACTGACTAAGAGGGTGTATGTAGGTGAGGTGGAGGGAGGGAGAGGGAAGGGTAGACCGAGGATGAGGTGGAGGGATGGAGTTGAGAGGTATATGAGGGAGGGGGGGGTGAGTTGGGGTGAGGGGAGTCAAATGGTGGGTGACAGAGTGACTTGGAGGCATTTTCTCTGCGGCCACCCTTTGCGGGATTAGGGCGTCGGGCTATAGATAGATAGATAGATAGTTCCTTGTCTCTACTTTCAAGCAATATCTAGCATTTCTGATTCTTAAATTCACATCCCCCCGTGACATCTGGCGACCTCATTCCAGGATATTAACTCCTAACTCTAAAGTTATTAAAGATGTAATACTCACTCACTCACACCTAGGTATCTGTTATCAATAAAGTCTATAAGCACTAACTTACTGGTGGTTATTAATTCAATTCTATTAATTTTATGTAATAGTTTTTCCAGTCAGTTTCATTTTTTTTCTTATTTTCTTTATCAGTTTCACTAGATAAAACTGGTCACCACCAACCCATGCCTATATTCTTTACTTTTGATTATTAGCATTTCTCTGTAGAACAGCAGTCAGCACTCAGTCTTTAGTCCACTCAGCCTTAGTTGAGTTTGCACCATGGCTACTAATATACAGGTCTCCCTCATTTTACGATTGGTATGCGTTCCTTGAAAGGAAATCGTAAACCAAAATATCGTAAAGCGAAATTAAGGTTTAATGGGAAAAATAGGGATGCGTTCCTGGACTCGTGTATAAGGAACCCAAGACCCATACAAGTGATCTAATATGCAATAATAATCATGATGTTTCATGTATTGTAGTGCATCTGAATAACATATGTATGTACATTTGCAAACATAAAGACATGAAATAGCAAAAACATGAAATACAGCTGTGCTTTACTGTACTGTTATGTACCCTCCTACTGTACTGTAGCTCCATCCACCCTTAGTTGGTCCTCCCCGTGGCTGGAGGACGTAATGCCTTAATGTCTCCTCTGAGGCTAGAAGACATCCTGGGCCAAAGCCCATCACTCATCAACACAAGAGATGGAGAGGGAGGAAGCAGGGGCGGTGGAGGTTTGGATGGCAGGGGTGGATGACTCAGGGGAATGAGAGATGGTGGAGGTTTGGGTGGCAGGGGTGGATGACTCAGTGGCAGGAGAGGCAGATGGACTACCAATGGGTTTGAAGAAGCTGGAAATTGTTGTTTGCTTTGCCAGCCTCCTCCTGGCCTCGTACATCTCCTTGTAAACTTTTAGGGCTTGATCCACACCATGTGTAGCTGTTGCACTCCGGGCTGGGTTGCAGTCACGTTCCCTGAGAAGTTCCATGCCCCTCTCTATGCTCTCAAACGCCTCTCGAAGTGTTTTCACATCAACGCCCCATTGTGGATCCTTGTCCTCATCCTCATCGTCCAGTTCAGTAAAGACCCTCTCCTGCTGCAGCTGCATGAGGTCCTCATTTGACAGAGGTTCATCATGCGAGTCCAACAACTGCTGGATGTCATCCTCATCCACCTCCTTGAACCCTACAAGGTGTGAAATCCTCACAGTATCCTTCCGTACTGCTTGCATGTCAGGGAAGTCAGTGAAGTCTGCCACACACTCCTCCCAGATCGTTCTCCAACTCCCATTCATGGCCTTCTGTGTCACATCCTTCCATGCTGCATCTATGTTGTCAATGGCCTTCTTGATGTTGTATTTTGCCCAGAATTCCTTTATGCTTGGCTTGTCTGGGGTGTCGGTGGCAGTGAGAAGTTGCGACATGGTGTGACGTTGGTAGTAGGCCTTGAATGCAGAGATTATGCCTTGGTCCATTGGCTGAATTAATGCAGTAGTGTTGGGTGGCAGGAACATCACCTCTATATTATCTGCCCAGTCTTGCATGACAGATGGATGGCTACGTGCGCTGTCTAACAGCGGCAGAGAACGATTGTTAAGATTATTTTCTGATGCATACTGATGAAGCCTGGGAGACAAATAATCAACAATGTAAGAGGAGCGAATGATGAGGTGAAAGAGAGAGAGATTGTCCAGGTGCTTGAGGGTGCGAAAGTGGATGTATGTGGAATAACTGAAACAAAATGGAGAGGAGAAAGTGTGAGAGAATGGGAGTATGGATGGGGTATATGTGCAGGAGTAGATGAGAAGGAGAGGGCAAAGGAAGGAGTGTGTATAGTTGTGAGTAAAAGATGGAAGAAGAGCATAAGACAGTATGGATCAGTTGGGTCAAGGATTGTGTGGGTAAAGTTGAAAGTTGGAATACAAATGTGGGCGATTGTGTGTGTGTATGCGCCAACGCAAGATCGTGCTAGAAGAGTGAGAGAAGAGTTCTGGACAAATGTGGAAATGTGCATGGAAGGAATGAGAGAGTGTTTTTGATTGGTGATATGAATGGTAAAGTTGGGATTGTGAAGGTGGATGGAATAGTTGGTGAGTGGGGTGTGCCTGCCGAGATAGATGAGAATGGGAGTGCGTTAGTGGACATTTGTGCTGGGAGGGGGTTGGTGATAGCCAATACCCTCTTCAGGCATAAAATGATCCACAGGTATACATGGCGAGTGATGAGAAGGGTGGGTGGTGAACTGAATGAAAGGAAGGCAATGATTGATTATGTGTGTGTGGATGAAAGGATGCGAAGATGTGTAAAGGATGCAAGAGTGTATAGAGGTTGGGGGAGTGGACTTTCTGACCACTACTTGGTGGTGGCCAGAATTAGGATGCAAGTGAGATGGAGGAATAGAAGAAGGGAAAGGCAGAGAGGAAGGAGTAGTTGCAAGGAGAGTGGAAAGGTTACAAGAGGATGAGAAAAGGCAGAGTATAAGAGAGAAGTGGAGGAACGATTGGGCAAATATGAATTGGAGCAGATGGGAGACGTGGAAGGTGTGTGTAAGATATTTACAGAAGAAATATGTGCAGCATGTGATGTGGTGTGTGGAAGGAAGAAGCGGAGGGGTACAAGGAACAGCGTGGTGGACTGAAGAGGTGAAACAGGCTGTGGCACAAAAGAAGAAAGCATACAATGAATGGGTGAGAAATAGGGGCGTGGAAGAAGTTGAGAGCGGAAGAGAGTTATATGTAGAAAAGAAAGAGAGAAGTGAAAAGATTAGTAAGAGAGTAAGAAGAGAGAGAGTGGATGAGGAATTTGGAAGGAATTTGAGTGTAAAGTGGAGGGACTGTAAGAAAATGTTCTGGAGAGAAGTGAAAGAAGAGTAAGACAGGGTGGGAGTGAAGTTAGCAGGGGAGTGAAAGATAAAAATGGTAGATTACTAGTGGAGAAGGGAGAAAAAGTGAGCAGATGGAGAGAACACTTTAAGGAATTGTTGAACGTAGAGGATGGAAGTAATGCAAGTATAAGTGGCTGGGGAATGGCTGGGAGAAGGAGGGAGGTGAGAAGACAGGAAGAAATCAGTAGGATAGAAGTTGTGGAAGCAATGAAGAAAGTTAAATCGGGGAAAGCCCCAGGAATTGATGGAGTGTGTGGTGAAATGCTGAAGCATGGGGGAGAGATAGTAGTAGAATGGATGTGGAAGATGTGCAGATTGGCCTGGGAGGAAGGTAGAGTCCCGGAGGATTGGAAGTCAGGTATAATTATTCCCTTGTACAAAGGAAAAGGGAAAAGAAGTGTGTGGTAATCATAGGGGCATTTGTCTTCTTAGTATAATAGGAAAAGTGTATGGTAGGATACTTATAGACAGAGTTAGAGAAGAACAGAGAAATTAGTTGGAGAAGAACAGGGAGGCTTTAGGAAGGAAGGGTTGTGTAGATCAGATATTCATTCTTAGATCTTTAGTGGAAAAGTTTCTAGAAGGGAAAGAAATTGTATGCGGCTTTCATGGATTTGGAGAAAGCATATGACAGGGTGGATAGACAAGGATTGTGGAAAGTGTTAAGAATATATGGAGTAGATGGGAAGTTGTTGAATGCTGTGAAGAGTATGTACGATGGTGCGAAGGCTGCAGTGCGTGTGGATGGTGAACTAAGTGAATTTTTCTCTTTGAAAGTTGGTTTGAAACAAGGATGTGTCATGTCTCCATGGTTGTTCAATCTGTACATGGATGGGGTAATAATAAAAGAGGTACAAGGTAGGGTAGTGGATGTTGGAGTGGCCCTGGTGAGAGAGGATAGTGTTTGGAAACTCCCTGTACTGTTGTTTGCAGATGATACTGTGTTGTTGAGTGAAGGCGAAGGGGAGCTGCAAGGCTTGGTGGATGAGTTTGAGAGAGTGTGTAAGAAACGGAACCTAAAGGTGAATGTAGGGAAGAGTAAAGTGATGGTCTTTGAGAGAGGTGAAGTTAGTGAATGTACAGCAAGGTTAGATGGTGAGGAATTGGAAAATGTGAGTACGTTTAAGTATTTGGGTAGTGTGATGAGTAAGGATGGAGGTTTGGAGTGTGAAGTGCTTGAAAGGGTACAGCAGGGAAGAAAGGTTGCTGGTTCCTTGAAAGCAGTGATAAGAAACAGGGAAGTGAGCATGGAAGTGAAAAAGTAACTACATGACAGTATTGTGATACCAACTCTAACGTACGGAAGTGAAGCTTGGACATTGTTGGAAGGACACAAGTCAGAGTGAGAGCAGTGGAAATGAGGTATTTAAGAGGAGCATGTGGATTCACGTGGAGAGACAGGCTGACGAATGAGGATATAAAGAGAAGCGTTGTGGTGTGGATGTGGATGTGATAGGAAGCGTTATGAGGAACACACTGAGGTGGTTTGGCCATGTGGAGAGGATGGAGGCGAAAGACTGGCGAAGAGGAGTGTGTGAGTGAGGTGGAGGGGGGAAGAGGGAGGGGGAGGCCGAGGATGAGATGGAGGGATGGGGTGGAGAGGTATATGAGAGAGGGGGGTGTGAGTTGGGAGCAGGGCAGTGAAATGGCAGGGGACAGGGCGACTTGGAGGCGATTTGTTTGTGGCCACCCCAAACGGGATTGAGGCGTCTGGCAATAGATAGATAGATAGAACATAACTTTGGTTGAGTGCTGAGGTCATCCATCCCTTCCTGTTTGACTTCCAAATCACAGGCAAGTAAGCTTTGATTAGTCCTTTAAGTGCCCTGGGATTTTTAGAGTGATAGATGAGCATAGGCTTCAGCTTAAGGCCGTCAGCTGCACTGCCACCCAGCAGCAGTGTCAGCCTATCTTTTGACGCCTTGAACCCTGGAGCTGTTTTTTCTTCCTGGGAAATAAATGTCCTAGAGGACATTTTTTTCCAGTATAGGCCAGTCTCGTTGAAATTTATAACTTGTTTAGAGGAATATCCACCTTCCTCTATCCGATTCAAAAGGGCTGGCTTGAAAGCGTCAGCAGCAGGCTTGTCGGAACTAGCAGCCTTGCCAGTCATCTTAATGTTGTGTAGGCATGCCCTATTCTTGAAACGTTCAAACCAGCCTTTACTTGCGGTGAATGATGTTCCCTCCTTAACCTTGTAGCCCTTCTTGCACAGATCATCCCACACAGATAAGGCCTTCGTAGTCACAAGGGAGGTGGATAGGGGCATGCGGCGTCGAGTTTGATCAACTATCCAAAGCTTAAGCAGCCGCTCCATCTCCTCATAGATGGGTTCCCGTTGGCGAGTCAGCATCTTGGCCGTGAGAGTCGTGCTTGTCTCCCCAGCTTTCTTAATGCTGACAGCATTCTTTATAACACTCAATACAGTCGACTGTGCAAGACTCATGGAACGAGTGATGGAATCTGCCCCCCTCACCTGCTTTGTGCCGCTTCACAATATTAAGTTTAGACTCCAGGGTTAAGGACATTCTTGCTTTCTTTGGCTTCATATCACCAGCACAGCACCAGATGTTCCAGGGCATTTACAAGACATCACGCTGGTGGCACTAGGGGGTGCAAAATATGAAGAACAGGAAAAATAGTAATATCCTGGGCACTGACGCACACAGATGCACAGGGGTTGTATGCTGAACGAGCACACGGGTGAGACTGGCAAAAGCAAGGGAAACTGTGAGGACAGGGCGGGTATGCCACGCAACTCTTAGCTGATCTGCCTGTGAGCACGGGCTCTCCACATGCCCAATCGTATATGCGAGGGAGCTCAATCGTAAAATGAAAACTTGGTACCAAAGAAGGCGGATCGTAAATGCGAAATATCGTTAATCGTAAAACGATACAGCGTAAAACAAGGGAGACCTGTATATGTACAGGAAGCCAAAGATATGGGGCTTACCGATCCCCAAGAAATAGAAGAATATGTGCTCTCATGGTTTAGTTATGAACAGCAGCGTGAGAGTGATACCCGTGAAGAGCGTAGAATTCAACGCGAACATGAGCGAGAACAGTGCAAGGAATGCGAGAGAACATGAACACAAGCGAAAACAATGTGAACAACGCAAGAGAACATAAACACGAGCGAGAACAATGCGAGAGAACGCGAATACGAGTGAGAAAAACGTGAGAGAACGAGAACACGAACGTGCCGAGCGTGAAGAAAGTGAGAAACATGACCTTGAGATGCTGAAGCTCAAGCGAGACTCCTTGGCTTCAGGCACATCTGGTGCAGCCGACCGGAGCTCCACAAGTGCTCTTCCTGCACATGTTCTGGCAACCCCACACCTCAAGCTTCCTTTGTACAAGGAAGGCGAGCAAAGCGAGCAGTTCATAGCTCGTTTTGAAAGCATGGCGCAGCTGTACCAGCTGAATGAGGCAGCTAAGAGGCCCTAGTTTCTTAGCTTGTTTGAGGGCCGTGCCCTTGATATTCTCCAAAGAATTCGTGGAGACAATCTCACGTATGAGATGATGAAGGCTGCACTCATCACAGCATACGGTCTCACAGTTGACGACACCAGGAGTCAGTTTATGAGGGCACGTCTCCAAAGAAAAGGAGACTGCTGTTCAGTTCCTCGATCGGCTTACTGCTTACTTAGATGAGTGGATGGAGAAAGATGAAACCTCTCGTACGCGAGAGGGGATAATCAACCTTGTACTGCACACGCAGCTAGAAAAGTCGTGGCCTGCTGAGCTTATGGCTCAGCTTATGATCTGCCAGGTAAGGGATGCCAGCCAAATGGTGGAGAAGGCTGATTCATTCTTCACTACATACAGGTACCAAACTCGTAAGCAACACACTTGGAACAGGAAAGCTGACAAGTCTGGAAAACCATCTCAGACTGAACCCCAGCATCAAGGCAGTTCTCAGAATAACGGCCATGGTCCAGACAAACCGCAGAAGAAGGACCAGGGGGAGAATGTTCAGAAACCGGACTGGAAGAGGTACAACAAGTACCCTAACCTGCAGCAGTATCAGCCACGCAATCGACAGTCGGGACAATCCTTTTCAGCACCAGCCCCAGTGTATCGGAGGCAGGAGGCAGACGCAGCCTTTATTCCTCAACAGCAGTATGGAGGTGTTGTCCCTTGCAGCACAGGTACTTCCTCACAGTTCACTAGTCCCCCAGCGACAGTGAACCCTCCTCCACAGGTGGTCAACGCTCCATCTCCCCAGACGGTGAATACGACCCCTCAGGTACCTAATTCTCAGGGCACCATGTTTAATGCATCGTTCATTCAGCAGCCTTATCAATGGCTGGCCGCTTCCTCCACAGGCCCTCCCACAGGTAATAGTGCCTTCCTTGTTCAGCCAGGGTTTGTGGGAGGCGTTCTTGTAAAGGTCCTGAGAGACAATGGTTCCTCAAGTTGCTCTGTCAGGAAGACTAGTTCGGCCTGAAAAGTATACGGGCCGACAGATCCAAGCTCAGCTTATTGATGGATCAATGAGATTGTTCCCTGAGGCACGTATCCAGGAGGCATCTCCATTTTATACTGGTATGACACCTGCAGCTGTCATGCCAGAACCTTTGTTTGACCTAATAATAGGCAACATACCAGGTGCCAAGTACAGTTGCACCATAGGTGACACTACTCAGACTTCGGCTGCAGTAACAAGAGCCATGGCCAAGGCTCCAAACTGTGTCACCCTGGTGACCACTGCATCGCCGCAAGATCTAATTTGTAGTAAAGATGTTGTCCAAGAACAACACTGACCTGACACTTGCCGCTGTGCAGAAGAAACAAAAGGGTAGAGTGATTAAGTATTCACAGGGAGGTCAAGCCAGGTTCCTTCGTAAACAAGGACGGCTCTACCATGAGTCACAAACACTACTGGGTGAGGTTCGACTGAAGTTTGTCGTTCCCGCAAAGTACCGCCAAGCAGTGTTAGAATGGGGTCGTTGTTCAGCCTCAGGAGGTAACATGGGGAAAAGGAAAACCCAGGGCCGTATCCATGCTGACTTTTTCTTGCCAGGAATGGGACAGGAAATAGACAGGTTCGTGCGTTCCTGCAATGTGTGTCAAAGTACCACCAATCAGGGACATGTCCTTCCAATGCCATTTGAGTCAGTTGAGAGAGAGGGCAGTAGTAATGTGGGTGCAGACCCGACGTCTTGGCCGTTGGGCCCACAGGACACATTAAGTCCAGGGCCTGTACATACATATGTACCATAGGTTAAGGGGAAAGTTTGAGACCCCGCAGAGGCAATCTGAGGCTGTGTCTGAATTACCTTGTGGAGTGTCTCGAGCTGTGGGCCTCTCTAAGGATTCCCAAGAATGCACATTATCCACATGAGTGTTCACACCATGTTGGGTGTTAAAATATGACCTGCCAGAGATTGCTTAAGGATTCTCAGCTTGCCAACATTAATCGTAAGTGCAGAGTTAGGTTTAACCAGTAAACTGCCTGTTCTGAGAGAATTGAGCAATCCAAGGACTAGCATGTTTCCTGGTTAATAATGTATCTGTTAAGAATATAATAGTGTACTTTTTGTAGCATATGTACTGACTACTAGGCTATCTATCTATCTATCTATTGCCAGACGCCTCAATCCCGTTTGGGGTGGCCACAAACAAATCGCCTCCAAGTCGCCCTGTCCCCCGCCATTTCACTGCCCTGTTCCCAACTTACACCCCCCTCTCTCATATACCTCTCCACCCCATCCCTCCATCTCATCCCTGGCCTCCCCCTCCCTCTTCCCCCCTCCACCTCACTCACATACACTCTCTTCGTCAGTCTTTCACCCTCCATCCTCTCCACATGGCCAAACCACCTCAGTGTGTTCCTCATAACGCTTCCTATCACATCCACATCCACACCACAACGCTCCTTTATATCCTCATTGTAATTTAGTAAAAATTGTTTGTCGCACTGACACTTTTGATGCTCCACCTTGATTGATTTCGCAGGTACAGCTAGCGGGTGTAGCAGTTTTGCCATGCGGATCAGCTGATCGTTTCTGCCGCATGCTGCTGCCTTTTGCCTCATCGTCTCCATTTACTATTAATTTGTGCATTTTACACACAGGTACCGTTACACTACAACTGTCACAACTACACCGTGTACTACATACACCACGCTACATAACAATTAGTCGCTAATGTACATGTAGCGAACTTTTTGCTCAGTTTGACCTGAGTACAGGATTTTTCACCGTCGTCACGGTGTTTTTTCCTCAAGCTTGCTTCTATTAACGTAAATACGAGGTTTTTTCACTCATTGGCAACTGTGATTTTCTCCTGTAGCAGGATAGTACACACACCACAGTGTGAATCTTGTGTGACTAAGTTAGGATTTATATGTATGTATATATCGTAAAATTTTTCATAAGAAAAATTTGATTTTGATGGGGCATAATGTCACAAATTCGCAGGATTGTGTATTTAACCAAATTCGTGACATTGTACTTTGGTGAGGAAACCACAAACTCTAGTGGAATTCCCACTGGGCATCACTCAGTTCAACCGTCCTCGTATGCACTTCAATCGGGATGGTTTTCAGAACATTTGTCACTGTTTCATAAGTGACCATTCTTATGCACGACATTAGTGCTTTCACTAAGTGATTTTATTGCATGTGTATATTGTTCGCCCTCTCTCTGTTGACCGTTGAAGTTAGGCCACACCTACTTCCAGCGAACACGGCCATCTCTCGCCTCCCTTCCCAGAGTGAACACAGTCAGCACTGGATCGCCTCGAGTGTAGGATTGTTTGTGCCCAGCGTCGAGAGCAGCGTCTCCGTTGTACAGCGATTTCCTGGATCTCCACCTAGACGGTGATCGGTGAAGTGGGCTTGCAGCGAATAGCAGCACTTGGTGTTCATCACGCAGATGCCCAGTCTTTCGTAGCTTCAGCTCCATTCTCTCCACTGACCAGTATTTCTGTTCGTTTTTTCTAGGCTTAAGTATGATTAGCTTTTAAATGAACGAGTGAGTGTATTTCTTTTGTTATTTGAATTCATGAGTCCCTCTGTGACTGTGAATTCCCCTTTTGAGTTCATTTTGAGACTCATATAACGTAAATTTTTTATTGTAATCAATAAATTTACAGTTCTTTTCTTTGAGCTTAATGTAATTTAAACTCATGTTTTATTTCTCCACATTAAGCTTACTTTAGATTGCCGCTCCCAGTTTGCACAAACTCCATACATTATTCATAACTGGTATTTAGGCCAGTTCTTTTGTATCAAACTTAAATCCATTGTGCCAGCCAGGAGTTAAATACCGGCAAGAACCTGTCCATTATTATTAGTATTAGTTATTGATTGTCAGGGGTGGAGTCACTTTCTCAAGAGGCTAACAGTACTAACAAACAGCACTCATGAGTAATTAGTCTCTGCTGTGTACTGTTGAGAAAGTTTATAAATTCTCGTCCTTTGAGAATCGGCGAAGTAAGCCGCATAAAGTAAAAGTTACTACTTGATTTTCACAAGTCAGTTCCTTGTCTCTACTTTCAAGCAATATCTAGCATTTCTAATTCTTAAATTCACATCCCCCTGTGACAATGAGAGAGAAGGACCTAGGAGTGATTATCAGTATCTCCGGATGACCACATCAGTGAGAACGTACGAAACATGTATAAACGGCTTGCTAAGATGAGAATAGCATTTACATACATAAATGAAGACATGCTGAGAAAGATTATAACATAATTCATCAGACCAACCCAGGAGTATGCATCAGTAGTCTGGAATCCTCATCTCAAGAAATACATATACAGTGTAAGATTGAAAAAGTTCAAAGGGCCGCTACAAGATGGGTACCAAGCTTAAAAGATCTAAGCTACGAAGAAAAACTAGAAAAACTGAATCTGCCAACACTACTGAAGAGAAAGAAAAGAGGAGACATGATTATGCTATATAAATGTGTCTCAGGGAAAGAGAAAATAGACATAAATGAGTATATAACCTATGGGGATGCATCAGCATGAGGAAACTGCAAAAAATGCATAAAAAGAAAGGTGATAACAACGTACAGAAATTCAGTTTCCCTAATAGGGCAACTGATCAGTGGAATGCACTACCGAATGATATAATGTGTGCCAAAACAATTCATAAATTTGAGGATATGTATGATAAAAGTGATTTAGTACATGGGACAGTACAAGCTTGACTCCTTCCCGCTAAGATACAATTAGGTAAGAACAATCAAGTATGAACACACACACACACACACACACACACACACACACAAAGGACAGAATACAGAAGACTATTAAATGAGTGATACATCACTATTATGCAGCTATACTGCCTTCATCTTCACAAAAAATAGCATGTACATTCAAATCCTATTTCACCATAAAAAACTGGACAGAATAAGGATAATAATAAATGGGGGAACTATTAATAAATCATCCAATCCTTTACTGTTCCAGAAGGAGCACAGAAACCCTGGACTAGGCTATTCAGTTCGGACATAAGATGTGGGTGAAAAATGACACCAAGCTGAAGGAATCCCCATATTGAGGATGGCCATGGTACAGCTAATATTTTCTATGGACTGGAAGCTAATCAAGTACCAAAATCAGCTAATTACTTCCCAACAGTTGCTGAAAAAAAAAAAAAAAAATGAGATTTGTAGTAAGGTTTGTAACATGTGAAATCTTCAGCTAGGACTTGGACTCTATATACACCCATGAACTTTTCCACATTAAACATCTAGCAATGAATTTGAAGTAAGGTGAGTGAGACCTGTGATGCTAAAGCAACTGCCACAGTATCATTGGTCATGTAACTGTGTTTGTGGGAGCAGGGAAGGGAGGGTAAGGGGTGAGGGGGTGGTGGTGCAGCAGTGGAGTGGTTGCTATTTGTTGCTTTTGGATGCTAAAGATACCTGGTAACAGATAAAAAACACTCATGTGGCTTCCCAGTGCCTGTGTATGTTATATGTAAACCATGGGTGTAAGAATGAAGCTTATTCTAGTTTCCTCCCTTCCCCAAATATCCACCGTCTAAATACCTCGCTCTCTTGTCCATCATGTCACAAGATGAAAGTGTCAGACAAACTGGAGACACCAACTCGTTAAAAATCCTCTTCCAGTTTACTTATGTTACGGAAGAGTTATTCTGTTGCAAGAGATGTCAACATATGTGCATGAGTACTGATTTTAATATGAGACACCAAATCTGAGGTCGCTGGTGATCACAAACCTAGAGTAGGCTGGGTAGTGTTATAATGTGGCAGGAAATGCCATTGCACATTACAGTATGATTTATGCAAAAATCTATAAAACAAACTTCACACCCGTATTGTACACACTGAACATTCATTATAACCTATACTAACTCCCACAAAAGGTGTGTGTGTGTGTGTGTGTGTGTGTGTGTGTGTGTGTGTGTGTGTGTGTGTGTGTGTGTGTGTGTTCACCTATTTACCTATTTGCCTATTTGTAGTAGACAGGAACTGAGCAATCCTCGTGTTGTCCTGTCTCCATATCCACCTTTATCTAGTCTACCTTTACACACATGAATGTTTTTCTTCTGCACCACCTTTTCGTCTAAGTCGGGATGATGAGATAGTGATTTTGGGAGGGGACTTAAATAGTCATGTACATGAAGAAGGAGTGCATGGGGGATGTGCGAATGGTATAAGGAATACAGAAGGGGAAAGGATACTTGAGTTTGGGGTGGCAACGGACATGATTGTGTGCAACACATATTTTAGGAAAAGAGACAGTAGGTTAATTACGTATGAGTCTTGGGGAAATAGCAGTCAGATAGATTATTTTCTGGTTAGGAAGGCTGATAGGAGGTTAGTGAGGGATGTTAAAGTTATAGGAAGTGAGGAGTGTGTTGCAGCAGCACAAACTATTGATTTGTGATATGGTGCTTAAAGAACAAGTGATGAAAAAGAGGACTTATGTACCTAGGAGGAAAATATGGAAGCTGAAAAACCAAGTAGTAAGGGATGCCTTCTACAGCGAGTTGAGGAGAGTGGTGGCTGAACAGGGAGCTGTAGACAGAGGCGTTAATGAACAGTACAGAGCCCTCAAGAACAATTTCTTGAGAGTTACTGATGTACAGTAACATGCGGTTGGACAAGAGGACCACCAAGACATAAAAGTAACTTGGTGGTGGGATGAGGGTGTAGAAGCTGCAGTTAAGGAGAAAAGAAGGCTTATTCGGGAATGGAAGAAGGGTGGTAGCAAGAAGGAATATTTGGCTGCCAAGCGGAGGGCTAGAAGAGAGGTATACAGGGCAAAGTCTGAGTCAAAGAGACTATTACTTGATAACCTAAATCATGGGGAAAGGAAAAATATGATATTTAGGGTGGCAGGTCAGGTGAAGAGGGATAATCAGGATATTATAGGTGAGCAGTGTGTGAAGAATGATGAAGGAAGGGTAGTGGTGAACAGTGAGGATATTAAAGATGCATGGAGAGAGCATTATAACCGGTTGTTGAATGAGAAGTTTGACTGGGACAGGGAAGGTTTGGAGCCAGCAGATCCAGTGTCTGGCCCTTGGCCTTTGATTGATGCTGCTACTGTGAGTGAGGCAATAGGCAGGATGAAGGTGGGGAAGGCAGCAGGTGTGTCTGGGTTGACTGCCGAAATGTTGAAGGCCTCAGGCGATAAAGGGGTGAGGTTAGTCACTGACCTGATAAATAGGATTATTTATGATTGTGTTGTCCCAGATGATTGGCTGAAGAGTGTAATTGTAAATGTGTATAAAGGGAAGGGTGATGCCCTGGAAAGAGGAAATTATAGAGGTATAAAGCTTTTAGATCAGATAATGAAGGTAATGGAGAGAGTTTTAGAAGGTATGATTAGAGAATGAGTGAATATTGATGAGATGCAGTTTAGGTTTATGCCAGGTAGGGGGACCACTGATGCCATATTCATTGTTCAACAGCTTCAGGAAAAATATATTGGTAGGAGAAGGGATCTTTATTTTGTTTTTGTTGATTTGGAAAATGCCTTTGACAGAGGTGGTGAAGTGGGCAATGAGAAAGCTTGGCTTGGAGGAGTGGCTGGTTAGGGTGGTTATGGCCATGTAGGTGGGTGCTCACACCCAGGTAAGAGTGAATGGAGATTTGAGTGATGAGTTTTCCGTGAATGTTGGCGTGTATCAGGGGTCAGTCTTCAGTCCCATGTTGTTTATCATAGTACTTGAAGCCCTTTCACGTGACTTTAGAAACGGACTCCCATGGGAGTTGTTGTATGCTGATGATTTGGTGTTGATTGCAGAGAATGAAAGGAAGGTGGAGGAAAGGTTTAGGAAGTGGAGAGATGGTATGGGGCACAAGGGTTTAAGGGTAAATGCAGATAAAACAAATGTGATGATATCTAGGGTTGGTGGCGGTACTGTCAAAGACGAGGGAGAGTGGCCATGTGCAGCTTGCCACAAGGGCGTGGGAAGTAATTCCATCTTGTGTGGTGTTTGTGATAAATGGGTGCATAAGAGACGTAGTGGTATCAGAGGTAGACTGCGAGATAATGCTGATTTTATGTGCAGGGTGCGTCGGGGTGAGCAGGTGGAGATTGTCAGACGTGAAAGGATTGAACTCACTGGTGAATCTCTTGAGTGTGTGGAAGAGTTTTGTTATTTGGGAGACATGTTGTGTGCTGGACGTGGCGCTGGAGCTAGCTCTGTGGCTAGAGTGAGAAGTGGTTGGAAGAAGTTCAGGGAGCTCTTGCCTCTCCTGACATTGAGAAGACACCCCCTACATGCTAAGGGGTCTTTGTATGCAGCATGTGTTAGAAGTGTAATGCTGTATGGTAGTGAGACCTGGGCAGTGAAGGAGGAAGATATTCGCCAGCTCAGACGTACAGAAATGACAATGATTAGGTGGATGTGCAGTGCGTCCCTGCTTCCAAGGCCTGGAGGGGTTGGGTTTACGATGGAAGAGATGAGAGGTAGGATGGGACTGGAGTGTATTGGTGATGTGATGAGGAGAGGTAGATTGAGATGGTTTGGACATGTGAAGAGGATGGGGGATGATAATTGGGTGAGGAAGGTGAGAAGTGTTAATTTTGGGGGTGGGGTTATGAGGGGGAAACCGAGAAAGACATGGGACGAGGTCATTAAGTGTGACCTCAGGGTTAAGGGACTGAACAGGGAGGCTGCAATGTATCGTGCAGCATGGAGAGCCGCCATTAGGTGACCAAGGCCGACACATGCAAGCATGTTGGGGCCTTTAAAAACGAAAACATTCCAAATACTTAAGTATTTACCTAATATACCTAATTGTGATATACACGAAATGTGCTATGCTCGTGGGTTCCCGTCGCTGTTTCTCAGTAAGTCAAATTTAGCTTTAAACTCGTTTAAGTTTTTAGACTGGACGATCTCTTTGTCCAGGCTATTCTGTAAGTCTATACTTCTGTCAGGAAAGCAATATTTCTTCATATCCTTCAAGCAGCTTGACTTTTTAAATTTCATTCCGTGTCCTCTTGTTGCTCTCTTATCCCATAAAAACAGATCTTCTCGGTCAATTTTATCTACTCCCACCATGGTCCTGAACACTGCAATCATGTCGCCTCTCTTTCTCCTTTCCTCTAAGGAAGGCAAATCCAGCTTTTCCAGCCTCTCTCTGTATGACAGATCTGCCAGACTGGTGACCATCTTGGTCGCTGTTCTTTGTATTCTCTCAATCTTGTTTATATCTTTCTTTTTGTGTGGGGACCACACTACCACTGCATATTCTAACCTGGGGCGGATCATGGCCACTATAAATTTTTTCATCATCTCCTCATCCATATAATGAAATGCTACTCTTATGTTAGTCAAGAGTTTATAAGTCTAACTATCTTGTTAATGTGTTTTTCAGGTGACAAACTATCTTGGACCAGCACTCCCAAATCTTTCTCTTCTCTCATTTCTGTGATTAATTCATTACCCAACAAGTAATTAAGTGATGGCCTCCTGGTACTTTTACCCATTTCCAATATTTTACATTTCTTTACATTAAATTTCATTTCCCACGTCCGGCTCCAATCATGTATCCTATCCAGATCCTCCTGCAGCATTTTACAATCCTCCTCAACCTCTACCTTCCTCAAGATCTTTACATCATCAGCAAACAGACTTGCTTAACTGTTCACTCCATCTACCATATCATTTACGTAAATCAGGAACATTACTGGCGCCAACACCGAGCCCTGAGGGACTCCACTTGTTACTTCCCTCCATCCAGACATCCTATCCTTTATTACTGTCCTCATTTATCTGTCTCTCAAAAAGTGTCTCATCCATTCCAGGAGGTTCCCCTTCAGTCCTCCTATATATTCTAGTTTCCACATTAGTCTCTTATGAGGTACCTTGTCAAAGACCTTCTCGAAGTCTAAGTACAGTACACACAATTCACCCAACCATCTCTCTCCTGTACCACGTCAATCGGTCTTGAGTAAAAGCTCAGTAAGTTGGAAACACATGACCTTCCACTTCTGAATCCAAACTGACATTCAGCCAAAATATTCATCTCTTCTAGATATTATATCCACCTGTCTTTCAGGATTCTCTCACACAGTTTTGCAACCATGCTGGTTAGAGACACCGGTCTATAATTCAGGGGTTCTTCCCTGTTTCCTCCCTTATAAATTGGTACCACATTTGCCCTCTTCCATTCTTGTGGCACTTTCCCCTCTTCCAGAGAACACACGATTAAATTGTGAATTTTAACCGCCAGTTGTTCTCTGCATTCCTTCAGTACCCAATTAGAAATTCCATAAGGTCCTGGGGCTTTCCTTACATCTTGGGTTTCCAGTAATTTATACACTTCCTGTATCTCCACTTTTATATCTTTTATCGCCAGTACATTTCTAATAACTCTCTCCCTTTCCACAAACTCTTTTTCATTAGTGAAAACCAATTGGAAACATCTGTTCATTATTTCAGCTTGCATTGCTGCATCTTTATAGACCTCTCCTTCTACTTTCAGTCTGGTGATTCCTTCCTTTTGTTTCTGTTTGCCATTAACAAATCTATAAAGCAGTTTGGGTTCATCCTTGCATTTGTCTATTATACCTTTATCAAAATTCCTTTCTTCTTCTCTAAGTATTCTTGTGTATTAATTTCTAGTTCTTTTATATTCTTCCTTTGTTCTGTTGTTACATCACTTTCTACAGTTGTTCCACGCCTTATCTCTCTCTTTTTTTGCTATCATACGTGTGAATGCAAGAGTTTTAGGTGGTCTGAGTCTGGTAAATGTTGATGGAGGAGAGTGGAATCTGAAGCAGCTGCTGTTTGCAGATGATACCGCACTGGTGACTGATTCAGAGGAGAGATTGAGACAGTTGGTAGAGGAGTTTGGAAGGGTGTGTGAAAGGAGGAAATTGAAAGTAAATGAGAATAAGAGTAAAGTGATGAAGTGTACGAGGTTGATAGATGGTAGGGGGATGAATATAGTTTTGAATGGTGAGTTGCTTGAGGAGGTAGATTGTTTTAAATATCTAGGGTCACATGTTGCTGTGGATGGAAGAATAGATGCAGAAGTGAAGTTTAGAATAAATGAAGTAGGAAAGGTGCTGGGAGGAATGAAAAAAGTGTTTAAATGTCGTTCGCTTAGAATGGATGTAAAGAGAAGGCTGTATGAGGGTGTTGTGGTACCGACTGCATTATATGGGGCTGAAACATGGAATATGGGTGTAGCAGAGAGGAAAAGTTTGAATGTAATGGAGATGAGGTGTCTGAGGAGTATGTGTGGAGTGATGCGTATGGATCGAGTGCGAAATGATGAAGTGCGAAGGAGAACTGGAGTTGTTCAGGAGATGGCTGGTAGAGTTGAGCAGAGGGTGTTGCAATGGTTTGGGCATATGGAGAGAATGGATAATGAGCGATTGGTGAAAAAGATAACTAGATCTGATGTGAGAGGTGTAAGGCTGAGAGGAAGACCACGAATAGGATGGATGGACAGTGTGAAGAGAGCGCTGGATGCGAGAGGGATGTCTGTTGAGCAAGGAAGAGTGGCTGTGTGTGACAGAAATAAATGGAGAGAAACTGTGAATGAATAAGTGATGACGCAGCCCTGAGGGGATATTCTCCCGCATTTGGTCTGATCAGCTAGTCAGGTCAGGTGCGGGTAAGGGGATGGGTGTATTATGATGTGGCAGGGGTAAACCAGTTCTGCTGTCGGGCCCTGCTGCGGATGTCACTGATTGCATTGTGCAGTTGACCCTTGTGCGGTGTGGTGCGGTGAGGATCTGTCCGTTCTCCCCTTTGGGGCTAAGATGCGAATAAATGTGTTTGAATGGATGAGTAAATGGAGAGTGAGTCGTCCTGTCTCGGCTACCTCCCTTTCCTTGGGGGAAGCAGCCTAGGTATATAGATAGATAGATAGACGTGTGTGTGTGTGTGTGTGTATTTACCTATTTGTATTTACCTATTTGTAGTATACAGGAATTGAGCAATGCTCGTGTTGTCCTGTCTCCATATCCACATTTATCAAGTCTACCTTTACACACATGAATGTTTTTCTCATGCACCACCTTTTCATCTAAGTCGTTCCACATACTTATGTATTACCTAATATACCTAATTGTGATATATACAGAATGTGCTATGCTCGTGGGTTTCCGTCGCTGTTTCTCAGTAAGTCAAATTTAGCTTTAAACTCGTTTAAGGTTTTAGACTGGACAATCTCTTTGTCCAGGTTATTCCATAAGTCTATACTTCTGTAGGTCGGAAGTAGTGGAAGCGATGAAGAAGATTAAGCTGGGAAAGGCCCCAGGAATTGATGGACTGTGTGGTGAAATGCTTAGGTATGGGGGTGAGATTGTTGTGGAGTGGATATGGAAGTTGTGTAGATTGGCTTGGGAAGAGGGAAGGGTTCCAGAGGACTGGAAATCAGGTATAATAGTTCCTCTGTACAAAGGAAAAGGGGAGAGAGAAGTATGTGGTAACCATAGGGGTATTTGCCTTCTTAGTGTGACCGGTAAAATATATGGTAGAATACTCATTGATAGGGTTAGGCATATGACAGAAGAGCTAGTTGGAGAAGAACGAGGGGGATTTAGGAAGGGAAAAGGGTGTGTAGATCAGATATTTGTTCTAAGATGTTTAGTGGAGAAGTATCTAGAGAAGGGAAGGAAAGTGTACGCTGCCTTCATGGACTTGGAGAAAGCTTATGACAGAATAGATAGGAAAGGTATGTGGAAGGTATTAAGAGTATATGGAGTGGAGGGGAAATTGTTGAGTGCTGTGAAGAGTATGTACGAGGGAGCTAGGGCTACGGTGCGAGTGGATGGTGAGCTGAGTGAGTTCTTTGATCTCAATGTGGGACTGAAACAGGGGTGTGTAATGTCTCCATGGCTGTTTAATATATATATGGATGGGGTCGTAAAGGAGGTACAAGGTAGGGCAGTGGATGTGGGGGTGGCCCTAATGAATGAGGGTGAGATTTGGAAGCTTCCGGTGTTGCTGTTTGCTGATGATACAGTATTGTTGAGTGAAGAGGAATGGGAGTTGCAAGGTTTGGTGAATGAATTTGGGACAGTGTGTAGGAGGAGGAGCTGAAAGTTAATGTAAACAAAAGTAAAGTTATGGTGTTTGAGAGGAATGAAGTCACAGAGTGTGCAGTGAGGTTGGATGGTGAGGATATGGAGAATGTGAGTGCATTCAAGTACTTGGGTAGTGTGATGAGTAAGGATGGAACTTTGGGGGATGAAGTACGTGAAAGGGTACAGCAGGGAAGGAAGGTTGTTGACACACTGAAAGCAGTGATGAGAAATAGGGAGGTGAGTATGGAAGTTAAGAAGTCACTGCATGATGGCATTGTGATCCCTACCCTGACGTATGGAAGCGAGGCGTGGACCTTGCAAGAGGGGAACAAGTCAAGAGTGAGAGCAGTGGAAATGAGTTACTTGAGAGGAGCATGTGGAGTGACATGGAGGGACAGGTTGACGAATGAAGAAGTGAAGGAACGTTGTGGGGTAGATGTGGATGTGGTTGAAAACATTAGGAGAAATACACTGAGGTGGTTTGGACATGTGGAGAGGATGGAGAATGAAAGACTGACTAAGAGGGTGTATGTAGGTGAGGTGGAGGGAGGGAGAGGGAGGGGTAGACCGAGGATGAGGTGGAGGGATGGAGTTGAGAGGTATATGAGGGAGGGGGGGTGAGTTGGGAGGAGGGGAGTCAAATGGTGGGTGACAGTGACTTGGAGGCGTTTTGTCTGCGGCCACCCTTTGCGGGATTAGGGCGTCGGGCTATAGATAGATAGATAGACTATACTTCTGTAAGGAAAGCTATATTTCTTGATATCCTTCAAGCAGTTTGACTTTTTCAATTTCATTCCGTGTCCTCGTGTGTGTGTGTGTGTGTGTGTGTGTGTGTGTGTGTGTGTGTGTGTGTGTGTGTGTGTGT
Source organism: Coenobita brevimanus (assembly GCF_032717465.1). Taxonomy (NCBI): domain Eukaryota; kingdom Metazoa; phylum Arthropoda; class Malacostraca; order Decapoda; family Coenobitidae; genus Coenobita; species Coenobita brevimanus. The sequence goes on along the minus strand of NC_137061.1, from coordinate 10,366,769 downwards.
GTGTGTGTGTGTGTGTGTGTGTGTGTGTGTGTGTGTGTGTGTGTGTGTGTGTGTGTGTGTGTGTGTGTGTGTGTGTGTGTGTGTGTGTGTGTGTGGGTGTGTGTGTGTGTATTTACCTATTTGTAGTATACAGGAATTGAGCAATGCTCGTGTTGTCCTGTCTCCATATCCACATTTATCAAGTCTACCTTTACACACATGAATGTTTTTCTCATGCACCACCTCTTTATCTAAGTCGTTCCAAATATTTAAGTATTTACCTAATATACCTAATTGTGATATACACGGAATGTACTATGCTCGTGGGTTTCCATCGCTGTTTCTTAATAAGTCAAATTTGGCTTTAAACTCGTTTAAGTTTTTAGACTGAACAATCTCTTTGTCCAGGCTATTCCATAAGTCTATACTTCTGTAAGGAAAGCTATATTTCTTGATATCCTTCAAGCAGCTTGACTTTTTCAATTTCATTCCGTGTCCTCTTGTTGCTCTCTTATCCCATATAAACAGATCTTCTTTGTCAATTTTATCTACTCCCACCATGGTCCTGAACACTGCAATCATGTCTCCCCTCTTTCTCCTTTCCTCTAAGGAAGGCAAATCCAGTTTTTCCAGCCTCTCTCTGTATGACAGGTCTGTCAGACTGGGGACCATCTTGGTTGCTGTTCTTTGTATTCTCTCAATCTTGTTTATGTCTTTCTTTTTGTGTGGGGACCACACTACTGCTGCATATTCTAACCTGGGGCGGATCATTGCCACTATCAATTTTTTCATCATCTCCTCATCCATATAATGAAATGCTACTCTTATGTTAGTCAAGAGTTTATAAGTCTCTCCAACTATCTTGTTAATGTGCTTTTCTGGTGACAAACTATCTTGGACCAGCACTCCCAAATCTTTCTCTTCTCTCATTTTTGTGATTAATTCATTACCCAATAAATAATTCAGTGATGGCCTCCTGGTACTTTTACCCATTTCCAATATTTTACATTTCTTTACATTAAATTTCATTTCCCACGTCCGGCTCCAATTGTGTATCCTATCCAAATCCTCCTGCAGTATTTTATAATCCTCCTCAACCTCTACCTTCCTCAAGATCTTTACATCATCAGCAAACAGACTTGCATAACTGTTCACTCCATCTGCCATATCATTTACGTAAATCAGGAACATTACTGGCGCCAACACCGAGCCTTGAGGGACTCCACTTGTTACTTCCCTCCATCCAGACATCCTATCCTTTATTACTGTCCTCATTTGTCTGTCTCTCAAAAACTCTCTCATCCATTCCAGAAGTTTCCCCTTCAGTCCTCCTATATGTTCTAGTGCGTGTGTGCGTGCGTGCGTGTGCGCGCATGCATGCAGTAAGCTTCTACTAGTATATGAATTCCCAACCAATTCACATATGTATATCTACAGCCACCAATATAATAACAGTATAATATTGCTACCCAACTTATTATGCAATTTTCTTTAGCGTAGTATTTTTATACGTGTATGTCATTTTCATAACAGGACAGTTCCTTGGGATCTTCATGTATTATATTCTGGCATTGCCAAAATATCTATGCTATAATCATTCAATTACAGCATTTACATTTCAGCATATCACTGCTGTGCCTACAACCCCATCACCTCTTGCCCACTCCCTCAAACTTTCCCTCTCATCCACTCCCCCTCTCCCCCACATAGTTGCCAGACCACTGATACCATGGCAGTTGCTTTGGTGTCACAAGTCTCATTCTTCGCGCTTCAAATTTGTAGCCAGGCATTTAACTCAGTAAAGTTCAAGGGCATATACTGAAGCAAAAGAAAGATTAGTGAGTGACTGTACTTGTGGGTGGGTGTTCCCTGCCTAAGAGTGATGACTGTGTGGCTAGTTACCAAGCTTGTGATCATATTTCACTCTTATGGCAGTACCTCTCAGAGTTGATGGTAGCCATCCATCTGCTACCTAAAATAAATCCAATGCAATAAATGATTTCCTGGGTTACAGGACACCATTTGGCTTCTATTTCACAATACAAAATGAGCTGCCATAAATGACAATATTAAATTTCAACTATATGGTATTTCTAAATCACAGTCAGTGCTATACTTCATGCAGTATCATGAGGAACATAATCACCGTCCTAACACTATAACACTAAACTAGAAAAAGGAGGGGGGGGGGCGAGCAAAACAAAGTACTGTGCTGTATAGTATCAAATGCCTTGAGTCTTTCCGACAAAGTCCAAGCTTTACTTCACTGTGACAGACAAATATAATTACTGTAATAACTTACTTCTGTCCAGTCTCAAGTGGTATGCCAGTAAGTACAGCCGCTGCATCCCTCCAGGCACTCTCACGCTCATATATGTCTGCTAGATGCTGTCTTATGCTGGCTACTTGCTCCTCAAAGCTGATTACACGAGGCTGAACCTAAACCAATAAAGTAATGATAGGCATTGTGGACAAGGAATGTAACACTGATGCAGGTTATCCAAAGGGATGTACAATCAGATCAATGTTATTGTTGCTTATCCTCAGTCTGCCTGACCAAGCAGATCCATTGACCACAGGTAAGCAACTGCTCCTAAGGGATTGTTCCACAAGTACTCCACACTGCCGGTGCTGTAACTGCATCTTACTGTGGCATACTGTGCAATGCTGCATTATGTGTGCTATGTTGTGTGGGCCTATTCTAAAGATCACTGTTTACATGGCTAATGGGACTGGGGACAGCAAAATGAACTTAACTCTTTCAAGGGGAGGGCTTCCCTTACATTTATCAATCTGGATACTGCAGCACAATTTTATTCAGCTGAGAGGAGCTCTTTCCCTCTAATGGGTAAGACCCCATCTCCACCAATTATTCAGATGGCTAGGACACGCTGAAGTATTTTATTCTACCTACTGCTTCATCATTTTACTCAGGTGAACAAAGCCCTATCCCCTCAAAAGGTTAATAACTTAAGGGGAAAATTCATCTGGGACTGAACCTCACAAAGTCTTCATCATGTTGTTCTGTCTCTATCAACACCAGTATCTGCATCCTTAGGCCTAAACATACTCTAACATGCACTGCAGTACTGTACATAGGTACACATTCAGTATCTAGGAAAATGTACTGGATACAGGCCTATATCATGCACTCTATAAACATGAAAAAAGAAAGACTATGGTAAATAATAATAATAATAATGATCATCATCATCATCATCATCCGGACCTCCTTTCCCACCCTAGGGCAGGGTGAGGAATAGCAATGTCCAGAGAGCCCAAATTTGCCCAATCCAATGGGCCACGCTTCCATTCACTCATCATTCAAGCCACCGGAATCCTGGCTCTATCGGATACGCCAAAAACATGCACCACATTCTGTAGCTTCACACAAACGTATCCGATAGTCAATCCAGACGCTGCCACATTAAAAAGGGGTGCCAAATCCCTGATCATGCCCTTCTCCTCACAACATTCATCCAGCCAGCTCAATCTGTCAATTCCCTAGCCTCACTGACTTCCAAACCTCTCTTCCTCACACGCTCATCCAAAATACCGCTCCGCCTTCTATTTGGCCTACCTCGCCTCCTCCCTCCTTCAAATTCACTGAGTATGGAAGTTAAGAAGTCACTGCATGATGGTATTGTGATCCCTACTCTGACGTATGGAAGCGAGGTGTGGACCTTGCAAGAGGGGAACAAGTCAAGAGTGAGAGCAGTGGAAATGAGTTACTTGAGAGGAGCATGTGGAGTGACGTGGAGGGACAGGTTGACGAATGAAGAAGTGAAGGAACGTTGTGGGGTAGATGTGGATGTGGTTGAAAAGATTAGGAGAAATACACTGAGGTGGTTTGGACATGTGGAGAGAATGGAGAATGAAAGACTGACTAAGAGGGTGTATGTAGGTGAGGTGGAGGGAGGGAGAGGGAGGGGTAGACCAAGGATGAGGTGGAGGGATGGAGTTGAGAGGTATATGAGGGAGGGGGGGATGAGTTGGGGGGAGGGTAGTCAAATGGTGGATGACAGAGTGACATGGAGGCGTTTTGTCTGCGGCCACCCTTTGCGGGATTAGGGCGTCGGGCTATAGATAGATAGATAGATAGATAGATAGATAGATCATCATCATCATCATCCGGACCTCCTTTCCCACCCTAGGGCAGGGTGAGGAATAGCAATGTCCAGAGAGCCCAAATTTGCCCAATCCAATGGGCCACGCTTCCATTCACTCATCATTCAAGCCCCCGGAATCCTGGCTCTATCGGATACGCCAAAAACATGCACCACATTCTGTAGCTTCACACAAACGTATCCGATAGTCAATCCAGACGCTGCCACATTAAAAAGGGGTGCCAAATCCCTGATCATGCACTTCTCCTCACAACATTCATCCAGCCAGCTCAATCTGTCAATTCCCTAGCCTCACTGACTTCCAAACCTCTCTTCCTCACACACTCATCCAAAATACCTCTCCGCCTTCTATTTGGCCTACCTCGCCTCCTCCCTCCTTCAAATTCACTCAGATACATCTTTTTCACCACTCTATTGTTATCCATTCTCTCCACAAGACCATACCAACTCAGTACACTCTCTTCGATTCTGGTGTCCACAGACTTCCTCACTCCACACCTTTCACGAATCACAATATTTCATATCCTATCCACCCTCTACACTCCACAAACATTCCTCAGTAGTCCCACCTCCACTGCTCTTACTCCTGACTTTTCATTTTCATGCCATACCATAGTCTCACATCCATATATTAAAGTTGGCACTAACATTCCATCATGTAAGTCTCGTGCAGCTGCTACACTCAAGCCTCTGTTTCTTATCAACGCCTTCATTGCACCAGCTACTTTTCTTCCTTGTGTCACTCTACTTTCCACTTCTTTTGCACATTTTCCTCTCTCTTCTATCACTGCACCCAGGTATTTGAACTCTCTCACCAATTCCAGTCTCTCCATTCACTGTAACATCACACTGGGAGTTACATTCTCTCTCAATAACCATCACTTTACTCTTTTCTACATTTACTCTCAAGGAACGATGCTCACCGCCATCAGCAAAATTCTGCATTAGCCTACCAAGTTCTGGTCTGGTATTTGCAAGCAGTACTGCATCATCAGTGTACAACAAATTTGAGATATTCCATCCATCACCATTCATTACCAATGCCATCCTCCTCTCCATTACTCATGTTTATACTACTCTCATCACCCCATCCATATATATATCGAACAACCATGGGAACATCACACAACCTTGTCGCACGCCCACACCAACTGTGAACCATTCGCTTAGATGCCCATTAACCCTTACACATGCTTCACTACCATCACAAAAACTCTTGATGGCACCTAGCAGCTTACCATCTACACCGTACATGCGCAAAACTTTCCACAATCCTTCCCTGTCCACTTTATCATATGCTTTTTCCAGATCCACGAATGCCATAAACACCTTACGGTCCTTCTCACAAGCCTTCTCTGCTATCTGTCTCACTGCAAATATTCAATCCATACATCCTCTGCCACTCCTAAAGCCACCCTGTTCATCACTCACCAGAACTTCTTATATCTCTCTTACCTTCTCTACAACAATTCTTCCATACACCTTCCCTACCACACTCAATAAACTTATGCAAATTCTTACACTCACTTCACTCACCTTTAATTTTGGACAGGGGTACAATCACAGCCTTATTCCACTCTGCTAGCACAGTTTCACTCATCCATGCCTTCTTACATACCTCCAACATGCAATTCATTCCACTCTATCCACTACACTTAATCATCTCTGCATACACCTCATCAACCCCAACTGCTTTCCCAATTTTCAGCAGCTTCACAGTACTCTTCACTTGCGTGAGTGTCAAGTCTCCTGGTACTGCATTCCTTCTCTGCTCACTCCCAAAACAAATCATGATTACAGCTGCTCTGCTCCCTCTATTCCCATTCATCAGGCTTTCAAAATATTCTTTCCATCTGGTCCTTACTTCATCCCCATGGGCTAATAATCTACCACCTACATCCTTCCTTCACACCACTACATTTCTTTCCACTTTCACTTCTACTTTTCCACACCTCTTTCCAGAATAACTTCCTATTTTCAGAGTAGTTTACATTCATTTTTCTTCCTAGATCATCATTTACCTCCTCCTTTTTCCTCTTCACTAACTTCTTTACTTGCTTCTTGCTCTCAATATATTCAGTTCTTATTTCAACTGAACCCCTGTCCTGTAACCACTTTAGCGACTTCTTCCTCTCTTAACCCTATCATCTCACCATGCTGTAAATTTCTTCTCTGTTGATACTCTTGCCACACCAGACACCGCTATAGCATTCCTAAGTTTTTTTTTTTTTTTTTTTTTTTACGTGTCCGACTCTGGGCAAAGGCTCAGGGCCTATTTCTTGGGGGCAGTGGCCTATCCCAAGGCCCAGTAGTCCTCCTACATCTCCACATGTCACCACTTCGGCGCTAACACCCACCGTCCATATTGAATACATGCTAGGGCTGTCTCATACAGGACTGGTGTACTGGTATTAGCGGGGGTATTTTTACGACATGTCGGCGGGTCATCTGGTAGATCAGGAAAGTCTGCTTTTTAGGAAATTCAAATCCTTAAACTGTTCCCTGCCCCAGCCGGGATTCGATCCTGGGTCCATTAGGACTGCAAGCCGCCTCTCTATATGCATTCCACAGGCTGTCCAGATCCATTTCATTCCAATTCACCAGATCTAACTCCTCCTCTACTTTGGCCCTGTAATCATATGCCATTTCTTTGATCCTCAGCTTCTCAACTTTCAGTCTTTCTCCCTGACTGCTCCTTTCTCTCCTGATCCACCTCACTCCTCTCAGCTTGATCATGCATACCACAATCATATGATCTGACAGATCTCCACATCGTCCTCTCATGGCCCTCGTATCAGCAACCATTACCAGCATCGACTTTTCTACGAGCAAGTAATCATAATAATAATAATTATAATAATAATAACAATAATAATAATAATAATAATAATAATAGTAATAATAATAATAATAATAATAATAATAATAGTAATAATAACAATAACAATAATCCAACCATCTATCCTCAAATCCAGTGCTGCCCCAAGAGAAGCATAGGAGCCTGGGTGTAGGCAAGTCGGTCCTGACATTTAAGATGACAATGACCAGCCTCACTCATCCCTGAGTGGCATTACATGAGTAATAAACCATAACCACCCCTTGGATATAAACCTGCACAGGTTCAATCCAATTGGAGTGCCTCAATTACCCACTAAACCACCAGGCACCATAACTAGGTTATATGGTTACCACCCAGCATAGTACATGGTTTCCTGGTGTACAGAGAACTATTTGGCTTGTTACTCAGTGTAGAGTCACCCATAGACAGAAGGAAGAGAAAAGAATGAAGGAAAGAATGACTGAAGAGGAAGCATGGAAAGAAGGAAGGAAGGAAGAAAGGAAAGGGAAGGCACCCGAGCAACACTACAACAAGTGAACAGATGTTTGAGCACCCCAACCAATCACACAGAAAATAATAACAATAATTTTGTTGTCTCGTTTTTGAAGGCTGCAACATGTTTGCATGGATCAGCCTTGGTCACCTAATAGAAGCTCCCATGCTGCTGGATCTCTGGCAGCTTCCCTATCCAGTCCCTTATCCCTGAGGTCACACTCAATGACCTCGTCCCACGTCTGTTTTTGGTCAACCTCTTGCAACCCCTACCACTATCATTAACACTTCTTGCTTTCTGCACCCAATTATCATTCCCCATCCTTTCCACATGCCCAAACCGCCTCAATCTACCTCTCCTCATCACAATACCAGTACAGTAATACCTTGATATACGATACCCCTAGATGCGATACCCCGGCTTAATGATTGGGGTAGAAATTGCACCATACCCCGCCTGACATTGGCCAAACCCCAGTTTAAAGATGGATTTTGATTTTTCTTACCAATTTTGATGATATTTTAGACTAAAATTGTGTGTTTAGGTTGATTTATAAACTGTTATTGGACTCTGATTAACGTGTTTTAGCCATAGGTGGGGTGAACATTGTCATTTTGGGGTACAGTTCACTAAGCTTGCTTTTTCCAGACTTATATTTGATGATTTTCAGATTTTATTTGTTGGTTTTAGTGAGTTATTTACAGGTGTTAGGCTTAGGTTAGCTTCCTTGACAGCTGTTAGGCCATTTAGATTGCCTTTAAACCTGTCTTGGGGCTCATCTGGGTGGGTTTTGGACTTGGTCTGGGGGGAAACCCAAGGCTGGTAAATGGTCCACATTGACATACATGTTAAAAGTACCCCGATATACGATACCCAGCCTAACAATGGGGTTTTACCTAACCAATTAGATCGTTAAACAGGGGTATGACTGTACACTGCAGTCTCACCCTACCCAACTCTACCTAGGTAAACCTAGACCCCCCAGGCCTCGCACTCAGGGACGCATTGCACATCCCCCTATGCACTGTCATTTCTGTACATCTGAGCCTGCGAATATCTTCTTCCTCTACTGCCCAGGTCTCACTACTGTACAGCATTACACTCCTAACATGCTGCATACAAAGACCTCTTAGCATGGAGGGAGAGCCCTCACAATGTCAGGTGAGGCAACAGCTCCCTGAATTTCTTCCAACCACCCCTCACTCTAGTCACAGAGCTGATCCAGCCCCACCTCCAGCACATAACATGTATCCCAAATAACAAAAATCATCCACATATTCAATCCTTTCACGCCTGGCAATCTCCACATGCTCACCCTGACACAATGCACACATGAAATCAGCGTTATCTTGCAGTCTACCTCTAATACCGCTACATCTCTTATGCATCCAGTTATCACAAACACTGCACAAGATTGACTTACCTCCCATGCCCATGTGGTAAATTGCACATGGCCACTCTCCCTGGGGGTAGGGGGGTATTTCAAGAATACTCCCCCAGTATCCCTGCTTGTCGTACAAGGCGACTAAAAGGGTTGGCGGAGGGTTAGTGCCCCTCCCTGGAAAACAACTAACTAAAAAGACAAACAAGAAGCCTCCGACAAGGACTGACCAAAAGATGACGACCAAGGACCAGACAAAGGATATGGTAATCGGAACATGGAATGTAAGGGGTGCGAATGATGAGGTGAAAGAGAGAGAGATTGTCCAGGTGCTTGAGGGTGCGAAAGTTGATGTATGTGGAGTAATTGAAAATAAATGGAGAGGTGGGAGGGTGAGAGAATGGGAGTATGGATGGGGTATATGTGCAGGAGTAGGTGAGAATGAAAGGGCAATAGAAGGAGTGTGTATAGTTGTGAGTAAAAGATGGAAGAAGAATATAAGAGAGTATGGATCAGTTAGGTCAAGGACTGTGTTGATAAGATTGAAAGTTAGAATACAAATGTGGGCGATTGTGCGTGTGCATGCGCCAACGCAAGACCGTGCAAGCAGAGTGACAGAAGAGTTCTGGACAAATGTGGAAGTGTGCATGGAAAAGTTTGGAAGGAATGAAAGTGTTTTTGATTGGTGATATGAATGGTAAAGTATGGAATGTGAAGGTGGATGGAATAGTTGGTGAGTGGGGTGTGTCTGCTGAGATAGTTGAGAATGGCAGTGCGTTAGTGGACATTTGTGCTGGGAGGGGGTTGGTGATAGCCAATACCCTCTTCACGCATAAAATGATCCACAGGTATATTGTACATGGCGAGTGATGAGAAGGGTGGGTGGTGAACTGAATTTCTGAAAGGAAGGCAATGATTGATTATGTGTGTGTGGATGAAAGGATGCGAAGATGTGTAATGGATGCAAGAGCTTATAGAGGTTGGGGGAGTGGACTTTCTGACCACTACTTGGTGGTGGCCAGAATCAAGATCCAAAAAAGATGGAGAAATAGAAGAAGGGAAGGACGGGAAGAAGGAGTATTTGCAAGAAGAGTGGAAAGGTAACAAGATGATGAGAAAAAGGCAGAATATAAGAGAGAAGTGGAGAAACGACTGGGCAAATATGAATTGGAGCAGATAGGGGACGTGGAAGGTGTGTGCAGGATATTCACAGAAGAAATATGTGCAGCATGTGATGTGGTGTGTGGGATGAAGAGAAGACGGAAGGGGATGCAAGGAACAGCGTGGTGGAATGAAGAAGTGAGACAGGCTGTGGCACAAAAGAAGAAAGCATACAATGAATGGATGAGAAATAGGGGCGTGAAGGAAGTTGAGAGACGGAAGAGAGAGTTATATGTAGAAAGAAAGAGGGAGGTGAAAAGATTAGTAAGAGAGAGCAAGAAGAGAGTGGATGAGGAATTTGGAAGGAATCTGAACGTAAAGTGGAGGGACTGTAAGAAAATATTTTGGAAAGAGGTGAAGAGAGTAATACAGGGTGGAAGTGAAGTTAGCAGGGAAGTGAAAGATAAAAATGGTGGATTACTAGTGGAGAAGGGAGAAAAAGTGAGCAGATGGAGAGAACACTTTTAGGAATTGTTGAACATAGAGGATGGAAGTGATGCGAGCATAAGTGGCTGGGGAATGGCTGGGAGAAGGAGGGAGGTGAGAAGACAGGAAGAAATCAGTTGGATAGAAGTTGTTGAAGCAATGAAGAAAGTTAAATTGGGGAAAGCCCCAGGAACTGATTGAGTGTGTGGTGAAATGTTGAAGCATGGGGGAGAGATAGTAGTAGAATGGATGTGGAAGATGTGCAGATTGGCCTGGGAGGAAGATAGAGTTCCGGAGGATTGGAAGTCAAGTATAATTATTCCCTTGTACAAAGGAAAAGGGGAAAAAAAAGTGTGTGGTAATCATAGGGGCATTTGTCTTCTTAGTATAAGAGGAAAAGTGTATGGTAGGATACTTATTGACAGAGTTAAGGAAATAACAGAGGAATTAGTTGGAGAAGAACAGGGAGGCTTTACGAAGGGAAGAGGTTGTGTAGATCAGATATTCATTCTTAGATCATTAGTGGAAAAGTTTCTAGAGAAGGGAAAGAAGTTGTATGCAGCTTTCATGGATTTGGAGAAAGCATATGACAGGGTGGATAGACAAGGATTATGGAAAGTATTAAGGATATATGGAGTAGATGGGAAGTTGCTGAATGCTGTGAAGAGTATGTATGATGGTGCTAAGGCTGCAGTGTGTGTGGATGGTGAACTGAGTGAATTTTTCTCTTTGAAGGTTGGGTTCAAACAGGGATGTGTCATGCCTCCATGGTTGTTCAATCTGTACATGGATGGGGTAATAAAAGAGGTACAAGGTAGGGCAGTGGATGTTGGAGTGGCCCTGGTGAGAGATGGTAGTGTTTGGAGACTCCCTGTACTGTTGTTTGCAGATTATACTGTGTTGTTGAGTGAAGATGAAGGGGAGCTGCAAGGCTTGGTAGATGAGTTTGGGAGAGTGCGTAAGAAACGGAATCTAAAGGTGAATGTAGGGAAGAGTAAAGTGATGGTCTTTGAGAGAGGTGAAGTCAGTGAATGTACAGCGAGGTTGGATGGTGAAGAATTGGAAAATGTGATGTGGATGTGATAGGAAGCGTTATGAGGAACACACTGAGGTGGTTTGGCCATGTGGAGAGGATGGAGGGTGAAAGACTGACGAAGAGAGTGTATGTGAGTGAGGTGGAGGGGGAAAGAGGGAGGGGGAGGCCGAGGATGAGATGGAGAGATGGGGTGGAGAGGTATATGAGAGAGGGGGGTGTGAGTTGGGAGCAGGGCAGTGAAATGGTGGGGGACAGGGTGACTTGGAGGCGATTTGTTTGTGGCCACCCCAAACGGGATTGAGGCGTCTGGCAATAGATAGATAGATAGAGTACGTTTAAGTACTTGGGTAGTGTGATGAGTAAGGATGGAGGTTTGGGGGTGAAGTGCTTGAAAGGGTACAGCAGGGAAGAAAGGTTGCTGGTTCCTTGAAGGCAGTGATAAGAAACAGGGAAGTGAGCATGGAAGTGAAAAAGTTACTACAAGACAGTATTGTGATACCAACTCTAACATATGGAAGTGAAGCTTGGACGTTGTTGGAAGAGCACAAATCAAGAGTGAGAGCAGTGGAAATGAGTTATTTAAGAGGAGCCTGTGGAGTCACGTGGAGAGACAGGCTGACAAATGAGGATATTAAGGAGCGTTGTGGTGTGGATGTGGATGTGATAGGAAGCATTAGGAGGAATACACTGAGGTGGTTTGGCCATGTGGAGAGGATGGAGGATGAAAGACTGACGAAGAGAGTGTACGTGAGTGAGGTGGAGGGGGGGAGAGGGAGGGGGAGACCGAGGATGAGATGGAGGGATGGGGTGGAGAGGTATATGAGAGAGGGGGGTGTGAGCTGGGAGCAGGGCAGTGAAATGGTGGGGGACAGGGTGACGTGGAGGCAATTTGTGGCCACCCTGAACGGGATTGAGGCGTCTAGCAATAGATAGATAGACACTCTCCCTCTTCTTTGACAGTAGCATCGCCAGTCCTAGATACCATCACTTTTGTTTTATCTGCATTTACTCTTAAGCCCTTGTGCCTAATATTAATAATAATAATAATAATAATAACACAATAATAATAATAATAATAACAATAATAATACATACAGGTTACCGTTATACAGTGTATGCTTTACACAACCTACAGGAAGGATTGGCTTACCTTGTCAAGTGTGAAATGTGCCACTGTTTTAGCAACATTATCCTTCATGGATGTAAGCTGTGTGGACACATCTGACAGCAACTGACGGGATATTACCAGACTCACATTCTCCTTCACAACTGCAATAAAATACTCAACGTTACAAGGACTTGGTTTTACGATACAGTACAATATCACTACAGTATAGTACAGTACTGTGTATTGTAACTATGAAAAGGCTCAGTTTGATAAATATACAAGACTGACATAAGTGAGCTTCCACCCTACTGGTATTTTTCTGAATCCATCAGACTACGGTTCAACAAACAGCATCCAGGGAAAATTTGGCATAGCCATATGAATCTGTGACACTCAGAACAGTAATATACATAAGGATGCTAATACAATATAATGCAGAATATAACAATACAGCAAATAATGTAGAAAGAAATGTGTGTCACTGCTACTGTCTTTATCTATCTATAGCCAGATGCCCGTGAAGGGTAGCGGTTTGAGTTAGCTGTTTTACAGGGAGGGGCACAGATTCTCCGTCAACTCACTTGTTGACATGTAGTTGCTATTGTAACATGAAATAAAAACATTACACTTACGCATTAGTCACTTCAGACTTATTCGGTTACAGTTTACTCAGGTACACTACTAAGTCTGATGTAACAGAACAAAGTTCAGTATTGTACCAACAGATAACAAGTGAGCAGTACATGGTACAATAAAAGTTTCAGAAAAGGACAAGTCTGACTGTGTCTTTACTGCACACTGATAAATGCACCATGTAATGCACACTGATAACAATTCTGTTTCACTGTAGCTACAGTAATTTATGATGCTTACAGTAACATAACACAGTAAATTCCTCGATATAAAACTGAGAAATGTTCCAAAAATCACATTTTTTCCCAAGCAACCAGTATGGTAAATTGGGGGGAACTAAAAAAATTCACATTACCTGGCATACAGTTACTGTATCAATGAAACTTTAAACCATTTAGCATGGTGATGTCTATTTATTTTACTTCAAGATAATTTGAACATATTCAGCTTGGGAGAGACACTATGAACTGGAGAGGTTAACCACAGTTCTGGGTAATCCCTTAACCATCAAACAATCCTTCCTAAAGTGGGTAAATAGGTCTGGTGGCACCCTCATTACCAGTATGAAGAAAAAGAGGTCTTGATGTGATGAGATATATGTCAATGGAGCAGGGTCAATAAGGAATCTTTCTGAAAATTATGCAGACTTAACACCTACAATCTAGTGACAGGTTTCGCTGGTTTTCTTATGCTTCCTCCAATCTTTATTCAGCTTTCACAAGAACTCTTACTTACTGGCTTCAATAAAGGCCTGAAGTCCCTCTGCCATGTCATTTTCATTACCAACTTTCAGTATGGAGTCTAATACAGCACGATACCTGAAAAATAATAAAGTGAGAAAAGTATGTATGGCATGTTATTGAACTGATGGGTTAGCTATAGAGTATGTCAAATCTAATTCTAGTTAACCCCTTCATGCACCCTAAGTTTTCTGTGTGTGTGTGTGTGTGTGTGACATGATCAGAGAAAATGCCACGAGGGCAGGCTGGACTTACGCACAAAGGAAAACATTGCCCAAGAAATTGGTTATAATGGTATAAATTGTATACCATCATCTTCCCTGATGTTTATATTATACGATAAGCTAATAAAAACACACAAAACTGATGAGTAAAGTAGCTACTGTGAATGTACCAAAATGCGGTGAGAATACAGTCATCCCTTAACATTCGCGGGGGTTAGGTAACAGAAACACCCGCGAATGTTAAAAATCCGCGAATATCTGCCGCCCCCCATTAAAAACACCCCTGGACGCCCCATTTCCTTACATAACTAAAGAAAAATCCTATGTGTATGTTTACAACCACTTTATTTAATGTGAGAACACTAAACAACTACTTTATTTAATATAAGAACACTACAAGGTGAAAATAATGAATAGTGTATTCCTGCATGGCCTCTTCTGACAACTGTGCTCATCCCAGCTCCCTCCAAGGGGAAGAGTGTTACAGTATATTTCATTCACTGTACTAAAACAGCCAAAAACTGTGCCTGGGATAATGTTACAGTGTCAGCAGAGTTCAATGAGATAATTTTTTTTTTTTCTGTGGCCATCCGCAGATATTCAAAACCTTGAATGTTAAGGGATGACTACTGTTGTTCAAGAGTGAAAATAACTGCCATACACTCTACCACAAATTTTGCCTGCATAATGCACGAGCAAAACATATGTCTAGATGCAGAATTTCATGAGCTCTCATGTGGTGTTATCGTAATTCTATTACAACCAATAGTTTTTGAGTAAATTGGCAAAAATCACGCACACCCCCCCTGCCCCCCTGAACCGAAAACCATGATAATGCCAACTATTTGAGAGCATTTGCCTGGAAATAGACACCCTCCCCTATGACGCACCAAATACTGATGCACTTCATGCTAAAACATAATTTTTGGTGAATATTATTGTTCAGAATTGCCTAATCGGCATCCCTTCAGACCGACACTGACAAGTGCGTCATAATGCGTTGTCAGTTCCTCTTCAGACTAACACCATTTTGACTCGTTTTGCATCATCGTGTGCAAAGGGGTTAATCTCAGCAAAAAACCTGGGCCCAGATCCATAAGCAAACTCATGGTTAATTCCCTGTCATAATCCAGATTCCGATTTGCAGGAAAAACATGAGAAATGGGAAGATTTTGCTCTCTCCTTTCCTTGTCCTTCCTAGGAACATGTACCACAGTTACAAGAGGGAGTTGATCTTAAGTTAGTTTGTGGACCTAGACCCTGCTGGTCCTGAAAACAACAGTACGAAACCTATACAAGCGGTATATACTGCATACACGATATATATATTTTATATATATATATATATATATAAGTAAACTCGCCCTGAACACGTTCTCGCCGAAAGCGTTCGCAATTATACGCGGTTAGTGCTGGGATACATATAAGACAGCGTAAGATTAAAGAACCATTACGAAAACTATAAATTTACGCAAGGGAGGCAGCCTTTGAAAGGCCAAATCCTCAAACATCAGCGCAGCACCACGCACGGTTTGTTTTGATCATGTGATCATTTCCTGCTTTTCCACAGTACTGTATTTGTAAGTTAAATATTTACATTACTGTTCTGGTAAGTTTATGTACGTTAAAGTACTATTAAATAATGTTAAAGCAAGAAATAAAGTCTTGTAACCAGTTTACCTGATAGGCGTCGGAATATTGCCTTTTTTATTTGCTCGTTAAAGATTTGCTGCGCTGATTTTCCATGATACTGTATTTGTAAGTTAAATATCTACTGTTCTGGTACGTACGTTAAATATTTACTGTTCTGGTATGTAAGTTAAAGCACTTAAATAAAGTTAAAGCATTAAATAAAGCCTTGTAACCAGTTAATCTGATTTATATGATTACCCATGATCGGCGGGTTCCGAGACAATTCTCTGTCAAGTCAATTCGCTGTCAAACAATTCCCCATCAAAACATGGACGATTCCCCGTCAGGACAATTCTCACCCTGAACGATTCCCCGTCATTCTATAAATACTGTATACTTATTTCGCCTTTAAATTATACTATAGCATCACCCACAAGCTGTCTTCATTAATGACGGCGAACTGTCCTGTTATTGTTGTGATGGCGAATTGACTTGACAACGAATTGTCCCAAAACCAATCGGCATTGAAATGTTGCCTTGTGTTTACTTATTTGTGTGTTGAAGTTTTGCTGTGCAGTACTGTATTTGTAAATTATAACTTTAAATAAACCTTCTAACCACTTGAAGTGTTTCACATTGATTACCAGTGGCAGATAACAGCAAAACATCACATTCAGGGGGTCTATGGAGCAAAATACGGAGCAGTTAAAACTTACGCAGGTTCGCGCCGAACGCGCTACGGTTGGAACGAAATCCTCGCGTTAGGGGCAAGTTTGCTGTATATATATATATACAGTACAATCCCTAATATCCGGTATCCAGACAAACGGAATACTCAGAAAAACGGGAAAATTCAAGGGCTGGTGAATGTGTTAGTAAGTTATAACTGTATGCCAATTTTAATGGACCGCCAAACCGCCATTTTATCGTGTCAAGCGAGGCTGTGTGAAGTCGGACAAAGCGAGGTGAAGGCATTTCCAGCTAATGTAAATCCCTAGTAAATCCTTTTAACCACCCCTCCTCTTCCCCTGTTTCCCGTACTTAAATTCACTCATCTTCCACACCCTCCATAAATCACCGGTCTGCTTTTTAACACCAGACAGTAAACAAGCTCTCTTGCTGTTGTGTTGCTCTGATAGGCAGTATTTCTACACTCCAAAATGCTTAAAGAGCAAATTAAACGTAAGCATGTCGTGCTTACCTTGTAACAGAAGCTGGACATATGCAATACACTTGAAAATGGCGAACATTATAAAACTGATGACTGAATATAATGTAGGAAATTCAATGATTTATGATATCAAGACCCATGCATCCAAGCTCAATTACTTTTTCATGGAAAGCGAAACAAGTAAGTCCATTGAGAAAAGGCATACGAGTGGTTTTGCTTAGCAAGATCTAAGGGAGCACGTATTTCTGGTCCTCTTATACAAGAAAAACCAAAAGAGTTTCACAGTAAAATGAATATAGAAGTCGAGTGTGATTTCAGTATTGGATGGTTAAATCGTCTCAAAGACAGGCATGGAATTCGTAAACCAGACACCTCAGGAGAGCAAACAGCAAACGCCGGTGATTTTTCTTCCTAACCGACAGACTCCAACTTGCATCACATTAAATTATCTTAGAACACATATGCACTGGCAGAGTTGAAAAAAAAAAAAAAAAATGTTAATAGGAATGAATGTTCACTTTGTTGGAAGAAAAAAAAAATGCTTGCACTTTGTATATCATTTATTTTGTGCAAAACAGCTGATTGGCAGGTGAGGGGTGGAATGGTGGTGGTCAGGTGGGGAAGAAATACAGTCAGGGCCATGACCATAAACAATGCTCATGTGGGGGCACAGGTGTCATGATAATTCTACAGTGCAGTCTTAACATCAGTTCACCAATAAATGTTCCAGATTTTACTTCCTTATTTTTCCATTTTTATGAGTTCAGTACATACAACGAATACTTCGGTAGTTAAAAGAATGGTGCAAAACAGCTGACTGGTGGGGGAGGGGTGGAATGGTGGCAGTCAGTTGGGGCCGGGACCGTAAACAAAGCTCATGTGGGGGCACAAGTGTCGTGATAATTCTACAATGCAATCTTAACATCAGTTCACCAATAAATGTTCCAGATTTTATTTATTTTTCCATTTCTATGAGTACAGTACATACACTGAATAATTCGGTAGTTAACAACTGAGTTGTGCATTTTGCAGTACTGCTAGGCATTGCATGCACGTGCGTTATGACCATGGTGTGTGTTTACGAGGCTGTTTTTCAGGTGGAATCTCTTAGGGTGGCCCTTGATGTGAGTGGTGAGTACCTGAATTGTATTTACTGCAGTGAGAATTATTGCCTTTGTAAAGATTTGATTTGAATATCAAAATACGGGAAAAATCTGTAACCGGGAAGGTAAATTCTCCAAGCCACCCAGTTAACTGGGATCGTACTGTATGGTATATACAGTAATCACTCCAATATCCGACGTAATAGAGCCATAGGTAGGTCCGGATATTGGTTCTGTCTGGATATTGGGCCCCAGCTTATGGACTTGTACTTATGGATCCTAACTCAGAGAAACACCTATACAACTCCCTCTGGACATGCATAGCACCTATTTAAGACCCAAATCACACCAATAAGGCACACAAATGACTGAAATAAATGCAAAAGAAACATAAAATGAGGGTTTAGAAGTACGTTCATACAATAATAAACATTCTGGTGACTGGCTCCTGGACTGGTACTTATGGACCCTAACCTAGCCTAACTCAGAAAAACACCTTCCTACTGCACATGCATAGCTCCTAACACCCTATTCACACCAATAAAGGACATTAAAGAGTGAAATGAGGTAAGTATAGTATGGAAAAAAGTACAGTATGAAACATTCTTATGCCCGGATAGTGGGGATGTTCGGATATTGGGCGTCCGGATATTAGAGTGATTACTGTATATATATATATATATGTATATATATATATATATATATATATATATATATATATATATATATATATATATCAATATATACAGTACAATCCCAGTTAACCGGGTGGCTTGGGGAATTTACCTTCCAGGTTACAGATTTTTCCCGTATTTCTGATTTTCAAGTCAAATCTGTACAAAGGCTATCACAGCAGTAAATACAGTTCAGGTACTCACCAGTCACATTAGGGGTTACACTAAGAGATTCCGCCTGAAAAACTGCCTTGTAAACACACACCATGGTCATAACGCACGTGTGCAATGTCTAGCAACTTGCAGTACTGCAAATTACACCAGTCCATTGTTTACCGAATTACTGTATTCATTATATGTACTGTACTCATAAAAATTGAAAAATAAAATAAAGAAATAAAAGCTTGAACATTTATTAGTGAACTGATGATGTGTTATGACTGCACTGTAGAATTATCACAACACCTGTGCCCTCACGTGAGTTTGTTTACGTTTCCGACTTCTTCTTCTTCCCTACCTGACCTCCATCACTCCACCCCTCACCCGCCACTCAGCTGTTTTGCAGAAAATAAAATAAATGATATACGTATGCAATGGAGGCATATTATTTATTTATTTTTCTTCCAACAAAGTAAACTTTCATTCCTATTAACATTTATATTCAGCCATTAGTGTTTTATAATGTTCGCCTTTTTCAAGTCTGTTGCATATGTCCAGCTTCTGTTTCAAGGTAAGCACGATACGCTTACGTTTAGTTTGCACTTCAGGCATTTTGGAGTGTACAAATTACCGTCTATCAGAGGAACACAACAGCAAGAGACCTTGTTTACTGTCTGGTGGCAAAACGCAGACTGGTGATTTTTGGAGGGTGTGGAGGATGACTGAATTCAAGTAGGGGAAAGAGGGGGAGAGGAGGGGTGATTAAGAGGATTTGATAGGGATTTACATCACCCGGAAATGCCTTCACCTCGCTTTGTCTGACTTCCCCCAGCCTCGCGTGACACAATCAAACGGCGGTTTGCCGGTCCATTCAAATTGGCGCACAGTTATAACTTACTGACATTTTTACCAGCCCTTGAATTTTCCCGTTGTTCTGAGTATTCCGTTTGTCTGGATACCGGATAGCTGGGATTGTACTGTATATATATATATATATATATATATATATATATATATATATATATATATACTGTATATAGATATATAGATATATATATAGATATATAGATATATACAGATATATATATATATATATATATATATATATATATATATATACATATATATATATATATATATATAACCCTGGCAGAAAGCACCTGGAACACTTGAAATGTGCTTTCATCGGAAAACATAATTTTTCTCCACTCATCTGATGTCCAGTGTGCACACTTCTTGGCCTACTGAATGTGCTGCTCCTTCATGCGGTCAGTGAGAAGCAGCTTCTTGTCTGCGGTGCAGTTTGGCAAACCCAGCTCCTTCTGCAAGCAGTGTTGGATAGATCAAATTGAGACATCTTGTAGCAGCTGGGGATGCATTCTCTTCAATTCTGCTGCTGTCAGTCGAGGATTCTTGATTACTTCCCTCTTAAGAGGCGTATCTGTACCTCTGGAAGTCGTCCTCTTCTTTCCACCGCCATGCTTGAGACATCAGGTGGCAGGCCGAACGCTACAGCAAGAATCTTCATGACGGTCAACTTTGAGCGTTCAGTACGTTCACAAATCATGTTGACGGGGACATTATCCTGCCTCCATGCAATGATACGAACCCTCTCATCCCTTGAGCAGTACTTTCAAGGCATGACAACTCGACTCTAGGAAAATAAGTGGGCAAACAATAATGCATATGAATAAAGAAGGAGGTGCAAGCTCGGAGCGACAAGAACACATACTCCCACTCTTGCTTCTGGGCAAGCACTGATGTGTTGAGTGTTTCATCACCTCCCGCCAACACCAGAAGAGTTGCCAGTTACTTCTTGCCCAAAAAATTCACTTGGTAGAGGGTGGTGGCGACCATCATCCACTCACTTGCTGTAGTGATGCCTACTTCTTCCTTAGCCTTTATCATTCTTTTTCTGTGCCTGCCATCCCCTCTTCCTATTTCTCCCATCTTTCCTGTCACTTCTTATTGCTTTTCTTTCCTTTACAGGTGGCTTTACATTGAGTGACAAGCCAAATGGTTTCCTGTAAGCAAAGAAACCATTTACAAGGCTGGGTGGTAACCATATAACCAAACCATATGTGCTCCCTACGTGTCAACAAGAGGGTTGGTGAAGGGTTAGTGCCCCTCCCCATAAAACAAATAACTCAAAATCAAACTGCCACGGCTTACGGGATTATGGCATCTTGCAATAGATAGATAGACAGATAGAGGTGGAAACACAAAGCAAAGACATACACCTCTCCCATAGCAATTATGTACGTAGGTTCTAAGTCATTTTGCGGTGGATGTAGGCGTATATACACACTGTACAGTAAATGTCCTCTCATTTGACACGTGGTCTTACAGTAATTCCGGCCTTTCAGCGGTTTTCATATATGGTCCCATTACGAAAGTTCTCTGCTCTTCCAGCACATATGCCAAGCCGATTGGCCCTTGTGACGGGGTTGCTGGCTCGCCTCTGGCACCCGTGAGCCCATAGTTGCCAATTTGGCACTAGATCTAGCACTTTTCGTAATAATTTAGTGCTTTTTATAAAAATTCAGCACCAATAAATATTAGATTTTCTTCTATATTTCGAATGTTTTGACGTCCAATTTAGCACGAAAATCTAAACAGTTCACCTACCGGTATAGCTTAATGTGTTTTAAAGTTGAGCTTGGTGCTTTTGAAGATTTTTGCTTGCCAACACTGCATGCACCGTCAGACATCATGACTCATGAGTGTCTGGCTTTGTGAGCATTACCTTTCAAAAGTTTGGAAACTTTGTCGTGCTGTTTTATGGTGTACGTATGTAAGTACAGTAAACCCTCTCTAATTTGAACCCAAATACAGTAATCCCTCCGATATCCGACGTAATAGAGCCAAAGGCATGTCCGGATAGTGATCCTGTCCAGATATTGGGCCCCAGCCTCCTGGACTTGTACTTATGGACCCTAACTCAGAAAAACACCTATACAACTCCCTCTGGACATGCATTGCACCTATTTAAAACCCAAACCACACCAATAAGGGACATAAAAGGCTGAAATAAATGCAAAAGAACCATAAAATGAGGTTTTAGGTGCGATTTTATACAATATTAAACATTCTGGGTACTTACAAGTCCCTGGCTCCTGGACTGGTTTGAACTGCCAGTTTGCAGTCCACAGTTAATCCTCTGCACTCTAAATTCTAATTTCTTAACACTGCACAACACTGTAAATTCCCATGTGTTCTAGTGGCGAGGTATTGCAGTTTATTCACAAAAAACAAGCACCTGTGGCTTGCACTGCTATGAGCATCTGCTCTCGATCGGAGTTTGGCTGTGACTGTTGATGATGGCGGGGTAACAGAGGTGCCAGATCGCAACGGCCACATTACCAATTTCCTCAACTTTCATTACCAAATTTAACTTTTCATTACCAAATTCGTAAAGCTAGCATTTATTCTTCACTAATTATATGTACAAGTGGAAATACATGTAATCACTCTCCTTATAATTAACACCATGCTGATTATTTTCACGCTATGTAGGGTAGCAGATTAATCAGAGAGAGCAAACAATCCACCATCTCCATCCTGTGTATCCCCATACATGTGAAAAATCCACGTGGTAATGCATTATTCTGATTCATTAACAAACGAATTTTTCATTACCAAATTGGCCCACACTTGGTAATGAAAAATACCAATGGCAACCCTGACAGGGGAGGGGGGAGGGGGAGGAAGGAAGGGGTGAAGGGACCATGGTGTAACAGCTGTTCGGCGCCAAGCAGCAATTTCAAATTACGGGAGGGAAAAAAGTCAGATTTTTTTTTTTTCTGCGGTTTTTGGCCCATTTTGGGAATATTGGATCCCAGGACGATTATGTCTGGTTAGTGGGGATGTTCGGATATTGGGCGTTCGGATATTAGAGGGATTACTAATTAGGAAATCAGTTAATTTGGATCTTTTTTGACCATCCATCCATCCATCATCCAATCCTACATTGCCCCATGAGGAACGTAGGAGCCCGGGGCTAGGCAGTTGGTCCTGACATTTATGATGATAGTGACCAACCTCACTCATTTTTTTTGACCACCAGACAAATAATTTTAATTCGGACAGAAATTCAAATTACACAAGACGAGTCTGAAAAGGGTTCCAGTGATAAGTGGATGTGAACAATCTTTGTAGAGTTAAGTGTAGTAAAAAATGTAATTTTTAAGAACTGTACAGTACCTTCGGTACAGTTAAGTGTACTGTACTCTATTACTGTGTTGCAAGTCTTCATTATCAAGGTTTGACACTATTTTATTTATTGTACTCTACACTCTTTGAGTATAAAGTAATAATATACTGTGCTGTTCAGTGTTTTTTGAAAATGCCATGTTTTAGTGAGCAGGGGTGTGATTTGGGGAGAGGGGCAAGCATGAGCTCCAATAATCTGGATTTTTGGGTAATTCGACATAGGGTTCCCCCCCAATTAATCCAAATTATAGAGGGTTTACTGTGCCTCTAGGGTAAGGTAAGTTCATGTGTATTTTGTCATTAAATACATTTAAGTTCTATCTATCTATCTATCTATTGCCAGACGCCACAATCCCGTAAGGGGTGGCCATTTGAATTTGAGTTATTTATTTTATGGGGAGGGGCACTAATCCTCCACCAACCCACTTGTTGACACGTAGGGAGCACGTATGGTTTGGTTATATGGTTACCACCCAGCGTAGTAAATGGTTTCTTGGCTTACAGGAAACCATTTGGCTTGTCACTCAATGTAAAGCCACCTGTAAAGGAAAGTTGCTTATTAAATATTTAGTGCTTTGAGTTCACCAACAAAACTTGCTAGATACATGTACACTGATTGCATTTGGGTGTCCGACCATGATTGCTAAAAACTTTTTGGCATGTTTTCCCGGTCATCTGGCAGTTTCTGCTCTTTCGGCACCACCTAAATGAGAGGACTTTTACTGTACATGCTAGAGCAGATAGCTCTTGCAGACTGCATTGCAGTGACCGACCATGGTTGCTAGAAACTTTTTGGCAGATTTTCCCGGTCAGCTGACAGTTTCTACTCTTTCGCCACCTGCTTGGCCTTGAAGATGCCGAATGAGAGGACTTTCACTGTACAGTACATGCTAGTGCAGACAGCTCTAGCAGACAGGTATATGTGAAGCTACAGAACATGGTGAAATTTTTTGGCCTATCTGATGGAGCCAGGATTCTGAGGGCTTCAATGGTGAGTAAATGGAAGCATGGCCCACTGGACTGGGAAAACTTTGGCTGTCTTGATGTTGCTACTCCTCACCTTGCCCTAGGGTGAGAAAGGAGGTTCGGATGATGGTGATGATGATGATGACATGTATATACAGTTGTCCCTCATTTATCCATATGCTCAATATCCGGACATGTTCATTATCTGGATGCTGGACCTTGGCTCTATTAACCCCTTAACCGCGGGGCATCACTTTCGTGACGCTTGGGAGCAAGGGATCATACTGCGGGGCGTCACTTTTGCGATTCTGTGTTATTTTGAATTCTCCCGGGCTTTCAAGTGGTAGCTTGTACCATCTATCAGTACTGCCAATGTCCAACACTAGTCAGCACTCCTAATCTCATCTGTACTCCCATCCATTGTTGACAATTTAGCCATTTCTCCCCGTTCTTGACTCCCCTCTCTACCTTCCCTCCATTACCCTCTCCTCTTGCCTGCCCGGCCATGCTATGCCAAGTAAATCTTCCCTGGAATTTTCCACTGATTTCATCTATTGATATAAGCTCTATGCCCTATTCTTATACCAAATAATATATACCAAAAAGAAATAAGGTAAGTGAGAGTGCCATACACCTGGAATTGGCTAATTATCACCTGACAACACCTCACGTGCACTCGTTCGCTAATTTTCGCTGTTTATTTCCCCTTGAAATATGCCGTATAATCTATTCTCATACTAAAAATATATATAAAGAGGGAAGGGAGAAGCCTAAGTGATATTTACATTCACCTGGAACTACCTAATTTATAATGTATTGTCTAGATTTCCTGCCAATCATTTCACTGCTATATAATAGAAACTGTCAAGAAGCTGACGTTGGCAGTAATGCATTTCCCTAGGTAGGCCACCCCGGCCCACCCCTATCAGTTCACTGTCATCTTCCAAGGTGAAGGAACGTCTGTTTGCTCCAGCTAACTTCAGCCACTTTTTAGCCCCATGCAAAGGGCCCTGTGACCTTTACCCCCTACTAAACCTCGTGTGGAAAGAGATAAAGGGCTGACAATTGAAAGAGAGCGACTACGATCTTTCTGTTGAGTAAAACAGTGCAAGTGGAATTGTAAATAATGTGTAAACAGCAAGTAAAGCAATGAAAGTAAATATAAGTGAACAGTGGAAAATAGTTTTACAAGTTACTTCAAGTGACAGTGCATAACACAGTTTAAATAAAATAGAAATGTAAATTCATTCATTCATCGCAAGACGCCATGTATCCCAGATAGGGTGGCCAAGGGCTTAGAGTTAATTGTTTTTACAGGGAGGGGCACTAATCCTCCACCAACCCCACTTGATGTAGGGATGCCAACAGCATCTGGTGTTCCCAGGCGGTCACCCATCCAAGTACTAACCAGACCCAACGTTGCTTAACTTCGCTGATCGGACGGGAAGCGGTGTACTCAACGTGGTAAACATCTAAATAAAATAGAGAACGTAAATAGAAATGTAAATGAGTAGTATTATAAGAATACGAGTATATATACTAGGAGTAATGAAAGTGAAAGTTTCACTCTAGCATGTATGAATACTATGAGTTATGAGAGTGAAGGTGAAAGTGACATTCACTCTCAATGCCAGTACAGGTATACAGGACGAGAAAGTGAATGCTACGTATTTTACTGAAAGAAATTGAATCCCTACAGTGACAATAAACTAATACTACTGAAGGAAACTTATGGATAAAGACTGTAGATATATATAAGTGTTATATAGTAATAGAAATATAAATTGTGTGTTTTTATGAATAATAAATAACACCAGCGGCAAACTAGCACAAGTGGGAAGGTCATACGCCCTCGTAATTTTCATTGCTTTCACAGTGATTTTTTTTTTTTTGGAATATGGATTCCAAACTATTTGAGAATCATAGAATAGTGTTTCTAGCGATAATATCAGGCTGTGGGAATCATATTACGGGTTCTCGGGAAGTGTAAAGTGGAGACTTCGTTACCCAACTGCAGAGGTCTCCACAAGTCCTACGGTACTCGACGAAGGCTCAACAAACACCTCAGGAGAAAGCTGAAGGTATGTGCCATAAGCATATGTGATTTTAATATTCTAGGACTAATAACTGATTTTTGGCAAATATTTTTAGAGAGTCTGTCGGAGCACGAATATGCCCGCGGGTGCCGCAAGAAAAAGCAAATCAAGCCCGCGGTTAAAGGGTTAAACCATTATCCGAATTTACTTGCTATTATCCGGACATAAAATTCCCCGAGAACTTCAGCTGTCCAGCCGACGTGTTCAAACAATCGGTATCTTGGCGGCTGGGCTTGAGCCTTGAGTGGGAAGTAGTCCGTAACCCACAACCAGAGCTAAATGTCCATCCGCCCCTGTACTGTATGGTCAAAGTCAACTCCCAATGAACCTCCGGC
The DNA here is from genome assembly GCF_032717465.1 of Coenobita brevimanus. NCBI lineage: Eukaryota > Metazoa > Arthropoda > Malacostraca > Decapoda > Coenobitidae > Coenobita > Coenobita brevimanus. Next base: position 10,340,274 of record NC_137061.1, on the reverse strand, counting down.
ACCCGAGTAATACGACTGTAATCCACAAGCGGTGTCAAAACGCCCATACACATCCCCACCGTATGTTCAATGTCGCGCGGCCACTGGGCTAAGTCTTTCCCAATTGCCACCACCATCGAACACAGGCCACAAGCCATGAGAACATGTTTGGCGACAGCAGCTGTCCGCCTCTCTACCAAACGTCGGGAGTCCCCCCGTCACGGTGAGTTGTGTTTCCACAAGGTTGCTCAGTGTCTAACTAACCGCAAGCCATAAGTAAATGTAGCTATGGTAAAAGCTCCTGTCTGTTTGTTAACAGAAAGGGGAGAATACTGCCCATAGCCTCGCATCTTCCCCCCCTCCCATCCTTCCTCCATACTCTCTGGCTCCCTCCTCACTCCCTCAGTTCCTACCCTCCTCCATGGTGATAACACTGACTTGTGAGTTTTCAAAGTTTTTTTCCAATTTATTTGACTACTATCCATCACATCAATATTCTGAAGTAACCATGAGAAAGCTCAGGAAATTCTGCAACTAGACATATGCTTAACTCTTGGAAGGTGCTGGCAAAATTTTGCACTAGGATGGTGGGAAGTTATATGAAAGTAAGTTTTGCTCTAGAACACTATTATTGCTGCATTTCTGTGCTGTTAATTATCAGTTTTATGCGTTTTTATTACCTTCTCTTATAGTATAAACACCGACAAAGATGATGGTATGCCATTTATACCAATATAACTAATTTATGGTGGCATATTCGGCAGGAGAATTTTTTTTGAGCCCCAGGAGCATTCACTTGTCACAGATAACTGACTTTTGAGCAGTCTTAGGTTTTTTGCTGATTTTTCTTTATGCATTGTTTTCTTGATGTTTAGTATTAATATAGATAATCCTATGTGTGTTTCAATGCCTCGATATGGCAGAATGACCAGAAAACAGTGCCAAAATTAGGAGGGGTACTGTAATTACATCAGTGTATACAGTAGGTCGAGTGTTTTTTGGTCTTCAATGGATTGTTTTCATGTTTTTCTTGGTGTTTATCATTACTCTCGATATTCCTATGTGTGTTTTGATATCTAATTTGGCAGACTGACCTTAAAACTGTGCCAGAATTAGGAGGGGTACTGTATAGTACATACAGTCGTGTATAGGTTGTTTTTTGGTTTTCAGTGTTTTTTTTTTCATGGTTTTCTTAGTGTTTAGCATTACTTTGGATATTCCTATATGTGTTTTGATGTCTAAATATGGCAGACTGGCCTGAAAACAATGCCAAAATTAGGAGGGGTACTGTACATACAGTGGTGTATAGGTAGGGTGTTTTCAGGTTTTCTGTGTTTTTTTTGCATAGTTATCTTGGTGTTGAAAATTATATTGGATAATCCTATGTACTGGTATGTTTTGATATCAAAATAAGGCAGAATGACCAGAAAAGCCAAAATAAGGAGGGGTACTGTATATACGGTACACTCAATCCTAGTAAACCGTGGCAATTTGGGTCTGAACCACTGCCGCGGTTTACAAAATCTGCGGTTTATAAATAATAACTCTCGTGTGAAAAATTTATTAGGGTCTGGACTTTGGCCAACCACCCCCCAAAGCACCCTACCTACACCTATCTAGGCACCATCAAACACAAACATACAAATTTAGGAATATTCAGTGCATGTATTTAATAGAAATAAGCAATGTTAAGGGATCTCACCTTTATCCTATGACGATATTGCTTAAGTTAATGAAGTGGGGTGGTGTTGGGAAGAACTTAGAACCTCTCAGCATGAGGTGGGGGTGCTCCCTCATGCTGTTCTCCCTTCTCCAGCTCCACAGTCTCCCTCAGGAAGTCCTCAAAGTCTGCCTCAGAGATGACAGATGCTTTGACGCACTTCCTCAGTTTCTCCCTGGTTTTGTAGATCGTCCTTATGGTCGACTCAGTCCTACCAAATTCTTTCGCCAGGCTTGCAAACTTCTCTCCCTTCTCAACGCGACAAATGAGCTCCAAACGTTGACTGTACGACAACGGCGGCTGCTTCTTGATGCCATAGTGTTTAGAGCGCTTCTTCGGGGGTTCGGGAGGGTCCATGGAAGGTAGGAGGTGGGGGGAAAGTGCACAAAAAAAGGCAGGTAGCTCTCGTACCGCACGGCGATGCTCTGTACTGTGCAGGTTGGCGGGCAGAACAACAACAACATGGCGGCATTAGTATGCACACTTGCCACCAGGGACAGGTGGTGATTGGTTGTTGGGTCGTGGTTATCAAATTGAATGCTGAGGTTTACAATTCTCCTCGGAAAAGGCCCACTTCGGTGCCTTGGTCCACGATTTTCATGACTTAACAGTGATTTAAGGAAGCCGGCAGTCTGACAGCCACTTTGCCGCGGTTTACGAATCCGTGGTTTATAAACACGCGGTTTACAAGGATTGAGTGTATATGTACAGTAGTGTATAGGTAGGGTGTTTTTTGGTTTTCATTTTTCTTTTTTCATGGTTTTCTTGGTGTTACAATTTTTTCCTACATTCCTATGTGTGTTTTGATGTCAAAATATGACAGAATGACCAGAAAACACAGCCAAAATAAGGAGGGGTACTGTACACACAGTAGTATTCAGGTACGGTGCTTTTTGGTTTTCAGTGGTTTTTCTGCATGGTTTCTTGGTGCTTAGCATTTCTCTGAATATTCCTTTGTGTGTTTTGATGTCTAAATATGCCTGAATGATCAGTAAACACTGTTAAATTAAGCACAGGTACTGCACAAATAGGTTAGGTATAGGTTGGAGGTGGGTATAGGTAGGGTGTGGATATGGTAGGGGAAGAGTACCAGGTATTCATTATCCGGATGCTGCCACTACCCACACATGCCTTAGGCTCTATATGTCCAGATAAATGAGGGATTACTGTATATACTAAAAGAAAGAGAAGAGGACTGAGGATGAGACATTGGTACCAGGTACCTATTACAGGTAGTTCTCAAAATACGCGTGTTTAAATTAAACGAATTTGGATTACCGTGAGGGCAAAAATACAGTCATTGTTTTACTTTACATGGCTTATTTAAAATAACATAATGTGTGACGATTCAAATCGTGCATGCGGCTGGTTAAATGAGTGAGTCCTAATTTTCATCCATTTTTGCCAACATCTTGGTTGAGGCAACATATCTTTCCCGTTCTCTTCCGCCACACTGACTTACCACTCCCGCTCACTCACGCAACAGTACCTCACACTACATGAGTATTTTACCACGGTTTCCAAGTGCCCTTCAGCTTCTGCTGCTAGTGGCTGTGCATCTAAGAAGTCACCATGGCTTTTTTTTTCTTTTTTTTTTTTTTTTTTTTTTTTTTGGGGGGGGGGTGGAAGAAGGAACCAAAGGCTGAGCTCGCAAAACAGTTCCTTCTCAGAAAAAAAACAAAAACAATACAAAAGAGAGCTAAATTCAAGATCCATGCACTTCGAGATGCCTGGTCACATTGCATTTGAAAGACTGGAGATCATAGGAAGTAGGAAATACATATAGAGGGAGACAGTTCCAGAGTTGACTTGTTGCATAAATGAAGGACTGGAAGTAACGCTTAACTCTAGCATTAGAGAGCTGGACAGAAAAGGGATGAAAGTTTGTTGCCAGACGGGTGCTACGCACCTGTCGTGGAGGTGGAGGGATGCAAGCAGACAGTTCAGAGGAGCAGTGACCATTGAAGTAGCAATAGAAAAGAGATAAAGAGGCAACAGTGCAGCAAAGACACAGAGGTTGAAGGAAGCCAGTAAGAAGAGGAGAGTTGATGAGATGAAAAGCCTTTGATTCCACCCTATTGAGAAGAGCTGTATGTGGGGAGCCTCCCCACACATGAGAGTTGTACTCTAAACAGGGGCGAATAAAACCAGTGTATAAAGTCAACAACTGTGCAGGGGTAAAGAAGGCATGGAGTCGGCTTAGAACACCTAATCTCTTGGAAGCAGATTTTTCATGAGATGCAATATGAGCTTTCCAAGATAAGTCCCGAGTGAATGAAACCCCAAGCATGTTCAATGCAGGATTGAGCAGAATATTATTAAACATTAGTGGGTACTCCTGTGGAAGATTTTGACGGGTTGATAGGTGTAAAAACTGAGTCTTTGATGCACTAAAAACTACAAGATAATTTTTATCCCAGTCAGAGGTACGAGCCAAGTCAGACACTAGGTGTGCCATAGCCTCATCCCTTGTTATGAGGTTATGTTGAATGAAAAACAATGAAAAGAGAAACAACAGACAATAACATCATTCTTTCAAAGGAAAAGTACTGAAAATGATGCGGAACCAGACTCGGAGCGAGATGTGGATATAGAAATGGTTGCGGGACCAGACTCGGAACGAGATGCAGATGTGGAAACAGACGCGGGACCAGGATCGGAGCGAGAGAAGCCAGACGCGGGACAACACTCAGAGCAAGATGCAGAGTCAGATGTGAAACTGGAGACGGATCCAGAGAAAAGTTGAGAGGCGGAGTACAAGTACAGTACTGTAAGTAATATGTGTTGTGTAAAATAAAGATATTTTCTGTGATAGGAAAAGTTTGTTTCATGTCCCAGACACCCATCACCCTTAACTTCTTAAGTCAAAGGAACACATCCCCCGACTTCACTTGTACGTATTCTCATGGGGAAAATGTTTCCTTTACGCAAAATTTACTTTACACGATCCCTTCAGGAACGTATCCCTCACGTAACGTGAGAACTACCAGCTGTATTTTAGTTTCTGCCAACATGTGATTTGGAAAACAATCTATATCTCAGTAATAACTGGTCTATGATGGATATAAAAAATAAAAAAAAATGAGTGCAGCAATTCCACCTGTCTTCTAACATTATTAAAGTAATTTTTGGTACATTATGCAACACAGCTAACTGCTTGTTGATTTTAGTCTCAAAAAGGTAAAGAGAACATGCAACTTTACCTATTTCCGGGCATTTAAAGACAAGGCCTGGATGTCTGCAGAAGCTTGTTTACTAAGAATCTCTTCAACCTAACCGAAGTGGAGGGCTTCATGCCCCGAACTCCCTATGATTTTAACTACCTAGGATTGCCACTAATCCTAATGCTGGAAGTCCCCAATTCCTATCAGACCAAAACCTCTAACCTAATCAACCTGTGAAAGACCCATTGGGTAAATGCACATTTTACCTTAAGGAGCAAAAGAACCATACCAATGCAACTACAATTACTCCAGTTTGTTTTCTGTACTTTTCTGTTCTCATGGTGATAAACAATTGTTTTCTGTTGACATTTTTTTCCCCTTGTTATCACATTTCTCATGCCTCACCAACATTCGTAATGGTGGACTTACTAAAACTAATCGAATCTTATGTTAGGTTAAACTGTAAGGTTAGGGAGAGGTACTATAAGGCGACTGGGATGTATGTTGGAAGTGCCCACCATTATACTGTACTCGAGAATAACTGACACTGCGGAAGGAACACGGCTGAAAACAATTGGGATAGAAATTTAATGTGAAACATTCACTTAACACCTCAAAAATAACTAGAAAAATATACAGACTATCAGGAACTGATTTGGTAAGATGCTCCAGCTGCTTAAGGTAAAGCAAACGTGTCCTGACCCATTTGAACAGCAAATTTGAAAGACCTGCAGCTGTGGTAAAGAATGAATAAAATGGTATTTCTTTACCAAATGGGCATGGCAATTCCACCTACATGATAGCAAACTCGCGACCTCAAGGTACCGTATGTAATTTTGGTACATAAGCAGCACAGACAGTCAATTGTTCCATTGTGTCTGCAAGAAGCGATTGGAAAAGGATATAAAACAGTATACAGTAAAACCTCAATATAACGGACTTCAATAGACCGGAATTCACTTTTGTTGGACTCGAGGAGCTACCGGACTAAATTCCTATACTGTATTGGTAAAAGTCCGATAAAGCCAGAAGCAGTCCGGACTGCCTGACCATTTCAGCAATGTTCACCATAATAAGGTAAATAAAAGACATACTGTATTTATCAGTGTACAGTACAGTATTATTATATATATCATACCAGAAGACAGGAAGAAATCAGTAGGATAGAAGTTGCAGAGCAATGAAGAAAGTTAAATTGGGGAAAGCCCCAGGAATTGATGGAGTGTGTGGTGAAATGCTGAAGCATGGGGGAGAGACAGTAGTAGAATGGATGTGTAAGAAGTGCAGACTGGCCTGGGAGGAAGGTAGAATCCTGGAGGATTGGAAGTCAGGTATAATTATTCCCTTGTACAAAGGAAAAGGGGAAAAAGAAGTGTGTGGTAATCATAGGGGCATTTGTCTTCTTAGTATAATAGGAAAGTGTATGGTAGGATACTTAATGACAGAGTTAGGGAAATAACAGTGGAATTAGTTGGAGAACAAGGAGGCTTTAGGAAGGGAAGAGGTTGTGTAGATCAGATATTCATTCTTAGATCTTCAGTGAAAAAGTTTCTAGAAAAGGGAAAGAAGTTGTATGCGGCTTTCATGGATTTGGAGAAAGCATATGACAGGGTGGATAGACAAGGACTGTGGAAAGTATTACGAATATATGGAGTAGATGGAAGTTGTTGAATGCTGTGAAGAGTATGTATGATGGTGTTAAGGCTGCAGTGCATGTGGATGGTGAACTGAGTGAATTTTTCTCGTTGAAGGTTGGGTTGAAACACAGATGTGTCATGTCTCCATGGTTGTTCAATCTGTTCATGGATGGGGTAATAAAAAAGGTACAAGGTAGGGTAGTGGACATTGGAGTGACCCTGGTGAGAGATGGTAGTGTTTGGAAACTCCCTGTACTGTTGTTTGCAGATGATACTGTGTTGTTGAGTGAAGACGAAGGGGAGTTGCAGGGCTTGGTGGATGAGTTTGGAAGAGTGTGTAAGAAACGGAATCTAAAGGTGAATGTAGGGAAGAGTAAAGTGATGGTCTTTGAGAGATGTGAAGTCAGCGAATGGACAGCGAGGTTGGATGGTGAGGAATTGGAAAATGTGAGTACGTTTAAGTGCTTGGATAGTGTGATGAGTAAGGATGGAGGTTTGGAGGGTGAAGTGCTTGAAAGGGTACAGCATAGAAGAAAGGTTGCTGGTTCCTTGAAAGCAGTGATAAGAAACAGGGAAGTGAGCATGGAAGTGAAAAAGTTACTACATGACAGTATTGTCATACCAACTCTAACATATGGTAGTGAAGCTTGGACGTTGTTGGAAGGACACAAGTCAAAAGTGAGAGCAGTGGAAATGAGTTATTTAAGAGGAGCGTGTGGAGTCATATGAAGAGACAGGCTGACAAATGAGGATATAAAGGAGCGTTGTGGTGTGGATGTGGATGTGATAGGAAGCATTAAGAGGAATACACTGAGGTGGTTTGGCCATGAGTAGAGGATAGAGGGTGAAAGACTGACGAAGAGAGTGTATGTGAGTGAGGTGGAGGGGGGGAGAGGAAGGGGGAGGCCGAGGATGAGATGGAGGGATGGGGTGGAGAGGTATATGAGAGAGAGGGGTGTGAGTTGGGAGCAGGGTAGTGAAATGGCGAGGGACAGGGCGACGTGGAGGCGATTTGTTTGTGGCCACCCCGAACGGGATTGAGGCATCTGGCAATAGATAGATAGGTAGATTATACCATTTGATTAATGTAGTGAAGTTACAACACAGTACATTACCGCAATGGAAGTCAAAACAGTTTACAGTAGAAACCGTTCATGTGATCCGGACTAATGTCTGATACATCGGATAAAGTCCGGGTTAGCAGGGGGAAGTCCTGATGTTGTTTTTATCAGAATTTCGCATTTTTCGGAACAGTTTAGGCCCCAATTAGGCCATTATAATGAGGTCTTACTGTATATAATATTTGGGGTATTTAAGGAAACAGTCAGGGTCGCCTGTGGCAATGTTCACCGATGATCTCTCCAATCGGCCGCGTTGTTTACCAACATTCACTCTGACTGGATGTGTCAGTGTATCCTGTGTCTTTGCAATGGAAAACTTAATGATTTAACCAAACCTAATCCAACCTAACCTCACTTGCGTATTACAGCCAGCTTTCAAATTTTAAAATGTGCGTTAGGAATGTTAAATATGGCCAGCAACTCGCAGACATCGGCAGAATATTTACGCATTCTAAATCTTCATTTACAGCTTTCAGAGGTAAGTTTATAAAAGTCCCCAATAGCTGTGGTAATCCAGAAGCAGCTACCGGTAATAACAAGTACTCTGTGAAAGAAAGGCCATGCCCATTTAGTCAAGAATTAATAATAAAAAAGAAAGTTGTCTGAATATGCAGTCACAAAATATATAATTAAAAACTTAATTCTTTACCAAACGGGTGCGGCCTTTCCATATTTTCTACTGAAATGAGTCTTTCACAGGTTACTTATTATTCCTGGATTATATACCATAGCTACTGGGGATTTTTATAAACTCATCTCTGAAAGGTATAAATCAAGAAAAGTGGGACATATTCTTGCAGAACTACAACAGAATTGTGAAAGCTTGTGTACCTATGTATAAGAACAGGTGCACCGGTACCTCATCAAAACCAAAGTGGATGAAGAGACATATACAGATGCTGCGCAAGAAGAAACTAGATGCGTGGAAGAGATATAGGACAAGATGTGCAGCAAGTTGTGAACAGTTCAACACAGCCAGGATTATAGCAACAAGGGAAGTGAGAGCAGCTAAATAAAATTATGAGAAAAGAGTAGCAACAGACTCTGTAATGAATACCAAACACTTCTGGGCCTCTGTGCGATCCAAAAACATCTGCTAAGGAAATTATTACAAGACTACCAACCCCCAGCGGAAGACTTGCTGAAAATGATATGGAAACAGCACAGATAATGAATCAGGCCTTTAACAGAGTATTTGTAAAGGAAGACACCACCCAACCAACTCCTGCTCCAGACAGTACTTATCATGGACCCAAGATAGAAGAAATCGAACTGACAAGAGAGAAAGTTAAGAAACAAGTACAGGAACTGAACCCATATAAAGCACTAGGGCCTTATGGCGTGTCACCTCTGATTCTAAAACAATGCGCAGAATGTTTATGTGACCCACTATTAGATATCTTTAAAGCCTCCTTGGAGAATGGAGATGTTCCAAATGACTGGAAAATGGCTAACTTCTCACCTATTTACAAGAAGGGCAGTAGGATGGATCCCCTTAATTACCAACTGGTGTCGCTAACCAGCTTAGTATCAAAACTGTTAGAAACTGTCATAAAAAAGGGAATTATAGAGCACCTCCACGAAAATCACCTTTTAACAGACGCACAACACGGTTTCAAAAACAACAGGAGCTGCATCACCAATATGCTATGTTACCTTGATGATCTGATCAATGCGGTGGACAATGGGGATTGTGTTGATGTCAACTATTTGAACTGTGAGAAGGCCTTTAACTGCATTCCCCATGAGAGATTGCTGGCCAAGCTTGAAGCACTAGGTATAGGAGGGACCGTGCTGGATTGGATCAGAAGCTTTCTGTCGGAGAGGTACCATCGAGTGAACATTCGTAGTTCTATGTCGGACTGGTTACCTGTGCTGAGTGGGGTTCCTCAGGGGTTGGTGTTGGGGCCAGTATTATTCCTTGTGTATATTAATGACCTAGTGATCAACCTCGAGTCGACAATGAGCTTGTTTGCCGATGATGCCAAGATTTATGCCACCATCAGGAAGTTCAAGCCCTTCAGAGAGATATGGAGCGACTAAACGAGTGAAGCGACAAATGGCTTCTAAAGTTTAATGTTGACAAATGTGCATCAATGCGCACTGGTAATAACAAGCCCCAAGAGGACTACCAGCTGAGCGGGACATTAAGGAAATCAGCACACGAAAAGGACCTGGGTATCTTAGTGTCAAACAGCTTGAAGCCATAAGCCCATGTGGCCCAAGTTGCAGCCAAGGCAACAGCTGCCTAGGAATTATCAAGAGCAATTTCACCGTATTAACCCTTTAACCGCAGGTGTCATTCCAGAATGACGTTGCAAAAACTGGACCAAACCGCGGGTGTCATTCTCGAATGTTTGTGAATATTTTGAATACCCCGCATTTTCTCCGTGCGCCAATTGTTTCAAGGGAGAGTAGCTATTAAGTTCTTTCACTCCAGCTGACCCCCACCTCCCTCTTCCCCCCCCTGGGGCCCCACCTCCCACCCCCTGGGCCCCCCACCCCACCCCGGACCAAACACGCATCAGTATCTGTCCAGCTGTGTGAGTGACAACACTGCTGATGTGATAGTGAAGTGCAGGCAATTACAGTGTCTTTTACCTGCCTTAGTGAACACAGAGTGGGTGTTTATCGTATGTGCAGTGTTCATATATGTTTATAGTATTATTATCAGAATGAGGTTGGCATTTGGTAATTGTGTGTGAGCGAAAAATAGTGATTACAACACCGCTGATATGGCAGTGAAGTGCTGGCAATTACAGTGCCTTTTACCTGCCTCAGTGAACACAGAGTGGGCGTTTATCGTATGTGCAGTGTTCATATATGTTTATAGTATTATTATCAGAATGAGGTTGGCATTTGGTAATGGTGTGTGAGCGAAAAATAGTGATTACAACACCGCTGATGTGGCAGTGAAGTGCGGGTAATTACAGTGCCTTTTACCTGCCTCAGTGAACACAGAGTGGGTGTTTATCGTATGTGCAGTGTTCATATATGTTTATAGTATTATTATCAGAATGAGGTTGGCATTTGGTAATGATGTATGAGCGAAGGTAATGGTGTGTGAGCGAAAAATAGTGATTTTACACCCCTCACTTCTAACGGCACTGCCCGTCCTGTGAAAGTTAACAAAGTCATGAAACCTACATCAATGGAAAGCTGAAGGTTAGTACTTTCTAATGGTACCTTATTTTTTTCTCTAGCTTTATTCTGTGCAGAGTTATTAAGGTTTAAAGGTTTGTTTACATTTGGCTGAAACCCCCGCGGGAGAGGACAGTCAGACCAAAACAATACCCGCGGTTAAAGGGTTAAGCAAGGAAGTGCTGGTACCACTCTACCTCTCGCTTATGCATCCAATCCTGGATTATGGGGCTCAGTGTTGGTCTCCATACCTGACAAGGGACATCCAGACTCTCGCGAAGATCCAATGAAGGGCGACAAGACTAGTGCCAAATATAAAACACCTGTCCTACAAAAATAGATGCAAGGAACTAGGTCTCCAGACACTCCAAGAAAGAAGAGTCAGAGGGGACACGATAGAGATGTATAAGCTGCTGCAAGGCTTCGAGGATGTCCCCTATTCCAGATTTCTTTATGAAGAACACCAACAATCTGCGAGGACACTACATGAAACTAGCAAAACCAGACCATTGGCAGATGTCCCTGAAAGGAAACTCGTTCGCCATCCGGGTTATAGACAATTGGTATGCACTCCCAGAGAGTGTGGTAAGCGCACCTACAATAGCCTCAATCAAAAGTCGTTATGATAAACATGTTAATAGTTAGGGATGTAGTACAGGCTGACAAGTCTTAAGAGGTGGGGATCAACATAGAAAGTCATCTTCTTATTTACCCACTGTCTGTTCATGGGTAAGCATAAACAGTTATTCCCCGCTATACGATCCATTGCTCTACGATACCCCGCCTTAGCGATGTGAAAAAATTAACACCCTTTCCCGCCTAGCAATGGCCATCCCCAGACATCTAATGAGTTTCGTTTTTTTGGAACCAATTCTGATGATATTTTAGACTTAAATTTTGTGTTTAGGTTCATTTATGAACTGTTTTTAGACTCACACTAATGTGTTTTTGCCATAGGTGGGATGAACACTAGCATTTGGGGGTACAGTTTACGAAGTTTGATTTATTCCAGACTTATTTTTAGTAATTTTCAGATATTATTTTTGGGTTTAGGTGAGTTATAAACTGCTTTTAGGCTAAGTTTAGCTTGTTTTAGAGCTATTTGCAGGTTTAGGTGGGCTCGAAACTAGTTTTTGGACTCACTTGGGTGGGTTTTGGATTTAGTTGGGAGGGAAATGACAAGGATTCCAAATGCATAGCTATACTTTCTATCACATCCCTGTTTAACAATCCCCCAGCTCAACAATGGGTTTTCCCAAACATATCCCATCATTATAGTGGGGACGACCTGTATTCAGCCAGTAGCTGGCCATATTTAACGTTCCTAACATGCATTTTTACATTTGAAAGCTGGCCGTTGGGTGCAAATAAGGGTATGTTGCAATAGGTTTGGTTTGGTTAGGTAAGGCTTGGTTAAATCGAGAAGTTTTCCATTGCCTTGACGTGGGATACACTGACACGGCCAGTTGGAGCAATGGTTGGTAAACATTGCCGCCAGGCAGAGACGTCATCTGTAAACATTGCCGTGGGCGACCTGCCACTTCCTTAAATTCCCCCAAATAGATTTATTTCATGTTTCTCCAATCAATTCTTGTCTTGCAGTCACAATGGAACTGTTAATTATCTGGGTAAATTTTTAGAAGTAACCAACGTTTTCGTTTATTATTATTTTTATGGTTTCCAATGCAAAATACCGTGTTTTAATTAGTTTTGACCTTCATTTTGGGGGGAAAATCCCCCTTTTGTAATTTTGAGTAAGATTTCCAAAAGTGGGTTTATCCCCCCAAATCAAGATCAAAATTAATTGAAAACACACTAATCTGCATTAAACTAACCCAGACTAACCTAACCTAACCTAACCTAACCTAGGGCCTGACATAGACCGAGTCCAAATGCCTGCACCAGCCAATATGGCGCGACATTCATCCGCTACTGAGAGATAACCTAAACTAAGCCACTACATGACGACCCCTAAAAAATTAGCTCCCCCAACTCAAACTGGGCTTAAAAGGTAAGTCTTAGTTAGAATAGTTCAGGGACGTAATATAATGAAAATCGGTAACATTGGTTACTTCTAAAGTTATACCATTATCTGTGCTGCTTATGTACCAAAATTACTTACCTTGAGATCAGGAGTTTACAATATGGGTGGAATCCCCGTGCCCGCTTGGTAAAGAATTACCTAAAATTGCGGAGGGGGATTATGCTTCGAAACTAAAATACCTGAAATGTGGTAAAATTTCAGCTTCCATTTTGAACAGTAAATTGCAAAAAATGCTATAACGAAAAGCAGCTTGAGCTGATGCGCCATAAGGGTAAATATATCGAGACAATCAAGAGGAATCATGGGTTAAAACTGAATTTTTTATTGAATACGGTATGACACGGCAGCCTCAAAAAGCAGACAGCACTGGTAAGTTATTACTATAAAGAGAAGTATTTTCTGTACTTCATACTATCCAAAAACTCTCCGTCGCAAAACATACTTGTCATGGTCTTTATGGGAGCCTCCTGACGACACCAGTGCCTGCAGCTGCTGACGGATCCGCACCTCAAACGCCATCCTTGTGAGTGGAGTCCGTCCTACTAAACACCGCCCAGCGGCCGGCGCCTCTTGTACCTGTGAGGTTCAGAGATAACGATTGATTGATTTAAATATTTATGTTGTAAAGGTATACAGGAACCCTCTACACCATTGCATGATACGGTCTCGCAAATTAGTACATTAAATTATTTTATTCTTTAATCACCAGCACCAGCCTGAGAAGGGCACTGCAGGACAAAAGCTTCTTCCATCTTCTTCCACTCTGTTAGCCCGTGTCAACTTCCATAGTTCTAACATTTTTCCGAATTTCACCTTATCAGGACACAGCCGTCCATGCAGTAGAAGCGTAAGGAGTACAGGGGATCAGTACGTCTATACAAGACCATTAGCTGGGAGTAATTTTATTTCAAGACCGACACCAGTGACAAAAAACTTGATGCTGAGAAGTAAATGGACAGGTCTAGCAAAGGAGAGGTCCTCCAAAGGAGCCACTGATGCAAAATAATCAGGCAGGGAACGGAACTCATCTGCGATTTTAGAAAAATGCAGAAAGAACTTTTTTGAATATGTTATATGGGGAAATGAATTCCCTGAGATAGAGCTCAATAAGTCATATCGCCCCGCTAGGTGACGGGAGAGCATGGGCCTTGGAGAGTGTACCCTCCCAGCAAGGCAGCTACCCGGGCGGGGAGTGAACTCTCGACCCTTTTGATCTCGAGTCAGGCGCTCTACCACTGGGCCGCCCTGACCCCAATGCAAAAAGTGACATCAACGTCAAGGAATAGCTAGCAGGCCCAGGCCGCATCAGAAGCCTTCCGAAAAAGGAGAGGAGGATCAAGGCAGACTAAGGAGGATGCAGCATAAATCACGGGGGATTACAGAAACAGGAATATCCAAAGGTACAGAGAGGCATGACTGAGAGCTTGTTGGAAGCTTACAGGCCTTGGACGAGAAAAGGCTTCTAAATCAGAGATCAACTCGGAACGCTTCAGTCAGGCTGAATGTGGGAGTAAAGGACAGAAAGGGATGCCCACTGGGCATTAGAGAAGGAGATGCAAGAACCCACAGTCCTGGTCACTGCAATACAACGACAGCCGGAGGGACAACACCTCTGACTCAGTATAGACAGTTAAACCAGGTAAGATTTAAGGCCACAAGGGCAATGTGGAAGGCCGTTTTTTGGATAACGTCTAGTTTCTCTGACTAAAGGGAGGGGGTGGATAAAAGCTGAGGTGACTCTTGATATTTTCCACATTCCATGTATATCCACTCACAAAGATATATACAGTACATATAGATAGATAGATAGATAGATATAGATGGATAGATAAGATAGACTGACAGATATAGCGTATATATATATATATATATATATATATATGAGAGAGAGAGAGAGAGAGACTAGCAGGGGTACCCGGCGTTCCCGGGCCAAAAAGGCGAACACTCTAATCCTATTTGTTCCAGTTCAGCCTTTCTACTCCCCAGAAAGACCATGTACCTCTTACGCTTCTGAAGAGGGATTATAAGAGGTCCAGGAACTTTCTATTTCAGCTTTAGCAGACTAACGCACAGTATTTGTGCGCACTTCTTTACTATTACCTGTGGTCTCAAATGACCTCCGACCGGTGACCTCAAATGACCTCGGAGGTCAACCTCACATAGCCTATGTCTGAACTGGAGGTCAAGTGAGTCTCCATGCCAAAAATTGGGCTGCTGGGTCCAGTCGTTTCGAGCGTGTATTGCTGGTCACCTCAAATGACCTCAGCGATCAACCTCACATAGCCTATGTCCGAACTGAAGGTCATGTGAATCTCTATGCCCAAAATTGGGCTGCTGGGTACAGTCGTTTGAGCATGTACTACAGGTGACCTCAAATGACCTCCAATCACTGACCTCAAATGACCTCGGAGGTCAACTTCACATAGGCTGTCCGAAATGGGGGTCATGTGAGTCTCCAGGACAAAAATTGGGCTCCAGGGGTGCCCAACGTTGCCCGGGCCAAAAAGGCGAACACTCTACCAGTGACCTCAAATGACCCAGATCTGAATTTTGACCCACCTAATACTATCCTTGGGTCACCATGATTCAGAATTATATATGGGTCTGGGGGTCTCTGGCCCTTGGTTTGGGCGTGATTGAATTAAGGACATACAAACAAATAACGTGGCTAATATATACAGTATATATATATATATATATATATATATATATATATATATATATATATATATATATATATATATATATATATATATATATATATATGTATATATATGTGTATATATATGTGTATATATATATATATATATATATATATATATATATATATATACACAGTATATATATATATATATATATATATATATATATATATATATATATATATATATATATACACAGTATATATATATATATATATATATATATATATATATTCACAGTATATATATATATATATATATATATATATATATATATATATATATATATGCACAGTATATATATATATATATATATATATATATATACACAGTATAGATATATATATATATATATATATATATTTTTTTTTTCCCAAAACACAAAGACGTACACAAATATACATGGTATAGAGAGAACGGGGATCGTGTTGAAAGGAGCTTGATTGATTACGTGCTCGTAGAGAGGTCGATGATGGGAATGGTTGCTGATACGAGGGCCGTGAGAGGACAATGTGGAGGTCTGTCAGATCATATGACTGTTGCATGCAGGATCAAGCTATGAGGAGTGAGGTGGATCAGGAGAAAGAGGAGCAGTCAGGGAAAAAGACTGAAAGTTGAGAAGCTGAGGATCAAAGGCAGATGAATACAGGACCAAAGTAGAGAAGGAGTTAGAATCAGTGAATTGGAATGAAATGGATCCGAACAGCCTGTGGAATGCATATAGGGATTGCTTAGTTAGGAATGCTAAAGCGGTGTGTGGTGTGGCAAGAGTATCAACAAAGAAGAAAGGTACAATATGGTGGGTTGAAGAGGTTAAGAGAGCACTGGAGGAAAGGAGGAAGAAGTGGCTAAAGTGGTTACATGACAGGGGTTCAATTGAAATAAGAACTGAATATACTGAGAGCAAGAAGTACGTAAAGAGACTAGTGATGATGAAAAAGAATGAGGTAAATGATGATCTAGGAAGAAAAATTAATGCAAACTACTCTGAAAATAGGAAGTTATTCTGGAAAGTGGTGCGGAAATGTAGAAGTGACAGCGGAAAGAAATGTGAAAGTGTAGGAATGTAAGTGGCAGATTATTAACCCACGGGTATGAAGTAAGGACCAGATGGAAAGAATATCTGAATGCCTGATGAACAGGAATAAAGACAGCAGAGCCGCTGTAAACATGATTGATATTGAGGGTGTGCTGAGAAGGAATGCAGTGATAGGAAACGTGACACTTGCACAGGTGAAGAGCGCTGTGAAACGGCTGAAAAATGGGAAAATAGCTGGTGTTCATGAGGTGTATGCATAGATGATTAAGTGTAGTGGAGAGAGAGGAATGACGTGCTTGTTGGAGATATGTAAGAAGGCATGGATGAGTGAAACTGTGCCAATAGAGTGGAAAAAGGCTGTGATTGTACCCCCTGTACAAAAATAACGGTGAGCGAAGTGAGTGCAAGAATTATCGTGGCATAAGTTTTCTGAATGTTGTAGGGAAGGTATATGGAAGAATTATTATAAAGAAAGTAAGAGAAATCTAAGAAGTCCTGGTGAGTGATGAACAGGGTGGCTTTAGGAGTGACAGAGGATGTGTGGATCAAATATTTACAGTAAGACAGTTAGTGATGAAGGCTTGTGAGATGGACTATAAGGTGTTTATGGCATTCATGGATCTGGAAAAAGCATATGACAAAGTAGACAGAGAGGGATTGTGGACGATTTTACGCATGTACGGTGTAGATGGTTAAGCTGCTAGGTGCCGTCAAGAGTTTTTATGATGGTAGTGACGCATGTGTAAGGGTAAATGGGCGTCTAAGTGAATGGTTCGCGATAGGTGTGGGCGTGCGACAAGGTTGTATGGTGTCCCCATGGTTGTTCAATATATATATGGATGGGGTGATGAGAGAAGTTAAGACACGAGTAATGGAGAGGGGGATGGCGTTGGTAATGAATGGTGATGGATGGAATATCTCAAATTTGTTGTATGCTGATGATGGAGTAGCTACTCCTTGCAAATACTGGACAAGAACTTCGTAGACTAGTGCAGAGTTTTGCTGATGTCTGTGAGCATCGTGCCTTGAGAGTAAATGTAGAAAAGAGTAAAGTGATGGTTGTTGAGAGAGAAGGTGACTCCCAGTGCGATGTTACAGTGAATGGAGTAAGACTGGAATTGGTGAGAGAGTTCAAATACCTGGGTACAGTGATAGAAAAGAGAGGAAAATGTGCAAAAGAAGTGGAAAGTAGAGAGACACAAGGAAGGGGAGTAACTGGTGCAATGAAGGCCTTGATAAGAAACAGAGGCTTGAGTGTAGCAGCTGCACGAGACTTACATGAGGAGTGTTAGTGCCAACTTTAACACATGGATGTGAGACTATGGTGTGACACGAAAAGGAAAAGTCAAGAGTGAGAGCAATGGAGATGGGACTGCTGACGAATGTATGTGGAGTCCTGAGGGTGGATAGGATACGAAATAGTGCGATTCGTGAAAGATGTGAGCCAGGAAGTCTGTGGACACCAGAATCGAAGACAGTGTACTGAGATGGTATGGTTATATGGAGAGAATGGATAACAATAGAGTGGTGAAAAAGGTATATCTGAGCGAATTTGAAGGACGGAGGAGGTGAGGTGGGCTAAGGAGAAGGTGGAGGAATATGGTGGATAAGTGTGTGAGGAAGAGAGGTTTGGACGTCGGTGAGGCTAGGGAACTGACAAGAGACTGAGCTGGCTGGATGAATATTGTGAGAAAAGCATGATCAGAGATTTGGGACCCCTTTTTAACGTGACAACGTCCGGGTTGACTCTGTCGGATACGTTTAAGTGAAGCTACAGAACGTGATGAATGTTTTTGGAGTACCAGATAGAGACAGGATGCCGGGGGATTGAATGGTGTGTGAATGGAAGCGTGGCCTATTGGACTGGGTAAATTTGGACTGTCTGGACATTGCTATTCCTCACCTTGCCTTAGGGTGGGAAAGGAGGTCCGGATGTTTTGTGGATTTTGAAAAGTCGTTTGATAGTGTTTCATGTGGAGCTATGTTGTTAATTATGTGATTCTATGGTATATCAGAAAAGCTTGTAAATATTATTAGAAGCCAGCATGAAGGTATTTTTGTAAGGTAATGGTGGGTGGTTCTTTTAGTGATCCATTTGAGGTTAGGTCAGGAGTGATTCAAGGAGGAGTTCTTTCGCCATTGCTGTTTGTTTTGGTTATGGATTATGGTATGAGCAAGGTTGTAAGGAGAACAGGTGCAGGAATTAACTGGAAAGACAATAAGAAGCTGATGGATTTGGACTATGTTGATGATATTGTACTGATTTGCGGAAGCGTTTACGAGATGCAGAGGGTGCTTGATTGTCTGGTGGAGGAAGGAGAAAAAGTGGGATTGGTAATAAATTGTGGAAAGACTGAAATTATTAATATGAACGTGGAGAACCAAATCGATTGTGTAATTGGGAATAATGTGGTGAAGAAAGTAGAAAACTTTAAATATCTGGGAACGATTGTATCATCTAATGGATCATTAAACAATGAAATTGAGGAGAGGATTAGACAGGCTTGGCGAGCTGTTGGAATGTTGAAATCTGTTTGGAATAATAATAGGCTTTCGGTACATATTGAAGTGAAAATTTACAAGTCCATGTTTAGACCAATTTTAATTTATGGGCATGAGTCATGGTACAGTACAATTGCAACAGATCAGATAGTATTAGGCTTTGAGAATAAAATACTGAGAAGGATTCTTGGAGTAAAGTGGCAAGACAGAGTTACAAATGCAAGAGTAAGGGATATTACGAGAGTGGAACCAGTTAATGAATATGTGAGACTGTCTCGCTGGAAGTGGCTGGGGCACATATACCGAAAAGAAGGTAGTTTAATACAGGATGTGCCAGAGTGGAGTGCTAGAGGAAGAAGAGGTAGAAGTAGGCCGAGGGAAACCTGGTTGAGGACAATGAAAAAAGAAGCAGGAGAGGAGTGTTGGTGGGACCTGAAGGAGATGGCAAGAGACAAATATTGGTGGAGAGAGTTCATCGAGACCCTATGCATCCCGTGGGGTGCCACAGGAAATGATTGATTGATTGATTGATTGATTGATTGATTGATTGATATATATATATATATATATATATATATATATATATATATATATATATATATTTTTTTTTTTTTTTTTTTTCATGCGAGGAAGAAGGAACCAAAGGCCATGAGCCCGCAATAAACAGTTCCCTTCAAGAGAAAAACAAAATACAATAGAGAGCCAAATTCAAGACCCGATCATTTCGAGATGCCTTGACACACTTCGTTTGAAAGACTGGAGATTATAGGCAGCAGGAAATACAGACAGAGGGAGACAGTTACAGAGCTGACCTGTTGCATAAATGAAGGACTGGGAGTAACGGTTAACTCTTGCATTAGAGAGTTGGACAGAAAAGGGATGAGAGTTTGCTGCCAGACGGGTGCTACGCGCCCGTCGTAGAGGTGGAGGAATGCAAGCAGACAGTTCAGAGAAGCAGTGACCATTAAAGTAGCAACAGAAAAGAGATAAAGATGCAACAGTGCGGCGAAGAGACAGAATTTGAAGGGAGTCAGTAAGAGGAGGAGAGTTAGAGAGAGAGAGAGAGAGAGAGAGAGAAATATATATATATATATGTATACAGAGAGAGAGAATATATATGTATATACTGTATATATAAACATAGAGAGAGAGAGAGAGAGAAATTTATATATATATATATATATATATATATATATATATATATGTATACAGAGAGAGACAATATATATATATATATATATATATATATATATATATATATATATATATATATATATATATATATATATATATATATATATATATATATATATATACCAGTCTGTGTATATAATATAGTGATGTTATATACTCCATTACCAACAGTGTGCCACAGATACAACAGTTGAAAAAGGTCACTGGAGGTTGAAGGTCAAAAGAATGATGAAGATGATGATGGACATGACCTATTCACCGGTGATGATGGTCACTACTTACTCACTTATTCACTGGTGATGATGATGATGCTGATGCTGATGAAGATGGCCACTAGCTACTCCCCGATGATCACGATGATGATGGGTATTACCTACCCACCAGTGACGACGACGG
Source organism: Coenobita brevimanus (assembly GCF_032717465.1). Lineage (NCBI taxonomy): Eukaryota > Metazoa > Arthropoda > Malacostraca > Decapoda > Coenobitidae > Coenobita > Coenobita brevimanus. The sequence goes on along the minus strand of NC_137061.1, from coordinate 10,319,635 downwards.
CGTCGGCGACGACGATTATTGATGATGATAATGAGGAGGATGAGCATGATAATTAAGATGATTATATTGATGCGTATACAGATGCAAAGCACAGTACTATTTGAGTGGTAAGCAATAGAGAGAGTACATGGCTGACAGACAGATGCCGCCATTACAGAGCAATGCGTGGTGTATATCACCTGGACTGTAAGGTGAGATGGCCACACCTACCTTACCTGTGCCTATTTATTACCTCTGACCACACTTTACCTACACGTGTATTTATTTGTATCTTGGCTTTATTGTACTTCCCTAGACTTTACTCGTACCTAAAATTCATTGTTCTTTCTTCGTACTTATGCTATACTTTATGCTTTACTACACACTACATGGACTTATACGTTATCTATACCTATACATTACTATAATTAACCTATACTTATACTTCACCTATTCCTGTACTTTACTATACCTATACGTAATCTTTATTATGTTTACCTGTACCTACGCTTTATTATACTTTATTACACTATGCCTATACTTTTACTTTGTTGTTCCTTTCTGTTTCAACATCTTACCTACTCCCACACATTAACTAGTACAATCATAAGCCAAGTATCTGTATTCGACACTTCTTTACTAACCTCAGTAAAGCCGCCCCTTCAAGTCGTGGATCCTCTCTCTCTCTCTCTCTTTCCCCCCCCCCCCGCCTAGCGCGGGAAACTTTGAGTCAAACGTGACGAAACTACACTCACATATTCGCAGCCAAGAATATCACCAGATTTTTCACACCAGCTTTGCGGACGTACTGTACGTATTGTAAGTGGTCTTGAAGATTTCCTAACACCTCTTTCTGTGGGATTTATTCTGCTCATTATACCTAGTAGGCCTATCCTCGTGTGTGTGTGTGTGTGTGTGTGTGTGTGTGTGTGTGTGTGTGTGTGTGTGTGTGTGTGTGTGTGTGTGTGTGGTAGGGCTGTCTTATGATGTGGTTGGATGCTGTGTGATGTGGTAGCGTGTTAGTGGTAATCTGGTAAGGCTGTCTTGTAGTGTGGTGTGGTGTGGTGAGGGACATTGCAGTGTGATGTTGTGTGCTGTGGTGGGGGATGCTGCAGTGTGGTGTGATGTAATGCAATGTGTGTAGTGTGGTGTGATGACAGATGGTGCAGTGCATGCAGTGAGACGTGAAGTGTGGTGTGGTATGGGATGGTGCAATGTGAAGTGTAGTGTGGTGTGGTGTGGTGTGGTGTGGTGTGGTGTGGTGAGGAATGGTGTAGTATGGTGTGGTGTGATGTGGTAAGGGTCGTGAGGGGACGCGTGGTGTGCGTGGTGTGACAGAATGCATGGTAGAATATTGTAGGGCTATATGACGATGTGGCAGAAGTAGTGACAGGTTGTGCGGTGTGGTGTGGTGTGGTGTGGTGTGGTGTGGTGTGGTGTGGTGTGGTGTGGTGTGGTACAATGTTTGGTAGAGTGTTGTACGGGTATATTACAGTGTGTGGCAGGGGTTGTGTGGTGTGGTGTGGTACAGTGTTTGGTAGAGTTGTAGGGCTGTATTACGGTGTGGTAGAAGTGGTGAAGGGTGGTGTGGTGTGGTGTGTGCCAAGGGTAGTGTGGTATAATCCCCATTAACCCCTCATGATTGGCCTGGAACACTTCACTACAAGAATGGCACATCTCTGACAGACTGTTTGTATTGGTGACAGTACTGCTCTATCGCCTGCCTGCTTTCTACTACTACTGCTATGTCTATTGCTACTACTACTGCCACTACTACTATTACTGCTTCTACTGCTGCTGCTACTACTACTACTACTACTACCACCACTACTGCTACTGCTACTACTACTACCACTACTACTATTACTGCTTCTACTGCTGCTGCTACTGCTGCTACTGCACTGCTGCTGCTGCTGGCACCAGCAGCACTACGCTGCTGCTGCTGCTGCTGCTGCTGCTGCTGCTAGCAGCAGCAGCAGCAGCTACTGCTACTGCTGCTGCTACTGCTACTGCTGCCACTACTGCTGCTGCAACTGCGCTGCTGCTGCTGCTGCTACTACTACTTACCACTACTACTACTACTACTACCACTACTACTACTACAACTACTGCGCTGCTGCTGCTGCTGCTGCTGCTGCTACTACTACTACTACTACTACTACTACTACTACTACTACTACTACTACTACTACTACTACCACATGCCACCAGGGGGTACAAATGGCCGCAGGTTGCAAAAAGCTGTTTTCTTTCCATGTCTCACTACATCTCAATCAATCAATCAATCATTTCCTGTGGCACCCTCGGGGATGCATAGGGCCTCGATGAACTCACACCACCACATCCTATCTTGTGCTAACTCCTCAAGATCTCCCCAACACTCATCTCCAGCTTCCCGTCTCATTGTCCTCACCCACGTCTCTTTTGGCCTTCCTCTACCTCTCCTACCAAGTGCCACCCACCCTGGTGTACCTCGTACTATTCCCTGTCTCCTATACACATGTCCTAGCCACTTCCATCGTGAGAACCTAACATATTCATCGACCGGCTGCACTCCCGTTATTTCTCTAATTCTACTATTTGGTATCCTTTCCCACCACTTAACTCCTAATATTCTTCTAAGTGCTTTGTTTTCAAACACCAAGAATTTATTTTCCATAGTCACTGTGCTGTACCAAGACTCGTGTCCATAAATTAAGATACTCCTAACCATTACCTTATAAAGTTTGATTTTTGTATGCACAGAAAAATTGTTATTATTCCAAATATTTTTAAGCATTCCCATTGCCTGATTAGCCTTCTTTAACCTTTCCTCGAATTCAAAGTTCAAAGAACCATCCTTGGCTAAATAAGTACCTAAATATTTAAACCTATCAACTTGCTTTACAACCATACCTCCAATTACACATTCCTGCGCATTTTCCATATTCATATTGATTATTTCAGTTTTTCCACAATTAATAACCAAACCCACCTTGCGACCTTCACTCACCAAACAGTCCAACACTCTCTGCATCTCTTCTGGCCTATCACAAATCAAAACTATATCATCTGCATAATCTAAATCCAAAAGTTTCCTGTTCTCTCCCCAAAGTATACCTGCACCGGTTTCTGTTCCAACGCGTTTCATAATGTAATCAATGACCAATATAAATAGTACAGGCGATAGAACACCACCTTGAATTACTCCGGACTTGACTTCAAACGAATCACTCAGACAACCATCAACCATCACTTTACAAAATGTGTCCTCATGCATGTTCATAATGACCCTCACAAACTCCTCTGGTATTCCATAATGTCTCATGATCGTCCCCATAGTCCCTCTCGAAACACTATCAAAAGCCTTTTCAAAATCAACAAAACAAAGACTTAACGGTACTCTCATTTCATTAACTTGCTGCATCAGATGCCTAACCATAAAGATCTGATCATTGCAACCACGTCCCTTTCTAAAACCAGCCTGTTCATCCCTCAGAATACCCTCAACCACCGGCTCCAACCTATTTAACAACACTCTAATGAAAACTTTCAAAGCTATCGGTGACAAAGAGATTCCCTCTCCCTTCTTCGGAACTTTAACAATTACACCATTCTTCCAAACTGATGGTAGTAACCCCGTCACCCATATCTTATTGAATAGCTTGGTCAAGATCATTATTAATCTATCCCCCTCCACTTTAAACATTTCCGGAAATAAACCATCCTCACTACATCTCAGTGATAAGATATTCGACATGAAAACTATGGTGGTAAACATTGCTTAAACTCTACGCCGGCTGAATGTAGATTTTCTTTACGTAAAAACAATATTCGTGAATGCCGTTTAGGGACCGTATGAAGCAACAAGAGACTTTACTACAGGTGAGGCAAATGTTCCTGAAGATCTGACGCCGCCACAATATACAAATTATCAGCCAGAGTCGCCGACTTCACAGCTGGTTGCTACAGGATGAGGTGCTACTGTGCCGAGAGAGAGAGAGAGAGAGAGAGTGTGTGTGTGTGTGTGTGTGTGTGTGTGTGTGTGTGTGTGTGTGTGTGTGTGTGTGTGTGTGTGTGTGTGTGTGTGTGTGTGTGTGTGTGTGTGTGTGCTTTAACTCCTCCAAGGCTATTTGGTGGATTTCAGTAAAACTTTCCAGGTGGGTTCATCGGGTTCCTGGGAAGGTCTTCCACTGTATACAATTTTTCAACCAGCCGCCTCAGTAAATACGAAATAAAAAAAAAGTGAAAGGAGGGTAGATATGGCTTTGATATCTTGGTTCATATTGTACAATGGACTCCCATCCGTAATGCGATATTTGGGGAACGTGACCCCCCAGGGATTCGTGGGGATTCAGCCCCTCCTTCCCCTCGCAAAAATAAAAACGATCAAAAATGGGGGAAGGCAGCAAATATAGTACATTCAGCGAAATCGGCATACATATCACGAGCCTGGGTATGTAGTTTCCATATTTCCTCTGAATGTACAAGAAGAAACTGTCATCTACATCTATTACTTCTATATAATTATTATTATTAATTATTATTATTATTATTATTATTATTATTATTGCTGGAAGTCGGTGCCCGCAAGAGGTGAAAAGGCGTAAAATATATATAGTAAGTTTTAGTCACGAGTGGAAAAGTATGGTGGTTAGTGTGTGTGGTTGTTAGTTACGGGAAGAAAAGTATAGCAGGTAATTCCGTGAGGTTAGTCACGCGAAAGGTATTGCAGGTAATTCTGTGAGAGAGTGTCGGTGCGCGCAAGGTGTGACACTATATAAAGAGAGGGCGCCGAGTTCTCCCTCCATTCTGGCGCCAACCCGCCATCCGCGCTCCAGAGCTACCGGGACCTTTTGGCTGGGCTCCTGTACTCGTCTCCACCTCGTACGCACGCACGCACGCAAGCGTCAACGGTAAGTACTGCACACAACCAATAATTTTCTTACCTCAACTGCGGTATTAGCCTTTTAGTGACTTATTATTGTACTCCTAAAATTTCCATCGAGAAAGTGGAGAGAAACCACAGATTTTAAAAGTAAAGTACGTGTGGCCAGCTTGCGCATGCCTGACCTTGGCTGGTAGGATACACGTTCCGGCTCTGTAGTGTGGGTACTGAAGGAACGAGGAACACCACTTTCCGTCACTGGAGAAATATATCTGTCCACACCCAGTGCTTCTCGCATGGGAATACATGTGGAAGGCTTTTGGAGGGAAGAGGGAGAGAGTGCGTGTGAAAACTGCTGTAAAGGATGTGCTTGTGTGTGACAGTCTGTAATTCATCGAAAGACTATCAATAGGGTGGGGCATTAGAAAAAAAGAACATGAAGGGACATACATGGTGCCCCATAAGGGTTTTGAGGAACTTCGGGGGGCTGTTTGAAGGCTAATTTTGCGTTTAAAAAGTTATATCCATATGAATGCAATTTCCAACCGCTCCAGAACGACAATTACTGATGACCAAATGGGTTAATCTGAGGGAGGCCATTTTCTCTGATAAAGTCATCAGTAAAAGCAACTTCCTAATGGCTGAGCACTGGATTTATATTGATGTAGCTTTTTTAATAATGAAAACTGGCTATAAAGTAACCTAAAGTATTTAAAAATAATCTCGCGGAACACACAGTACTGTATTTGTTGCATCCTCTTAAATGCCCACCCGCGAGTGGGACTGAATTTAGGTTAGCAGAATTGTTATACCTTTTTCACGTTAACTTGGTCCACATTTTCGTCATTTTGTAGCTCGTTTCCAGTAGTTCAATGGCATTACTACGGTTCTGCGTCCTTTCCACGGCGCTTCTTTGTGACTAGCATCATATTCTAGTGATCTCTTGTTATAATTCTGTATTCAGTATGAAGAGATGGCAATCTTAGGCCAAGTTAAAACAGAAAGAGCAGAGGCGCGTATGCTGCCACCCGCCCGCCGGGGTCAGTGGCCTGCATCCCACAATACAGAATGTGGTCACCAATGACGGAGACCAGACACGTTTTATATTTATCAGCTTCGGACACTGTCGTAAAAAATTAGAAATTTTTCTTTCTCTTCCCGATTAAACCACTTTGACATCTTTTGTTTTATTCTCGCTACCTTCCTGTGATTTTATTTATTCGTACGGTACCTAATGATATACTTGCGAAAGTGGAGGGGGTGGATACAGTGCCTGTCGACCACTTCACTAGCAGCACTGTCTCCTAACTTCACTAGCAGCACTGTCTCCTAACTTCACTAGCAGCACTGTCTCCTAACTTCACTAGCAGCACTGTCTCCTAACTTCACTATCGGCACACTCTCGTAACTTCACTATCAGCACACTCTCCTAACTTCACTATCAGCACACTCTCGTAACTTCACTATCAGCACACTCTCGTAACTTCACTATCAGCACACTCTCCTAACTTCACTATCAGCACACTCTCCTAACTTCACTATCAGCACACTCTCCTAACTTCACTATCAGCACACTCTCCTAACTTCACTATCAGCACACTCTCCTAACTTCACTAGCAGCACACTCTCGTAACTTCACTAGCAGCACTCTCTCGTAACTTCACTAGCAGCACTCTCTCGTAACTTCACTCGTCCTGGGCACCAAGAAGTAAATACGTACCGGTATCATTGACCCTTATTCTCGTAGGTTGAGGAAGCTCCGTAACACCTTCTCAGCGATTTTTTTTTTTTTTTTGTTAATCACACCTCACTGTCATGTTATACAAATCCCTCCAATATCGCCATACTCTGCATAAATGACGTACAAAAGGATATGCACCAGCCATGTCCAAAAATCAATCGCTAAGGAACAGGTGTTTGGGAGT
>NC_137061.1:10257864-10307864 GCF_032717465.1 Coenobita brevimanus | reverse complement strand
TCGCCCTGTCCCCTGCCATTTCACTGCCCTGCTCCCAACTCACACCCCCCTCTCTCATATACCTCTCCACCCCATCCCTCCATCTCATCCTCGGCCTCCCCCTCCCTCTTCCCCCCTCCACCTCACTCACATACACTCTCTTCGTCAGTCTTTCACCTTCCATCCTCTCCACATGGCCAAACCACCTCAGTGTGTTCCTCATAACACTCCCTATCACATCCACATCAACACCACAACGTTCCTTTATATCCTCATTCGCCAGCCTATCTCTCCATGTGACTCCACAGGCTCCTCTTAAATAACTCATTTCCACTGCTCTCACTCTTGACTTGTGTCCTTCCAACAACGTCCAAGCTTCACTTCCGTACGTTAGAGCTGGTATCACAATACTGTCATGTAGTAACTTTTTCACTTCCATGCTCACTTCCCTGTTTCTTATCACTGCTTTCAAAGAACCAGCAACCTTTCTTCCCTGCTGTACCCTTTCAAGCACTTCACCCTCCAAACCTTCATCCTTACTCATCACACTACCCAAGTACTTAAACATACTCACATTTTCCAATTCCTCACCATCCAACTTCGCTGTACATTCACTGACTTCACCTCTCTCAAAGACCATCACTTTACTCTTCCCTACATTCATCTTCAGATTCCGTTTCTTACACACTCTCCCAAACTCATCCACCAAGCCTTGCAGCTCCCCTTCGTCTTCACTCAACAACACAGTATCATCTGCAAACAACAGTACAGGGAGTTTCCAAACACTATCCTCTCTCACCAGGGCCACTCCAACATCCACTACCCTACCTTGTACCTCTTTTATTACCTCATCCATGTACAGATTGAACAACCATGGAGACATGACACATCCCTGTTTCAACCCAACTTTCAAAGAGAAAAATTCACTTAGTTCACCATCCACACGCACTGCAGCCTTCGCACCATCGTACATACTCTTCACAGCATTCAACAACTTCCCATCTACTCCATATATTCTTAACACTTTCCACAATCCTTGTCTATCCACCCTGTCATATGCTTTCTCCAAATCCATGAAAGCCGCATACAACTTCTTTCCCTTCTATAGAAACTTTTCCACTAAAGATCTAAGAATGAATATCTGATCTACACAACCTCTTCCCTTCCTAAAGCCTCCCTGTTCTTCTCCAACTAATTTCTCTGTTCTTTCTCTAACTCTGTCAATAAGTATCCTACCATACACTTTTCCTCTTATACTAAGAAGACAAATGCCCCTATGATTACCACACACTTCTTTTTCCCCTTTTCCTTTGTACAAGGGAATAATTATACCTGACTTCCAATCCTCCGGGACTCTACCTTCCTCCCAGGCTAATCTGCACATCTTCCACATCCATTCTACTAATATCTCTCCCCCATGCTTCAGCATTTCACCACACACTCCATCAATTCCTGGGGCTTTCCCAGATTTAACTTTCTTCATTGCTTCCACAACTTCTATCCTACTGATTTCTTCCTGTCTTCTCACCCCCCTCCTTCTCCCAGCCATTCCCCAGCCACTTATACTCGCATTACTTCCATCCTCTACGTTCAACAATTCCTTAAATTGTTCTCTCCATCTGCTCACTTTTTCTCCCTTCTCCACTAGTAATCTACCATTTTTATCTTTCACTCCCCTGCTAACTTCACTTCCACCCTGTCTTACTCTTTTCACCTCTTTCCAGAACATTTTCTTACAGTCCCTACACTTTACACTCAAATTCCTTCCAAATTCCTCATCCACTCTCTTCTTACTCTCTCTTACTAATCTTTTCACCTCTCTCTTTCTTTCTACATATAACTCTCTCTTCCGCCTCTCAACTTCTTCCACGCCCCTATTTCTCATCCATTCATTGTATGCTTTCTTCTTTTGTGCCACAGCCTGTTTCACCTCTTCAGTCCACCACACTGTTCCTTGCACCCCCCTCCGTCTTCTCTTCCTTCCACACACCACATCACATGCTGCACATATTTCTTCTGTAAATATGCTACACACACCTTCCACGTCTCCCATCTGCTCCAATTCATATTTGCCCAATCGTTCCTCCACTTCTCTCTTATACTCTGCCTTTTTGTCATAATAATAATAATAATAATAATAATAATAAAATTAATAATAGCAATAATCCATCCATCCATCATCCAATGCTATGTTGCCCCAAGAGGAGCTTATAATAATAATAATAATAATAATAATAATAATAATAATAATAATAATGACCACATCTCGTCGCCACAACAGGTGAACAACTGGTATTTTCAGGAGATTATCCCTCGGCTTTGTTGAACAGTGAGTTATATGGAGGTTTATTCACACAGCCACATTATTAACACTCTCAGGCTCCTATGACCCACTCTCAACTGAATCAAATACTCTGTTTGCTGGGTTACAGTGCTAGAGTTGTTCCCAGCATGACAGCAGTAGTGGGGACAGTAGTGCAGTTCTCAGGCCCTAACGCCCATATTCTTGTCGATTACTGTGTCTCCCTAGCACCTCTTCATTACCGATTTGTTTTTCGATACGGCTGGTTAACAGATTTTTGCACTTTATTTATGGTGACTATTGTGATCTTAGAATGATTTATGTAACGCAGGAGAGGACGGTGTAATGAGCAAAATAAATCGAATAGGAAGAGGTGTTACAGAGCTTCCTTAATTGACGGGAATTCTAGCCTTACGCTGCCTCTCAGCTGAATAAAATCGTCTGGCGTAGTGGAATAGCACTTGTCCCGACCATGAGGGAGTAAAGTGAGAATACGAAGGGGTAAAGATGCGCTCGGTCTTTTTATGGTAATTACTGGCGCCTCTGATATGCCTAACCTTTATGTGTGGCTGCTGGCTGCACCCGGTAATGTGGGATGCAGGCTAATCATGACAGTGGTTCTATAAATGCAAGGAGGAGGAAGCCCCTGGTAGGGGTTTGCTTCCTCCTTCATACACTCAGTTTTAACCCTTTACCGCCCAGAGGCATCAAACTGGACGGAACTAGGCACTGTCAGAGTTCATAAATGGGGGAAATCCAAGGTACGGACCTATGGGCATCGCGACTATGAGCTGACAGGCGGAGGGCAGTACGCTTCTTCACCCTGGAACCCTGGACACTAATGGGTTAATAACACAACCTTAGCGATGCTTACTTCCTTCAGAGAGAGAGGTAGGGTAGTCAGTAAAAGTAGATTAGTTTTGGTCTGGTACATTTAGGTAAGTTTACAGTTGATAAATAGATAGCTAGACGTGGATGATATTTTGATTATGAACTCTGATACACACAGGTCATTTGGCATCTCTCTCTCTCTCTCTCTCTCTCTCTCTCTCTCTCGTTTTTGGTATAACTGGACGTATTTTTTTTCTTACAGCTTAATAAAGTCGTTGGATGTGATAGCGTCAGATCAGCTATCACTGCCTCCTCTAAGCGTTCTCCGAAGCTGAATAAAATCGTCTGCCAGTGACTTGAATTAAAATATAATCGCCTACCAGCGTTTTGACTTAAAATCTTTTTGACTTAGATACAATTGTCTTGAATTAAATGAAATTGTCTTGACTTAAAATCGTCCTGACTTAAATAAAATAGTCTGCTAGCATGTAGACATAAAATAAAACGGTGTGTCAGCGTCTTGACTTATTGCAAAATAAAATCGTCTTGACTTAAATAAAATCGTCGTCTTCAATAAAATCGTCCTGACAAATCAAATTTTGACTTAAATAAAATCGCCTTAATTTAAAATCGTCTGCCAGCGTCTTGACACAACAAAATCGTCTGCCAGCGTCTTGGCTTAAAACTGAGACTGGGTTAAGAGGAACAGCGATGAAAATCCCACTTAAGGTTGACTTAGGCCCGTATTCTCGTAGGTTAAGGAGGCTCCTTAGCATCTCTTCCTAAGCGATTTATTTTTGGATATGGATGATTAATATCTTCTTCTACGTGTTTTATGCAGGTTGTGCCAATGTTACAAGGATTTATATACCACAGAACAAGACACTGGTGTAATAAGGAAAATAAATTGCTTGGGAAAAGGTGTCAGACAGCTTCAATAACCAACGAGAATACGGCCCTACTTTCCTTGGCCCGTATTCTCGCCGCGTAACGAAACTCCCTAACACTATTTCTTAAGTGATTTATTTCGCTAGTTACACCTTACTGTCCTCCGCTGTGTTACGTAAATCCATGTAATGTCGGCATACTCTGCATAAATAACGTACGAAAGCATATTAATCGCCCATTTTCAAAAACAAATCGCTAAGGAAAAGGTGCCAGGGAGCTCCATAACCGGCGAGAATACTGGTCTAAAGTCGTGGCTGCATGCATGAGCTAGTTATGAGATACGGATGAGTCTCCTTGGTTACTAGTCAGTTATCATTAAGTCTGACAACACCTGGCCATCAAGTGAGCTGAAAAGGGTTATGAATCTATCAGGTGAAAATAAACAGACTATAGGTGGCTGTCACGGGTTCAATCACATCACCAGGTACCGTAACATCCAAAGCCAACGGAGTGACGCGAGGGGGACAGAGGAACAAAAATAAACTACATAAATAAAAATACAAAAATCACTTCACAATTTCCGTCACCATCATCAAAATATCGATGCAGGAAGGAAGGACCCGTGCAATAAAAAAATACTCGAAAAAAATGGATCCTATTACTTTTTTCTCCCATCTATTTTTCCCTCATCCAGTAAGCCTATCACACCGCCTCCACACCCAACACCTGCCATACGATCTGGCAGGCGTCACTTAACCCATGCACTCACAGGATGCAGGTTTGGGTTCTATAAGTTACCAAACGGACGATTTTATTCAGCTATGGGAGGCTATCTGAACTGGAGGGGTTAGATTCAGGCTCGTATTCCTCTCCCTAACTCCTCTTCATTTGCGATTCATTGTTGGATATGGCTGGTTAATGTCCTTCTGTAAGTGCTTTATGCAGAGGATGACCGCACTGGAAGGATTTATGTGACACTGAATACGATAGTATGGTGTAATAAATATAATAAATCGCTTAGAGAAAGGTGTTAGGGAACTTCCTCATCAGTCGAGAATATGGGCCACAACCTTCACCACCACAGTGTGTACGAAGATGAAGGAAATCATCTGGAAATAGTGAGGACATGGAAGAAACGAAACGAGAGAGAGAGAGAGAGAGAGAGAGAGAGAGAGGAAAAAAAGGGAGGGAAATGAAAAGGTTGATGAAAGGAAATGGTTACTAGCCCATTCCTAATCAGTCATACACCTGGCCACGACTTTCACCTTTACACACCTGTCCTCACTCTAACTCCATCACCTGTAACTACACTATAATTCTGAATGGATTATACGGTAGTATATGGGGTTAAAATGTGGCCATGCTCCTTTCCACAGCACTTCTTCGTGACTAACATTATATTATAGCGTTAATCCCTTGTCACAACTCGCACTGAAGATGAGAGTTTGGATATTTTAGGCCACCTGTAACTATAATTCTGGTATGGGTTTTAATTACACGCGACGGTGACTCCATCCAACACTGGCACACCTGCTTCATGAGGGTGATTACTGCTTCAACCTGCACCACGTCAAGGCCAACTATTATTATTATTATTATTAATATTATTATCATTATTATTATTATTATTATTTATGAAAGGCCGACACCTGCCTTCTGGAGTATGGATTTTTTTTTCTTTTAATTCAATTTGTTTTTCCTTCCATTGTTCAGCTGTAAAAAGAATATGTATTTCGCTTGCCTGTGACAGTTCTTAGTATTATCATTACAGATATTCAAATGATACGAATAATTTTAACAGCTGAATATATATCCTTAGGCATCACGAACTGTATTAATTATTTACGATATTATCACCCCCTCATGCGGCATACTCTCTCTCTCTCTCTCTCTCTCTCTCTCTCTCTCTCTCTCTCTCTCTCTCTCTCCTGTATAATCGTAAGGCACAGTGCCAGCTCATCCTCTGTTCCTGCTCCAGGTGAAGGAAAATCGTCGCCAACGTTTCAATGAGGGTCGTATTAAATGATTCCGGATATTTCGCAACATCCCCTCCTGGGCGACTTATTTTGTACATTACGCCTCATTTACTTCCAGTGTGTTCTTGATGCAAACTATGGCGATAATAAGAGGTACATGTAACAAAATATCAAGTATCACATGTATAAATAAATAAATCGCTAAGAAAGAGGTGTTAGGAAGTGTCCCCGGCCGCGTCCAATACCGCCCCACACCAAAGACCTGATTCCGATGTCCGGTTTTAAGGTCTTCAGTCCAATTACATTTTAAAATTACTGTAATGTGTTTTTGTTACTCCCAGACGATTTTTTTCAACTTTCGGTAGACCTCTTGCAGTGACGGGGTGCATGGAGGCGATGGTCCGTATTCTCGTCGGTTAAGAAAGCTCCCTAACACCTCTGCCTAAACGATTTATTTTGCTCATTATACATTGCTGTCCTTCTGTTACTTAGTCATTCTAATATCTGAACTGTCTGCATGCATTCCTCCACTTCTACGACGGGCGCGTAGCACCCGTCTAGCAGCAAACTCTCATCCCTTTTCTGTCCAACTCTCTAATGCAAGAGTTAACTGTTACTCCCAGTCCTTCATTTATGCAACAGGTCAACTCTGGAACTGTCTCCTTCTGTCTGTTTTTCCTGCTTCCTATGATCTCCAGTCTTTCAAACGCAGTGTGTCATGGCATCTCGAAATAAATGGATCTTGAATTTGGCTCTCTCTTGTATTTTGTTTTTCTCTTGGAAGGAACAGTTTTGCGGGCTCATTGCCTTTGGTTCCTTCTTCCCCACATTAAAAAAAAAAAAAAACATACACTACATAAAAACGTACAAGGCAACATTAGCAAGCCGTATCCAAAAATAAATCGGTAAGGAAGAGGTGTTAGGAAGCTTACTTAACCGCCGAGAATACGAGAATATGAGCCCAGTTCAAAAACTTTCTTCTGAGGTAAATAAAATCGCCTGGAAATAGCAAGAACGTCAGAAAAATGGGTCATGGGACTGAGAGGGTTAAGTAGGTAGTTGGAAGCTCTGACACAAGGCACGGGGACTAAATCGCGTCTTGAAAACCTCCACGGGTCGGATGCACGAATACATGATAATTTCGGATAGTAACTTGAGATTTTCATTTCCAGGAAGGGCAGGGGAAGGGCAGCACAAATTCTATCCATGTCTCTTGTTCCTCATAGAAAAAAAAAAAGTCGGTAAAGTGAAATTATTAAGGGTTATATTATCTGTCTTATTTCTACCTGCACCTACGCCAAGACCACTTCAACGCCAAGACCACTTCAACGCCAAGACCACTTCAACGCCAAGACCACTTCAACGCCAAGACCACTTCAACGCCAAGACCACTTCAACGCCAAGACGGTTTCTATACTAAGACCACTTCAATGTCAAGACCACTTCAACGCCAACACCACTTCAACGCCAACACCACTTCAATGTCAACACCACTTCAACGCCAACACCACTTCCACATCTCCCTCTCCGTCTCTACTCCTCTGCTAGCCATATATCTTAGCTTTGAATTAGTGCCACATGGTCTCTGATCCCTGGCGCCAGAAATCCATTATTGGGTTCAGTTTGTTCTTCCAGTAAAGTCAAATAATTACGACATGGAACCAACTGTAATTATATCAACTAATCCGACCCCTGACTACCAAAAAGGTCTTCGTGCGGTGTACAACTCTGGCTGTCTTTTTTTTTTCTTTCTTTTTTTCAGTAACTGACAGGGTTAGAAGTTGAAGGGAAATTCTGCTTCACGAACATACACCTCAGGATAAAACTTCGCTGAATATTTTACCTGGTCTACCACTCACCTGGCGGATATTTCCAAGGCGTGTGAGGCTTGGTATGTTTCCCTGTGCACAAATCATTCTTTCCGATATGATGCGCCTGGGAGGAAAGCGAAGGCCACGCCCTAAATGGGAAGTAGCCGCGATGAAATACGTAGGGCAACTTTTGTCCCTGGCTGTACCTGTGTTGCAGTATTCGGTTTGTTTTCATCTGACGGAACTGGGTCACTTCCACACCTTAAACAATGAGTTGTGGTTGCATGAACGTATTATTTTTTAGGTAAAATGAGTCTCCATAGTTACCAGTCATATCAACCCTCCAATCTGACTGCAGCTGGCGATCAACTAAGCTGACAGGGATTACAAAGGAAAACAAACATATAAATATTACAAAGGAAAAGCAAACAGCAACAGAGCCAGTGTCCACTCGAGACTGTTGGTTAGAGAGGAGACTATGACTATATATTATTTCATGAGTAGAAGATAAGGATGGGCAAGCAAGAAGGCTACCCCTCCCCCTCCAGCCTCGCCCACCAAACCCTCCTGCCAAAGTCGGCAGAAAAAAAGTGAGAAGGACGACCATACAACACAGAAACACCGTCATGAAAATTTCATAGGAAAGATTGGAAGGTGAAACTCCTCTATGCTATCTTTATTTTTAAGGAAAACTATCATTAATTTCAAACTATAATGCTGATGCATTCACTGTGGTCTGAAAGAGAGGAAAACAGATATCAATTTTTTGTACTGATTAGCCATGACTGTGTTAAGTTGGAGAATCAAAGCTGGATAGTTACCTAAGCGACTTTTAAATGTTATTACTGTACTGCTGTTCACCACATACCTGGGCAACTTGTTCTATATGTCTACGACCCCGCTGACGAAGAAATTTTTGCTTCATTTGACTGAAAACTGTTTGCTAATAACGTTATAACCATTACCTCTTGTGTAATCAAAACGACCTATTGGTAGTACTCATTGGCTATCATACCGTCATGTCCCTTTAAAAAATAAGAATACTTGAATTACTCCCCCTTCAGTCTGCACTTTGATAAGTCATACAGCTTCACTTCTTCCAAACGATGGTTGAATGGTAACGGTATTCGTCAGGAGGAAACAAACGGGCTGCAGTGGGGCTGTTTATGACGAGTATATGATGCCGTATGGAAGGCCGGTGAGCTGTTTTAACGTAATGCAGATCACCATATTGTCGTTCACTACATCAGTCGGCATTCCATCTTGGAATCGTAGGCTCATCTGTACCTTCAGCTCACACTTTACCACTGTGATGTGTAGGAACCCGAGGCTAGGCTACAGTGATCCAGAAACATTACTCCCTCGATGGTCAGAGATTTTCATAAGCTGGATAATATCGCCGGCCCATTAACCTGACTAAAACACTAAGGTGACCATGCAGGGGTTAAGGGTAGGTGACCGTTGACACTCCTGGTGACATTACACGAGAAAATACTTAGGAGTTCAAATCAAAACATACAAGAATCATGGCTTCCTCCTCCATCGGCGTCTTAGACGTTAAACATTTATCTCTGGCATCAAATGGCGTTTTAGTTTTAGTTTGCTCCTGCTGCCTTCAAAGGATTTTATTAATCTTGGGGAAAACTTTCAATCAGAGTGTTAGATATAGCCTGGTGTTTGTGAAGGACGCCTTCATGTCGTGGCACTAATATAACCGGTTGGCTCCCCTGCCCAATTATACAATCCTTCCTTAATTCCCTCTCTATCCCCCCAAAAGAGGGTGATGCACTGCAGGAGGACAGCCTCAGCCTGTAGTCCACCAGGTTCACACTTATTATGGACTTTGGCCTACAACAAAAGCTTCTATTATTACACCCTTAACTCTCTCAGTAACACAAGCAAAAATGTTTTTTTAAAAATGTTGAATACAATCGTGCAGAAACATACAGTACGTCCTCATACTATATACTGCGTTTACCTGACAGAAGTTCCTAACCCCTTCCAGATAGTTGACAACCGAGTGTAGTCCGACTGGCGACCTGATCTGACTAGTAACCAAGGAGACTCATTCACTCATTCCTTACTGAATATTAAGGCTCATCGAATTTCATACAATCACCCCTTTTTGTGTTGTCTGACTAGTAACCAAGGAGACTCATTCCTTCTACTAATTATGGCTCGTCGAATTTCAAACACCCACAGCCTATTATTAGTGTTCCCAAAGTGGCCCAGTTCCGTCAGATGACAAAAAAAACAAACCCACGTACGGTATTAGGGGTCACAGTGCAAGTGGCTTTGGGGAGCACTTAACACCTCCACGTCAGCGATTTATTATTTTTTTTTTTTTATGTAAGAAAGAAGGAATCAAAGGCCAGGAGACCGCAGGAGTGTGCCCACCAAGGCAAAGCAAAAAACACGATAACAGAACCAAATTCAAGATCCATAATATCTTCTTTATATCCTCGTTACGGGACTGGTAAAAACTATGTCGATATTAAACGATATAAACAGCGTACAAAGGAATGTTAAAGTGTAATAATTATGCAAAATAAATCTCTTAGGAAGAGGTGCTACAAAGCCTTCTATACCACTTTAAACATGACTCTTAGTTCCTTTATGAAGGGATCTTCTCTCAGCAGACTAAGATGCTGCTGCTGCTGCTGCTGCTGCTGATGATGATGATGATGATGGTAGGTTTGGTTAGGTCAAAGTCCGTAGCAACGGAACACACACACACACACACACACACACACACACACACACACACACACACACACACACACACTGAAGCCTGCACACAAAAGGAGACTTGAGTTCAGTGTGAGTGGGATTTATGTAGGACAATATATGAAGTAGGTGTGGTGCACTGGTTTATGCAGAGGTGGTGTGGTGTGGTGTGAGTGTATTGTGTTGTATGGTGTGGGTGTATTGTGTTGTATGGTGTGGTGTGGTGTGGTGTGGTGTGGTGTGGTGTGGCGTGGTGTGGTGTGGCGTGGTGTGGTATGGTGTGGTGTGGGCGTACTGTGTTGTACGGTGTGGTGTGGTGTGGTGTGGTGTGGTGTGGGCGTACTGTGTTGTACGGTGTCGTGTGGTGTGGTATGTGTGATGTGGTGTGTGATGTGTCGCGGTCTGATGTGATGCGGTGTGGTGTGGTGTGGTGTGGTGTGGTGTGGAGGCGGATTATGCGGTGGGAGGGAGATGAAAGGTGGTGTGGTGTGTGATGTGGTGTGGTGTGGTATGTGTGGTGTGGTGTGGTATGTGTGATGTGGTGTGGTGTGGTGTGGGGGCAGAATATGTGGTGGGAGGGAGGTGAAGGGTGGTGTGGAGTGAGGTGGGGTGTGCGGTCTGCTTTCACTTGATGGAACTGAGCCAATCCAACCAATCGAATATTATATCGTGTCTTCATTAAAGTTATGAGGTACGAATGAGTCTCCTTGGTTACTATTGCGTGTTTAATCTGACAAACGTCCTTCAACTTTTTCCGCTTGGTTGATGGCTAAGTGGTGTCAGACTAGAAGGCTGATTTGACTAGTAACCAAGGAGACTCACACCAGCATTGTACTTAAGGATCACCGAATCTTTGTCAGGTTACATAAAAGATGGTATAGTCGTGTGATGTGGTGTGGTGTGGTGGTGTAAAGTGGGGTCCGAGATGGTATGGTGTGCAATGTGGTGAGAAGGGAGATAGTGAGGTGGTGTGATGGTGTGGAAAGTTCTGTGGTAGTGTTGTGGTAAAGTGGTATGGTGTGGCCTGGTGGTGTGGAAGGTGTGGTGGTGTTGTGGGAGAAGGACAGTGTGGTGGTGTGCAGGATGTGGTATGGTGGTGGTGTGGTGTAAAATGGTGTGGTGTGCAGGATGTGGTTGTGTGTCGTTGTGGTGTAAAGTGTAGATATTTAGTGTGGACGGTGTAGTGGTGTTCTGGGAGAAGGAAAGCGTGCTGGTGTGTAAGGTGTGGTGTGGTGTGATGCGGTGTGGTTTGGGTGTGGAAAGTAGTGCAGTAATGTAGAAGAAGGATAGTGTTGTGGTGTGCAGGATGTGGTACGGTGGCACTGTGGTGTGGCGTAGTGTGGGTGTGAAAGGTACAGTGGTGTGGGAAAAGCATAGTGTGGTGAGTGTATAATGTGGTGTGATGTGGTGTGGTGTGGGTGTGGAAGGTAGAGTGGTGTGGGAGAAGGACAGTGTGGTGAGTGTTGGATGTGGTGTGGTGTGGTGGTGTGATGTGGAGTGGAGGGCACAGTGGTGTGGGAGAGCCAGGATGTGATGTGGTGTGGTGTGTCGTGGTGTGGGTGTGGAAAGTAAGTGGTGTGGGAGGAGTATAGTGTGGCAGGTACAGGATGTGGTGTGGTGGTGTGGCTGGGAGTTAAGAATAGTGTTATTACTGAGAAAAGAGACTGCTGTAATTTAGACTTGCCTCAGAAATCACAAGAACACTCCTTGTTAGTGTGTTAGAGAGTGAGAAGAATATTACCCCCCTCCCTCCCTGTGTGTGTGTGTGTGTGTGTGTGTGTGTGTGTGTGTGTGTGTGTGTGTGTGTGTGTGTGTGTGTGTGTGTGTGTGTGTGTGTGTGTGTGTGTGTGTGTGTGTGTGTGTGTGTGTGTGTGTGTGTGTGTGTGTGTGTGTGTGTGTGTGTGTGTGTGACTCAACCTTTTATAAGCACTCTCTTGCTTCAAGTATGACTCGGAAATTTCAAACCATAATTACTGAAATACCTGTAATTACTTGTGAATCCTTAGTTGGGGAAAGATGTCAAGAGGATGATGATGATGATGATGATGATGATGATGATGATGATACTATTTTTACGCTAACTTGGCCCAGATTTTCGTCCTTTTGTAGCGTATTTCACACAGCTCGTTAAAGAAAAAGACAATGTTACGGCTCAACATCTTTTCCGTAGGATTTCTTCGTAGCAAGGATTATATTCTGTTGTTAAGAACCAGGATTCAAGATGGAGAGATGACAATTATTGGCCAAGTCAGAGTACAAAGAGGACTGTTTGTCCTACACGTACTAGTGCGTCAAGAATTAAAATGCTATCAAGTTAAGGGATACGCAGTAAAGGGATCTGGTTTATCCTTACTGAATACATATACTGCACCCTTGTCACCATAACGTCACTGGTCTCATCGTAATTCATTATTATAAATCGCAAACACGCGTGCTATGATATCTTTTCGTCATGATGGGTTATTTATCTGCTGTGTTACCAGTAAAGGCAAACTCAGAAGAAAAAATGCTAGATCAACATCAGTCCAATTCTTAATATGGAAGCTTCAAAAACTGATAACCTTACGGGTGAATTATGAGAGTGACCATATACGCCATTATGATCCTCAGTACTTGTAGCTCCATAACGGCCGTGAACTGGACCATGTTGATACAGTATTTTTACTTACAGTTAGCCAAAGAATCACCTGCTAAAGTATGCATATCAAAGCCTGTCACACCCTGTTAATGGACAGTACAGTTGAATAAAGTCGTATTATACCGCTGCACTTCAGTTCTTTGCGTTTAATTTTCTGAAACATCACTAAAGATTAATTACTGAGATGAAAAGAAAATTTGTGTTTCACACAGGATCAGATACTGTTATTCGCCTGTTGTTGTGCCAAGTGAAAATCAGTATGTTTGCTACCTTCGTCATCCACAATAAATGAACTTAAATATACTGCTTCCTAACTCCAATTCGAACACCTACGTCACTTCCATGACTTCCCATGAGCCACTTACAAACTCTGATATGACTTGTCCAGGAGATACCTTAAGTCTTGCTGCAACATAGTACACAATTTTACATCACTGGGCATTCCTGCTTCACCTTTACCTTACATGTCTTGCTAAACAGCTACCCAACCAAAAAACAAATGACTGGTTATCACAGAATCTTTTTATGTTGATGCGCAAGACACTGATTTTTGGACAACTTTGATTGATCATTATTTCGTTCATCTAGGGGTATTGACGTATACTGTTTCAGTACCCGGTTAATTACTGATGTATAACTGCTGCTGAACTAGGGATATCATACGCGAATTTAGTCTTAACCGTTACTAGCATCAGTATTAGTATTAGTATCAGTATTAATTTAGTCACTACAGGGACACTACGAAAAAATACTTAGAACAGTTTTGGGTTAATGTCTTCGATGGCCATTTTATCTTCTGTGTTATCTACTAAGACGCCATAACTCACAGTCAAGTTCAGTTTCAGGTTCAACTCAATTACTGCCTGAGACACGAAGCTTAGTTAAAACCAAATCAATGGTCTTTTGTTTCCCTCTATGTCTACCCTTTCTCTTCAGCTTCACTGATGAGCCTATTGATTCCTACAGCACACACTTAGCCTACGTCATCATCTTTGGCGCCATACTCCCCTTACCTTGAGAAATTTTGTTCTTCCTTAACGATACATTTGTCTACAACACCTTAATAACCCCTGCACACTCCCTCGATATAAAAATACTAACAATAATACTGAAGCCTAATAATATATATATAAAAAAATGCTAGGGAAAATGCAACAATTTTTATGCTGGCCTTGGGAATTTCATAACACGTCTTTGTAAGCGATATATTTTGCCCAATACATTACACACCAGTATTCAATTTTATTTATTGCCTGAGGAAAGGAAGCGAGCGAGAACCCACTGATACATGTAACAGTCTAGCTGGTGGTTAGCTACAGGTTTGGGGGTACGTGGCACAGCACAGTACTACTACTACTACTACTACTACTACTACTACTACTACTACTACTACTACCGGTCTTACGATTACTACTAAACCTACAGCGAACGTACGCACATTCTTGACATGATTATGAAAAAGTAATTAATGTTATGTACACTGTTTTTTCCCAATTGGCCACAAAATTGCTGAAAAAGGGCAATAAACGCTGAACTGAGCACCAAAACTTCATCTCGAAATTTACCGAAGTACATCGTTGGAAAGCTACAATAATATTACACCGTACAGCAGCGTGCCCACTTGAACACACTCCGCACTTATAGGTGTGGCCGGCCAATCCTTAATATATATTTGATGTCGACACAGCTTCCATCAGTACCATACCAGTATATATTAAGACGCAATACGCAAAATAAATTTCCATGAAAGTGGCGTTACAAAGTCTCGTGCCAACATTTTTTTTTTTTTTTTCCATATTTGAGCTGGCTTAGATTTCCTTACACCTCTTCAAAACCGCCGCCACCGTCGTCGTCGTCGTCGTCGTCATCGTTGTAGTAGTAGTAGTTTCAAAGCGATACCCCCCCCCTTCCCCTATTCTGCGTCCTTTATAAGTTTGGGAGGGGGGTGGAAAATTGTGTCTAGTGGAAGACTTTATCGTGGAACCAGACAATTGACCTGAAAAATTTCGTCGAAATCCATGTGCTCGTTTTCCCCCATTTCTGATCATTTTTTTTGAGGGGAGGGGCTGACCCCCCCCCCCCAGAATCGCTGAGGTCACGCTCGCCGAATATCGCATTACGGACGAGATTCCATTGTACACCACACACTAAAATATCAGTCACATCTGCCCTTCTTTCACTATTTCTGAGAACTTTTAATTTGGTAAGGGAGACTGCCCCCCCCCCCTAAAAATCCTGGTTGGAAGACTGTATACAGTGGAAGACCTTCGGAGTGACCCGCCGAACGCACTTGGGAAGAAACACTCAAATACATCAATAACCTAGGAGGAGCTGACACACACACACACACACACACACACACACACACACACACACACACACACACACACACACACACACTAGTCGAACTCTTGCCTTGCCCTGTGACCTTGACGTCTGAACGATTTTCCCGAAATCAAATCCATCCGTTCTTTCTTTTCCTCTTCTCGTTTATTTCTTTTCCTTCTTTTTCTCCCCTGAACCCCTTCACAAAATTTGCTCCAAATCAGATCAAAACTGACCAGGTTGACCTTGTTCGACGACCTTAACCTCTGACCCAGCTTTTTATCCCTGCCTTGCCCTGAACCTTTTCACAAAGTGTTGTAAAGCAGATAAAACCTTTAAGTTAACCTTGCCCTGTGACCTTGGCCTTTGACCTATTGTTCTAAAAATAACGTATCTACCCTTTGACTTATCCTCAACCCTTCCACCACACTGGGTCCTAATAAAACCAGAACTATTTTAGTTTACTTTCAATAACACAGACACACACAGATCAAACCCTGACCTTGACCTGTGACCTTGACTTTTACTGACTTCTCAAAATCAAGCCCCTTCCTTCTTGCATTACTCACCACCCTCCCACCAAGTCTGGACTAAATCAGGTAAAAACGGTCAGAGCTAATCTTGGTGGGTCAAACTCTGACCTAACCCTGAGACACTGACCTTTAAACTATTGTTCTAAATGCAACAGATAAATCTCTTGGTTGTCCCTTTGCCTCAGCTCCAAATTTACTTAAGATCAGACAGAAGAGAGAACCTGTATTTTTTACACAGGAAAAATCATCAGAGAAATTACCAATATGCCGGGAATCGAACCCGGGACTCTCAAGTGAGAGCCAGGCAGCATACCACTACACCACGACCAGGTAAAAGTTAACTCATGTTGTCACAATCTTGTAACCAACGTCCCTCCGCCCCCACTGTGGGCATCAAGAGGATGAGTTAACCCCCTGGCACTCAGACAATTGTTAAATCATTCCTTTGACACACACACACACACACACACACACACACACACCACCTCTTCCTTCGTGGGGGGTGGGGGGGGTACGAATATACACAAACGCCATGGAAGAATTGTTACGATATTTTCATCTGCCATCAAGACGGCATACGGCTTTATCTGCGTCACCGAGGGGTCCCATCCTCCTGTCATCTCTTGCCAGGTGCTGAAGTGAGGCTCCACAGACTGACACCCGTGTGACCGGGAGTTGCAGCTGCCCGACTCCATAAATGTTTCTCATTTTTTCCCTATGCCATGAAAACAGAAAGGTGGAGTGCAGGAGGGCAACTTATGCCTCAGTTCACTGGATTCACATCCAACAACAACAACGACAACAACAACAGCTACTACCACTACTACTACTACTACTACTGCCACCACCTTTACTTCTTCCTTAGCGGCATATTCTGTATATTATACATTAACCATCACCACCAAAAAGAAAAAAAAAAATGTACAGAAAGGGTTAAGTGCGCAGGTACGAAAATATGGTTGAACATGTCCGTAGAGTTATTTATCTGCTTATGTGTCGCCCCTCACGGCACGCACTGGTGTCTTCACGCCATCATTTTCTTTTCAATATAGTGTTCATATTGCATCGTGCTATTCGCCTTAAGGTTATGTATATATTTCCAGAACCCACACAGTCTGCTTCAGAAACACACAAGACGATATAAAGGTATAACAGGACAAGGCAGTCGCTGTGGAGGTGGTGTTACAATGCTCCAGATTCTCGTCGGTTGATGAAGCTCCCCAACACATGTTTATGCAACGCAGAAGACGACGGTAAGGTGTGATGAACAAAATAAGTCGCTTAGAAAATGGTGTTAGGGAGCTTCCTTACCCGACAACAATACGGGCCAAGTGAGTGGCTTGGACCAGTATTCTTGACAGTTGAGGAAGCTTCTCAGCATCTATTCCTAAGCGATTTATTATGTCTATTACATCTTACTGTTACCTTCTGTATCATATAAATTCTTTCAATATCGCCGTACCCTCCATAAATAACGTACAAAAGAATACTAATCAGCCATTTAAAAAAAAAAAAAAAAAAGGGACGAAGTCACTATGGAAGAGGTGTTAGGGAGCTTCCTTAACCGATGAAAATACGAGCCTTATAGTGTCAATGTTCCTGTGATAAGAGTCTGTGCTGTGCCCATGGTTAAATATACTGGGCTGTCTATCTATTGCACATCCAATTTCTCGTGTGTTGCGGGAACGGCTCAGTCAGTGTTACCAGTGCCCTCGCAGCATAATGTTTTCTACTTTCCACTGCTCTTTTCATGACTTCTTCTGTTCTTTTCGTCCACTGATTGCGTGGTTTTGCACAGTGAAATTACCTCGTCAGTCTGAGGACATGTGGCCATAGGTTAATGGATTTTTCTTTTAGTTACAAGAAACGCACCATTTTCTCAAAGTTACATGAAACGCATTTTTTTTTAAGTTACAAGAAACGTACCATTTTTTAAAGTTACAAGAAACGCGCCATTTTTTAAAGATACAAGAAACGCACTATTTTTAAAGTTACGTGAAACGCACTTTTTTTTTTAAGTGACAGGAAACGCACCATTTTTTTTAAGTTACACGAAACGCACCATTTTTTAAAAGTTACAACAAAGGCACTGTACCATTCCTAAAACCATATATTCTGACATTCATCTTTTCAATCACCATTCCTTCATACACTTAACCTGCAACACTCAACACATATATTCCACAGCAGCTTCTGTTCTTATTTCAGGGAGAACATAATAACTTTCTGATAATAACTCTTTAGGACAAAACTCTCTGACAATAACTCTCTCTGACAATAACTTTCTGACAATAACTCTCAGACAATAATCTTTTGGACAGTAACTCTTTCGGACAATAACTCTCTCGGACAATAACTCTTTAGGACAATAACTCTTTTGGACAATAACTCTTTCGGACAATAACTCTTTCGCATAACAACTCTTTCGCATAATAACTCTTTCGGATAAAAACTCTCTCGGATTCTGTGGCCGAATTCAGTTACTTTAAACAGAATACAAAAAGACGATTTAGTTCAACTCAGATGTATTCCCTAAAGAAGAGGAAGAAGCAAAGACAGATGATGATGATGATGATGATGACGAAGATAGTGATAAAGATGATGATGATGATGATACGGATGATGATAAGGATGATGATGATGACGATGATACTGATACAGCTGTGATGATGATGATGATGATGATGATATTGATAAAGATGATGATGATGATGATGATGATGATGATGAAGATGATGATGATGATGATGATGATGATGATGATGATGATGATGATGATGTGATCTACTGACTATGCTGAGAAAAATGATCCGTGCTACCCATGACGAGAGTATCAAGGTGCGTCCATACCAGAGAAAAGGATACTATACAGAAATGGCCACGTTTACAATCTCTGTCCGACAGCATATTATTTTCAGTTTCTTTTTGCTATCGCCATTATTTTTTTCAATTTCAGAATAGACTTTTTGAAGTGGAGGGGTCAGAACTGCAAAGAGGCGTAACTAGATTGAAAGGATTCACACACACACACACACACACACACACACACACACACACACACACACACACACACAGAGTAATTTATCACAACACAATCACGCTGTCAAAGAATGAATAGCAAGACCACAGACATCCGTATTGGTTTGCAAGGCGTGAAATTGCTCAAGTTATATGTCAAACACAAGACGCTGGGGTTGTTTCGGATTGCCGGCTCTACGCAGGTTCGATCCTACGAGACAACCTAGCCCTGGGTCCCTACGCCCCGAAGAGAGTGATATGGGGATGGTTGTTGTCTGTACGAACTTCGGTGCAAGGGGTCTTTAATAATACACACACACACACACACACACACACACACACACACACACACACACACACACACACACACACACAACACATAGATCCCCCACACACATCACCGTTCACACGCACGTGCACATTCCTTCCCTCACACTCACCCCATCCATCTACACGCACTCCCTTACCCCCGACACACACACACACACACACACACACACACACACACACTCCTTCCCATGCACTGATTCATCCACACCCACACCTCCCTCCCACACACATACACAAAACAACAAACAGATCCCCACGCACACTGCCAACCTGACACACACACACACACACACACACACACACACACTATCCTTCCCCCCCTCCCTCCTCTCTCTCTCTCTCTCTCTCTCTCTCTCTCTCTCTCTCTCTCTCTCTCACCACAATTAACCCTCTTCCAGCCAGCTTTGACACAACACTAACACACTTTTCAAAGCCCTATTCACCGCCTCACCCAATCAGACGCCTCGCAGCTTCTATACCCAGAGGAAGTGCAAGGTGTCCACCTCAGCCCCCGTACTCTCGATCTAAGGCTTCTTCTTCTGTCGACTTCGGGAAATGAAGAACGGGGGATTGAGAGAGAGAGAGAGAGAGAGAGAGAGAGAGTGTGTGTGTGTGTGTGTGTGTGTGTGTGTGTGTGTGTGTGTGTGTGTGTTGGGGGTGGGTGAATGGGGGGGGGGAGTGAGTGAGTGAGAGGGAAGGACTATGTGCATGGTGTGGGTGTTTTTTTGTGTGTGCATATATATGTGAGTGTATGTGTGTGTTTGTGTATGCACGTCTGTATGTATGTATGTATGTATGTGAATGTGTTGCGTGTAGGTCTGTGTGTACTGCAATTTCCAGGCGACGATCAATCACTCAGTCTAATGGTCAACAGGCGAATACATTACCACCTGACCACCACCTCCCCCACGCGCGTCACTCACCGGCCTAGCCTCACCTGGCGGCGCGGTGGAGAAAGCTGTGGTGACGTAATTTGGTGGGGGTGATTTTTTCGCGGGTGGGTGTTAGTGCGTGAAATTATGGATGGCTTGGCGAGGAGGCACCAGAGGAAAAGGGAACATCGTGGCATAGCATAGCATAGCATGATATAGAGTAGAATAGCATAGCATAATATGGTATAGTTTAACACAGCACTGCACTGCACAGCATAGCATGATATGTCTTAAAACAACATAACACAGCACAGTATAGCATAAAACAGCATAACATAGCACTGTGTTGCATAAAACAACATAACAGTGCAGCACAACACAGCATAACATAGTACAATATAGCATAAAAGAGCATAATATGGCGCAGTTCAGCATAAAACAGCATAACATAGCACAGTTCAGCTCAACACAGCATACCATGGCACGGCATTGCACAGCACAACACAACACAAAACATTAGGCTGCTCTCTGACTCAACCCCTCCACCACGATTTCTGCCTGGAGTTTTTATATGTTTATTTATTAATTTATCTATTGGTGAGGGAAGTGAAAATGAGTTATTTGGGAGGAGCATGTGGAGTTCCATGGACAGACAGACTAATATAATGAGGAAGTGAAGGAGCGTTGTGGTGTGGATGTGGATGTGATTGAAAGTGGTAAGAGAAATACACTGAGGTGGTCTTGACATGTGGAGAGGATGGAGAACAAGAGACAAACGAGAAGAGTGTATGCGAGTGGGGTGGAGGCGGGGGGTGAAGGAGGGGGAAGCAGAGGATAAGATGGAGAGAGTGGAGAGGTATATGAGAGAGGGGGATGTGAGCTGGGGGGAGGGCAGTGAAATGGTTGGAGACAGGGCGACATGAAGGCAATTCGTTTGTGGCCACCCCTTACGGGACTGAGGCGTCTGGCAATAGATAAATAGACAGATACTGTAGATAGATTCATTTATATATTTTAGAATGGAAGGAGTTATATATGCAGCCTTAATTAACACCTTCAGTATTAGAGATGATTCCTAATATGAGTAGGCTTTTCTGTTGCCAGGGAGCTGATTAAAACGATAAGACATCATCGTGGCGAAGGGCGAAGGGTCAAAACTCGGATCTGTTTTGAACAGTTCGTACAAATTGCCGTACTCTGGGTGGCATGGGATACTTCGCAGCATTTTCTCCTTAGCGACTTATTTTTCATATTACACCTTAACATTCTATTATATGTCATTTATATAGTTTTAATAAGGACATAATTTGCATAAGTAACATACATGATGATACTGAGGTGCAACACGGAGATTAAATCGCTATGGAACCGGTGTTACAATTAAATCGCTATGGAACCGGTGATACGAAGTCTCAGAAGTCACTCACATGATATTACTGGGATGTACAGTCGGTAACAAAAATCCTGTCGTCATGTGTAGCTTTCCTCTCTATTAAATTCGAAAATACGTGTGGGTAATGCGAATACTGATAATTTTTTTGGCCCCGGATCACAGTTCATCAGTGTCGTCTGAGTGGATTAACAAGACTAATTATCAAAGTTCATGAAGAAAAATATCAGGACAGGGGACAGGACTTCAGACGGCGAATGTACACGATACTTTTTCATGACCCTGGGATATTATTTAAGCCTGTTACTACACAGGTCTCTCCCAAGCTGAATATAAGTGTGTGGTGTGGCAAAATTATATGACGCTTATTTTCCACTCTGCCGGGCGATTTCTTGTGTAATACGGGGACGGCTCTCTCTCTCCCTCTCTCTCTCTCTCTCTCTCTCTCTCTCTCTCTCTCTCTCTCTCTCACACACACACACACACACACACACAGGAAAAGCAAGTGGTCCTGATGAAATTTCATGTTGGGTATTACGAGAATGTGCAAAGGAGTTAAGTAAACCATTATTTTTAATTTTCAAGAAATCCTTGAGTCAAGGTAAACTACCTGATATTTGGAAAAAAGCAAATATTGTCCCCTTATTCAAGAAAGGAAATAGACAAAATCCACTCAACTACCGATCAGTATCACTGACCAGTGTTGTAAGCAAGGTATTAGAAAAGCTTATAAGAAAAGCTTGGGTAAATCATCTAGAAGAAAACAGTATGATAACAGAAAGACAGTTTGGTTTCAGAAAAGGAAAATCATGTGTTACTAATCTGTTGAGCTACTATGACAGAGTAACAAACACAATACAGGAAAAGGAAGGATGGGTGGACAGTATCTATTTAGATTTCAAGAAAGCTTTTGACACAGTACCACACCAAAGACTTTTATGGAAATTGTACCATCAAGGAGGAATTCGAGGCAAACTGTTTTGTTGGATGCAAGACTTTCTCATAAAAGGAGAAATTAGAACAGTACTAAGAGGAAACTACTCATCATGGAAAGAAGTGACTAGTGGAGTACCACAGGGTTCAGTGCTGGCACCAATCATGTTTTTAGTGTATATAAATGATATAAACAGTAACACTGGAAATGAGAGCTATCTGAATATGTTTGCAGATGATGCAAAAATACAAAGGAGAATTACTAACACAGACTCTTGTAAAGAGCTACAGGAAGAATTAAATAAACTTCATGAATGGAGTAGTACATGGCAAATGGAATTCAATGTGGACAAGTGTCATGTAATCAAGTTTGGTAAAAGTGGAAAAAGACCTGATTGGGATTATAAGTTAGGAAATAAAACCCTATACACATCAGAAAGAGAGAAAGACCTAGGTGTGATTATCAATAACAGACTATCTCCGGCTGACCACATCAGCGAGAAGGTACGGAACATGTATACACTGCTTGCAAATATGAGAATAGCATTCACATACATAAATGAGGACATGCTAAGAAGGATAATAGCATCATTCATTAGACCAACCCTGGAATATGCATCAGTAGTCTGGAGTCCTCATCTCAAAAAGCATATAGACAAGATTGAAAAAGTTCAAAGGGCCGCTACAAGATGGATACCAAGCTTAAGGGACCTAAGCTACGAAGAAAGACTAAATAAGCTGAATCTACCAACACTACAGGAAAGAAGGAAAAGAGGTGACATGATAATGCTATATAAGTGCATATCAGGGAAGGAGAAAATAGACATAAATGATTACTTAACATATGGAGAAGCATCAGCAAGAGGACACTGCAAAAAACTGCATAAGAAGAGAGGTGATAAAGACGTAAGGAAATTCAGTTTCCCAAACAGAGCAATTGATCAATGGAATGCACTACCGAATGAAATAGTGTGTGCCAAAACATTTCACAAATTTAAGGATATGTACGATAAATATGGTTTAAGACACGGGACAGTACGAGCTTGACTCATTCCTGTAAAGATACAATTAGGTAAGAACACACACACACACACACACACACACACAC
This sequence comes from Coenobita brevimanus, assembly GCF_032717465.1. NCBI lineage: Eukaryota > Metazoa > Arthropoda > Malacostraca > Decapoda > Coenobitidae > Coenobita > Coenobita brevimanus. The sequence goes on along the minus strand of NC_137061.1, from coordinate 10,284,203 downwards.
ACACACACACACACACACACACACACACACACACACACACACACACACACACACACACTCCTGCAGCCTGGGTCGTCCCCGCAACAAATAAGATACCGCTAAATGAGAATCTCGTGAAGTTCTGTTTACCCCCCTGGATGTGTGTGACCATTTTTAACTTTATTCTTGCTCTTCCCACACGATTTTACTCAGCTTAGGCGAGGCATTTTTTATCGTAAGGGTTTAGTATGGTTGTATTAAAATCTTCCTGTTGGCCATATGTGAGGTCTGGGCTACACGGAAGTTTAAAATATCGACAATGATCACTGTAGTAATCTGAACATAAATCACGTTTAAAACAGACCAGTACCGTGTGAAAATAGCTTTGCCATTACATCAAACGCTTGTTGAAGAATATTATGCATGATTTAGCTGTAAGTAAGGAAAATAATATCCAATTTCTCAAACACTGTGAAAAGATGGACGGTCTTCTATTCAGTACGTTAAATATTTACAGCAAAATCTATACATAACATTATTCAGAAAATACTTGATATAATGCCAGAGATATTTTAACACAATATTTTTCTATTCTAAACATGAATCGTGCTAACATTAAGAAAATAATTAATGTCGATATTTTAAACTTCCTTGTAGCCCAAACTCGGAAGTGGCCAATTCGAAAAATTTATAGTTCATTCACCATCACTTAGAGATTTTCGTCCTTTCCATAGCACTTATTCGTGACAAGCACCAACTTCTGCTGTTAATCTCTTGTTACAACGCAGCATTGAAGGTGGGGAGATGGCACTGTTGATCCTAAAGAGAGTAGGCTATGTACTGGAGTGAGTTGAGTTGTCAGGAGAGAGAGAGAGAGAGAGAGAGAGAGAGAGAGAGAGAGAGAGAGAGAGAGAGAGATCGAAGAAAAGAAAATAGTGAGAGAAACTGTAGAAAGGAACAGATGTGTGATAATATTTGGAAACAGGGAGGAAGAAGAAAAGGCTAGATCTGTGAGACTCGAGAGAGAGACAAATCAAATGAGGAAAATATTGGGCAAAATCGATCCTGAAGGAAGCAAGTGGGAAAAAGAAACTGAGGAAGTAAGGAGGATAGGACCATATAAGAAAGGGGAAGCAAGACCAATGAGAGTTACGTTGTCATCAGAAGGTGTAGTAAACGATATAATTAAAGTGACTGGAAACGAATTAAGGAGGCAGGGATGGAAAATATTATGGTAAGAAAAGATTTGAATGAAGAAGAAAGAGACGTTTTAAAATCTTTGAAGGAACAAGTACAGGAAAAAAATGACAGAAAGACAGAAGATTGTAAAAAAATTTTGAAGTGTGATGGATATGAAAGTAAGGAAGTGGTATGTGAGGAACTAGAAGTGAAGGAAACAAGGGGGATGGTTATGAATACGAAAGAGAGAAGAATGAGTACAGATAAAACCAGGGCAATCAATCTAAGTATTATGTACAGTCATGTAGATGGGTTAATATGTAAGAAAGGGGAAATTGGAGACTATATAAGTGAGAATAAACCTGAAATTGCTTGCTAGGTGGAGACTAAATTGCCCCGAGATGTTGATACGAAATTCTTTGGATGGAACAGTTGTAATATTTGGAGGAAGGATAGAGAAAGCAAGTTTGGGGGAGGTGTAATGATTTAAACCCGTACTGACTTAGGAACAAAAAATACTGAAACTGAAAACACTATGACTGAACTGTTGGGAATGGAAGTAGAGACTGTTATGGAGAAAAAATTGATGTAATGGTATTTTATATGCGCCCCCTCCCCCCCAAACTAGGGCATGGGCAAATGAAGATTACGAACAGTTGATAAGAGAATCCATTATTAAACTAAATATGTTAACTGAACGAGGAAATAGAGTAAAAATCATGGGGATTTTAATTGCTGAGACGTTGATTGGGAAAGTATGGATGCTGGGAACAATGAGGCATCATGGGGATATAAATTAATGGAACTGGTGATAGAGAACACGTTAACTCAGGTAATTCAAGAAAACACAAGAATTAGAGACGACGACGAACCATTGAGGCTTGACTTGATACTCACAGACGACCCAAATGATGTGAGGAACCTAACCTACCAAGGCCCCTTTGGTAAAAGTGATCATTTGGTTACTGTGATGGAAGTGGTGGGAGCACGGGAAGGAGAAAGAGATGAAAAACACAGAGAAAATAGATACAATTATGGGAAGGCAGACTTTGCTTCCCTGAGGAACTTTTTCCAAAATGTAGACTGGAGTGAAATGAATGAGATCACAAATGCTGATGAGAAACAAGAGTTTTTGATAGAAGTATACAAAACAGGAGTTAGTAAATATGTCCCAAAATTCTCCACAGCAATGCAAAGGAAGAAAGAATGGTTTAACAACAGATGTAGAATGGCACATGAGGCAAGAAAAAAAGCATGGAATAAAGCGAGAAGAAGGTACAGTGAAAGGGCTTGGGAGGAGTACAAGCAGGTAAGAAACGAATATGTGTGGGTGCGGAGAGAAGAAGAAAGGAAATACGAGCAAGATATCGTAACTAAATGTAAAAATGAGAATATACTATTTTATAGGTTTGTAAACGGTAAAATGAAAGTTAAGTATAATACGACTGAGGGATCGAGATGAAATTTACGAAAGAGAAGAAGAATTGTGCGAAATAATGAACAACAAGCTGCAGTCAGAGTATGTGTTGGACTTTAGGGAACCTGAAATGGAACCCAAGATGACGGGAATGGCAGAAATTGCAGCTGACATGAATGAGATGCTACAGCAGATGAGGGATTTGGATGTCAGGACAGCAATGGGACCAGATAGTGTGACTGGATGGATCCTGAAGGAACGTGCTGACCAATTAGTGTGGCCTGTTTATGTCATCATTAAGAGCTCTCTGGAAAATGGACAGTTACCTAAAGATTGGAAAAAAGCAAATATTGTGCTAATTTTCAATGGAGGAGAAAGGGAAGATCCACCCAATTATAGACCTGTATCAATTCCTATTGTTGTTTGTAAAATCAGTGAGAAAATTATTAGCATAAGATGGATAATGTATTTAGAAGAAAATGACAATTTGGTTTTCGCGAAGGGAGATCATGTGTAGCTAACCTATTAAATTTCTACAGTAGGGTAATAGATGTCATACAAGAGAGAAAAGGATGGGCAGATTGTGTCAATCATGATCTCAAGAAAGCACTTGACAGGGTGCCCTATAGGAGACTGCTGTATAAGAGGCTGCTTCGGAGGGGTACATGGGAACCTATTAAAGTGGATGGGAGATTACTTGATAGGAAGGCAGATGAGATCAGTTATAAGAGACAAGGTTTCACAGTGGAGAAATGTGACTAATGGAGTACCCCAGGGCTCTGTCTTAACTCCAGTAATGTTTCTGATATATATAAATGATTTCCCAGAGGGTTTGAATAGTTACATGCGTTTGTTCGCAGATGATGCTTAAATCATGAAACATATTAAATGTACTGATAATTGTAAAAAACTGCAAGAGGACTTGGACAAACTCCACAACTGGAGCCAGACCTGGACAATGGATTTCAATGCCAAGAAGTGTCATGTATTTGAAATGGGAATGAGTAAAACAAAAAAAGACCACAATGGACATATAAAATGGGCAATGAGATAATTAGTAAAAGAAAAGATGAGATGGACTTGGGAGTGATTATTCAGGATGACTTGTCACCAGAAAAGTATATAAACAGAATCATTGGAGGCACTTATGAATTACTAACGAACATGAGAGTGGCTCTTAATTATATGGACGAGGAAATGCTGAGGGAGTTGACGGTGACCATGATAAGACCAAGACTAGAGTATGCGGCTGTGGTATGGTCGCCTCATTTGAAGAAGCATATTGATAAACAGGAGAGGGGTCAGCGGATGGCAACGAGGATATCATGCTTAAGGGAACTGACCTACGAGGTGAGATGGGAAAAACCGAAGTTACGAACACTGCGCGAGAGAAGGGAAAGAGGTGACTTCATCACGATGTTTAGAAATGTAAAAGAACAGGAAAGGGTGGATAGAGTGGATCTTTTTGTGCTGGATGATGGAAGAAAAAGAGGTCATGACTTCAAGTTGATCAAAAGTAGATGTTCTTATGATAAGGTTCAGTTTACCGAACAGATGCATAGGTATTTGAAATGACTTAGACGAAGAGGTGGTTCAGGCAAAAAAACATTCATGTGTTTAAAAGTAGACTGGATAAATGTAGATATGGAGACAGGACAACACGAGCTTAACTCAATTCCTGTATACTACAAATAGGTAAATACACACACACACACACACACACACACACACACACACACACACACACACACACACACCAGTAATAAAGTGCTTCAGACGTGCCAGCAGCCGAAACCCACAGCAATACACGATCATATAAAATGGTACTTCCTCTTAAATCCTCTGTTGTAATCATGACACAGACAAACTGCCCATCCAGCCGTCACATAACTCACCACGAATGACTAAATCCAATGCAACGCCTCTCAGTCCAACCTGAATATTACTGAGTAGGTTAGCGTGACTTTACTGCATTCCGACAAGGTTTCCAGACAAAGTATATGAGATTCACAACCATTTAATAAATACTGATTACTTTAAGCATTATCCTCACCATCATAACCATCTTTCAACCTTTTTCCCACGTAATATCATTATTGACATTATTATCTTTTTTTTTTTTTTTTTGTGGTAGGTGGAGGCGCTCCCCATCCACTCACACGATATAGTGCTGCTCTCGGGTGTCTGCCCTTTCCTCTCCTCCATCCTTCTTTCCTTCCATCCTCTTCTGTCTTTCTTACCTTCATTCTCTCCTCTTCCTTCTGCCTGTGGGTGACTCTACATTAAGTGACAAGCCAAAAGGTTTCCTGTACACCAGGAAACCATTTACTAAGCTGGGTGGTAACCATATAACCAAATTTTGTCGTCTGGTGGTTTAGTGGGTAAGTACGGCGCTCCAATCGGATTGAGCCGGTGAAGGTTTACATCCAAGGAATGTTTTTTTTTTTTTTTTTTTTTTTTAATGCGAGGAAGAAGGAACCAAAGGCCATGAGCCCGCAGTAACAGTTCCCTCCAAGAGAAAAACAAAATACAATCTAGAGCCAAATTCAAGATCCGATCATTTTGAGATGCCTGGGCACACTGCGTTTGAAAGACTGGAGATCATAGGCAGAAGGAAATACAGACAGAGGGAGACAGTTCCAGAGCTGACCTGTTGCATAAATGAAAGACTGGGAGTAACGGTTAACTCTTCCATTATAGAGTTGGACAGAAAAGGGATGAGAGTTTGCTGCCAGACGGGTGCTACGCGCCCGTCGTAGAGGTGGAGGAATGCAAGCAGACAGTTCAGAGGAGCAGTGACCATTAAAGTAGCGATAGAAAAGAGATAAAGATGCAACAGCGGCGAAGAGACAGAGGTTGAAGGGAGTCAGTAAGAGGAGGAGAGTTAATGAGACGAAAAGCCTTTGACTCCACCCTATTGAGAAGAGCTGTATGTGGGGAGCCTCCCCACACATGAGAGTTGTACTCCACACAGGGGCGGATAAAACCCCTGTATAGAGTCAACAATTGTGCAGGGGTAAAGAAAGAGCGGAGTCGGCTTAGCACACCCAATCTCTTGGAAGCAGATTTTACAAGAGATGTAATATGATCTTTCCAAGATAAGTCCTGAGTAAATGAAACCCCAAGCATGTTCAAGGATGATGCAGGATTAAGCTGAATATTATTAAACATTAGTGGGTATACCTGTGGAAGATTCTGTCGGGTTGATAGGTGTAAGAACTGAGTCTTAGATGCATTAAAGACAACCATATTATTTTTACCCCAGTTAGAGATACGAGCCAAGTCAGACATTAGGTGTGCCATAGCCTCATCCCTTGTTTGTTGAAGTAACTCTTGAGATGGGCGTTGCGGGAACCGAATGGAAAGGTGAAGGGTGGAGTCATCAGCGTATGAGTGGATAGGGTTAGATGTACAGCTCAGAAGATCATTGATGAATAAAAGGAAGAGAGTTGGTGATAGGACAGAGCCCTGAGGAACACCACTGTTGATAGATCTAGGAGACGAACGATGGCCGTCTACAACAGCGGCTATAGAACGACCAGAAAGGAAGCTAGTGATGAAGGCACAAATAGAAGGATAGAAACCGTAGGAGGGCAGTTTGGAAATTAAAGATTTATGCCAGACTCGATCGAAAGCCTTTGAGATGTCAAGTGCAATGGCAAAGCTTTCGCCAAAGTCCCGAAAGGAGGATGACCAGGAGTCTGAAAGGTAGGAGAGAAGATCGCCAGTGGAGCGTCCCTGACGGAACCCATACTGACGATCGGAAAGAAGGTTGTGATAGGAAAGATGCCTTAAAATTTTTCTATTAAGAATTGCCTCGAAAACTTTTGAAATACAGGACGTTAAAGCAATTGGACGATAGTTGGAGGGTTGGGAGTGGTCACCCTTCTTTGGGACTGGCTGAATGAGAGCAAACTTCCAGCAAGAAGGAAAGGTACAAGTTGACAGACAAAGGCGAAAGAGTTTGCCTAGGCAGGGTGTAAGCACAGAAGCACAGTTCTTGAGAACAACAGGAGGGACCCCATCAGGCCCATATGCCTTGTTAGTACTGAGGCCAGTGATGGCAGAAAATACATCAACTGAAGAAATTTTAATGTCAGCCATGAGGAAGTCAGAGGGGGGAAGTGATGGAGGAACAGCACCGGAATCGTCTAAGGTGGAATTGGAGGAGAAAGTCTGTGTGAAGAGATCTGCTTTATCAGTAGAAGAAATAGCTACAGAACCATCAGAGTAGAAAAGAGGAGGGAAGGACGATGAGGTAAAGTTGTTAGAAGGATTTTTGGCAAGGTGCCAGAAGGAGCGGGAAGAATTCGAGTTGGAGAGTTGAGAGCATTTAGTATGGATGAAATTATTTTTAGTAGAGCGAAGAACAGACTTAGCACGATTCCGGGCAGAAATGTAAAGATGATGTGATTCAGGGGTGGGTTGGCTCCGGTACCTTTTGTAGGCCCTCTCCTTGTTGCGGACAGCATTAGAACAAGCGTGATTAAACCAAGGCTTTCTTGCGTTAGTCAAAGGATATGAGAAAGGAATGTATGCTTCCATGCCCGAGAGAATAACCTCCGTAATGCGCAAGGCACACTCAGATGGCTCACAGCCATGGAAGCAATAATCATTCTAGGGAAAATCAAAGAAGTACTGCCTGAGGGCCTCCCAGTCTGCGGCTCCAAAATGCCACAGACGACGTTTCCCTGGAGGGTCCACAGGCCGTACCAGAGTGATAGGACAGGTTAAGGTAATAAGGTTGTGATCGGAGGAGCCCAACAGAGAGAAAAGATTAACAGAGTAAGCAGAAGGATTAGCTGTGAGGAAGAGGTCAAGTATGTTGGAGCTCTCTCCAAGGCGGTCAGGGATACAGGTAGGGAGCTGTACAAGCTGCTCTAGGTCATTAAGGATAGAAAAGATGTAGGCTTGTTCACCAGGTGGATCCGTGAAAGGAGAGGAGAGCCAAAGGTGGTGGTGAACATTGAAATCTCCAAGAATGGAGATTTCAGAGAAAGGAGAAATGGATAGAATGTGTTCCATCGTAGAAGTAAGATAGTCGAAGAATTTTTGATAGTCAGTAGAATTAGGAGATAAGTAAACAGCAGATATATTTAGTCAGAGAATGACAGGAAAGCCGAAGCCAGAGTGTGGAGAATTCAGAAGAATCAAGTTCAGGAACACGAGAGCAAGATAAGTTGTTGCGTATATATACACAACAGCCACCTTTGGCTTTGAAATGAGTATAGAGAAAGTAGGAGGATACAGAAAAGGGATTGCTGTCAGTTGCCTCAGACAGCTGAGTCTCCGTTAGAAAAAGAAGGTGAGGTTTACAGGAGGAGAGGTGGTGTTCAACAGAGCGAAAGTTAGAGGAAAGGCCGCGAATGTTGCAGAAATGAAGAAGAAGAGAGTCAGACAGTGGTTCCAGGCACCTTGAGTCGTCACCGGGAGAGGGGCAGATGGTGGGGGCATTTATGGTCCCCCCCCCCCCGGGGACTCCGAGGCTTGGTAAATCGACGCCATTTTTGGTGAATTTTGAATAGGAAGTGTAGTGTGTACTGTGCATGTAGTTTGGTGAAGATAGTTAGAGAAATTTGTACTGGAGAGCATGCTGGCCTACTCTCTGTGTAACTGAGACACTGAAAAAGTTCAGCAAAGGGGGATGGTCAGGAACTAGTCCTGAGGGCTGATGAAACGGGAGCTCCAGCACTCCCTGTCATCAGCTTTCCATCCACCTCGGGAGTACTGCCCTGCTCGACTGGTGCTACAGTCTACTCCACAAGTATAAGTTGGGGTTTATTGCTCATGTAATGCCACTTAACCCACCAGACCACAAGGCGTCAAATTAACACAAGCAGAAATAACCAATACCTTAACCACTAAACCACCAGGCGTCAAATTAACACGCCACAAGCAGAAATAGCCAGGCAAGAAAGAGATGGCAGGCAGCCTTGTCAGCGCAGCGGGCGCGTCCCCATGTCATTGCTATTCTAATATATACCGTAGCCACCTTCAAATTAGGGTCGATAAATCCCTACCTAATGGTCTGAAGTGCACGAGCTGAAGCCTTAAAATACCAATTAGTTTTGCTGTGAGACGTAAATCCCTTCAGCACGAGGACAAATGAGAAAGAAGATTTATGGAGAGTAATTAAGATAAGTACACTATCCCAAGCCAGGCGTAAAACTGCCATCTCTCCATCTTGCATGATGAGCTATAACAAGTAATGCTAGAATATGGGGCTAGTCACGATGAAGTGCTGTGGGAAGGATGCAAGGCTAGTATATTAACTTATTCTGCCCTTGAGCTACTGGGGACAGGCTACTACACGGTGAAAGTCTCGGCCAAGCTAAAGTAAATGAACAACAGTGCTTATGCAATTGACAGTACTGCAATGTGTGTGCTTAAGTGTGACACAGACCAACATTTTCGTCGGGTAAGGAAACTCCCTAAAACGTCTTCCTAAGCGATTTATTATGCTTATTATGCGTTACTATCGTCTTTTGTGTTGCTTAAATCATGCTAATATTGTCATAGTCGGCATAAGTAAGATATAAAATAATATTAACCAGCTGGATCGAAAAGCAAATCGCTGAGGAAGAGGTGCAAGGGAGCCTCCTTGGCCGAGGAGAGTACGGACCCGAGTCTGTAGATGTCTTACTGGTATAAACGGACAGGGAGCCACAGACCCACGTACCAACGCGAACACTAATATCCTCCCACTTCATTATGATAAATAACGGGTGAGGGAACGATAACTTTTGAAACCTCGTGAGGCGCCCTTCGGAACCCAACAAATTTTTCAGGATAATGTGTAAGCGTGTCGTATTTGTTCGTCTTAAGAGTGGAGCGACACCCATGACTGACTGTACATGAAAGGACATACAATCGGCACCCACCTTACTCCGTTCCTGGTCGTCGTGCGTAGCTTCCAAGGATCTGAAAAAAATGGAGATAAATATGTACAGAACTCGTCCTCATAACTTTATCATCATCATCATCATCATCATCCCGTCCATCAATTACTGCCATATCTCCCGTCCATTAATCACTTCCCTATCTCCCACCCATCAATTACTGCCCTATCTCCCGAAAGGTAAGTGACGGGCGGCAGATAAAAACACCTTCAGCCTGCAGTCCACTGGGTTCACATGCAGGGTAATGAGGTACAACAACAAGCAACAAACACGAGGCCACAATTCACTGAGCATTGATACGGATATTTTTTAAATTTTCTTTCTTCCTTTGTGTGTGTGTGTGTGTGTGTGTGTGTGTGTGTGTGTGTGTGTGTGTGTGTGTGTGTGTGTGTGTGTGTGTGTGTGTGTGTGTCGGGAACCAGTGTGTATGCGTTATCTGCTGCTACAGGAGGGGGGGGGGGACCAAGGTGTAAAAGGCCTTTATATTAGGCACTGTATAAGGCTACGTAACACCTCGTCCATAGCGATTTGGTCTGAACATTACACCTCAATAATCTCCGGTATGTTACTGATGCAAGCTACACGTAAATCGAGAGTTAAACATCATAAACAACATTCAAGAGTAGTGCGATATAAAATAAATAAATCGCTCAGGAAAAGGTGCTAGGGAGTTTCCTGTGGCACCTTGAATGCTACTCTTTAAAGCTGCCTCCCGTTGTCTTCAAAACACAATGGCTTCTTTCTCTGTGTAGGGAGCTTAATTGAGAATACTTTTGTCTACCCTAAGAGGTGTGTGTGTGTGTGTGTGTGTGTGTGTGTGTGTGTGTGTAACTGGGTGGGTGAGAGAGAGAGAGAGAGAGAGAGAGAGAGAGAGAGAGAGAGAGAGAGAGAGAGAGAGAGAGAGAGAGAGAGAGAGAGTGTTGGAAAGGCTTTAAAATCACGTTTTGTGGGGAGAGAGAGAGAGAGAGAGAGAGAGAGAGAGAGAGTGTTGGAAAGGCTTTAAGATCACGTTTTGTGGGGAGAGAGAGAGAGAGAGAGAGAGAGAGAGAGAGAGAGAGAGAGAGAGAGAGAGAGAGAGCGATGGGCAAGGCTTACAGATCATGTGTTCTGGGTGGGCAGCACATTTGTTCTTATTTGTCTGTGTCTGGCTTTTCCGATTCTAACTTTTGAAACCCTGGACTTATTAAATCTCTCTCTCTCTCTCTCTCTCTCTCTCTCTCTCTCTCTCTCTCTCTCTCTCTCTCTCTCTCTCTCTCTCTCTCTCTCTCTCTCTCTCTCTCTCCGCGAAACATAAAGACTTTCCATCTCTCTCTCTCTCTCTCTCTCTCTCTCTCTCTCTCTCTCTCTCTCTCTCTCTCAGGCTGGTAGCTAGTGAGTATAGCAAGGGAAATATCTGCAATGACGGTCACGGGTCAAAGGTCAAGGTCGCTGGAATGAAGGGAAATTTGCCTCTAGAGGACGTATGGCCACATGGACGGGGTAGGAATGAATCTCCTTGGTTATTAGTCGGGTTGCTTTCACCCAAAGGAACTGAATCACCTCGGAAATTAAATACAATGTTGGAATATGAAAATCGATGAGCTTTAATAATGAGGTGGGAATGAGGAAGCTCTCAACATCTTTTCCTTAGCGATTTATTTTGTTTATTACACCTTACTGCCCTTTTGTGTGTTACATAAACCCTTCCAATATCACCATACACTGCATAAATAGCGTATAAATGGATTTCAGCAAACAGACCCAAAAATAAATCGCGACGGGAGAGGTGTTAGGGAGCTTCCTTACCCGACGAGAACACGGAGCCATCAAGGTGAAAAGGTTGGGAATGATTGTTAGGAACAGATGAAAAGGGACTCCAGTGTGCGGCTGCTGCTAACGCGATGGGACAGCTTGATTAAGCAAAGTGATGGCCGTCAGGGGGAGGGACCTGAGTGGAGTGGCACGGACGGATTTGGAATATTTTTTTAAAGACCCTATTTGTCTCGTGGTCTTGGGGTTAGGACGCTCTGGTCTGACTGACGGTCTTGCATAGTTTCGAATCCCTAAGAGATGGCTGGAAGTATTTTGATCCTGCAATGTCAACAAAGGGAGTATAGGCTGGTCATCTCTCCTTGAACGTACTGAACTACTGCAGCGTAAAGCTCATTCATTTTTAACTAGGTGGAGAGAATTTCGTCTTATTTCCAGTTTATCTCCCATAGGTCAGTGGCAGAATAAGAAGACATTACGGTTCAACATCCTTTTCACAAATCTTCTTCGTGACTAGCACCATACTGAAGTGGCAAGCTATTGTTACAGCTCTACAATCAAAATGGGGACATGGCAATTTCTCGGCTACAGTCGTTTCACCTTAACTTGACTCAGAATGTCGTCCTTTTGCATCTTATTTCACGTAGCTTAAGAGGCAGCATAAGACAATACTGTGGCTCTACATCTGTAGGCACTTCTTCACGACTTACTTAACAATCTAGCGTTTATCTTTTATTACAATTCAGCATTCAAGACTAAGAGATGGCAATTTTAGGCCAAGTTAGAATAAAATGGGTACACTTAAAGTGAACAGAGTGTAGAGTCATGTCCCTAAGCCTGGAGGGGGTAATAAGACACTATTGTCCTTCTTTATTTACCTGACAAGGATAAGGAAGCTCCGTGACACCCCTTCCTTACCGATTTATTTTTGGATATGACTGACTAGTATTGTTTTGCACGTTATTTATAAAGCACGGTGATATCGGGAATGATTTAAGTAACAGACAAGAGGGCGGCAAAGTGCAATAAGCAAAATAAATTGCTTAGGAAGAGATTAGGGAGCCTCCACAACCCACGAGAATACGGGCCAAGGTCTTGCGTAAATAACTCCTTCGGTCCAGTGACGTCTGTTTACTTCCATCCTTGCTATCTTCTCCCGATTTTATGCATATTTGGTCACACTTCTCGAACTGGAGGGGTTAAACACAGCCTCCACAAATCCTCTAAACTATCTATCTTTCTACAGCCAGACACCATAATCCCGTAAGGGGTGGTTATTTGTCTGAGTTGTTTTACGGGGAGGGGCACTAACCCTCCACCAACCCACTTGCTGACACGTACGGAACACGTATAGGTTGGTTATATGGTTACCACCCAGCATTGTAAATGGTTTCCTGGCTTACAGGAAATCATTTGGCTTGTCACTCAATGTAAAGCCACCTGAAAAGGAAAGAAGGGTAATAAAAAGTGACAGGAAAGGTGTGAGAAATAGGAAGAGAGAGAGGGTTGACACAGAAAAAGTGTGATAATGGTGAAAGAAGCAGGCAGCACTACATCAAGCGAGTGGATGATGGTCGCCACCAAATATCCTCTAAACACCAGACGATTTTCTTAAGCTAAGTATAATCGTCGGGAGACAGCAAGAATAAAATACACATCACTGAATTCAGGGGATAAAATCGTCTGACATAGTGAGAATATCACAGAGGACAAGCTGACTTTATATATATATATATATATATATATATATATATATATATATATATATATATATACATGTGAGTTTGAGAGAGTGTGTAAGAAACGGAATCTAAAGGTGAATGTAGGGAAGAGTAAAGTGATGGTCTTTGAGAGAGGTGAAGTCGGTGAATGTACAGCGAGGTTGGATGGTGAGGAATTGGAAAATGTGAGTACGTTTAAGTACTTGGGTAGTGTGATGAGTAAGGATGGAGGTTTGGAGGGGGAAGTGCTTGAAAGGGTACAGCAGGGAAGAAAGGTTGCTGGTTCCTTGAAAGCAGTGATAAGAAATAGGGAAGTGAGCATGGAAGTGAAAAAGTTACTACATGACAGTATTGTGATACCAACTCTAACGTACGGAAGTGAAGCTTGAACGTTGTTGAAAGGACACAAGTCAAGAGTGAGAGCAGTGGAAATGAGTTATTTAAGAGGAGCCTGTGGAGTCACATGGAGAGACAGGCTGACGAATGAGGATATATAGGAGCGTTGTGGTGTTGATGTGGATGTGATAGGAAGCGCTATGAGGAACACACAGAGGTGGTTTGGCCATGTGTGAGCTGGGAGCAGGGGAGTGAACTGGCGGGGGACAGGGCGACTTGGAGGCGATTTGTTTGTGGCCACCCCAAACGGGATTGATGGCGTCTGGCAATATATATATATATATATATATATATATATATATATATATATATATATATATATATATATATATACCCTGTTCACATAGTCATTTTAAAACTTTGCCCTGTTTTCATCTGACGGAACTGGGCCACACCTATAACATGAATACTAAGTCGTGGTTGGGTGAAATTCAATGCACCTTAGTTTTGAGGTAGGAATGATTCTCCTTGGTTACTAGTCAAATCAACCCTCTGACCTGGCGAAACTTGGCCATCAAACTGAACTGAAACGGGATATGATATACACGTTAAAGAAAACTCACCAAAGGGGTCTGTCCTGAGTTGAATTAAATTGTTTGGCGCTAATAAAATAATATTAAAGATGTGAGGCTGGCACGTGGACAACCCCCCCCCCACTGCCTCCTCATAGAAACGTCCCTGAACTACTTCCCTATCCCCTGAATGGAGGATGGTGGACCGCAGTATAAGGAGATCTCAAGCCTGCAGTCCACTTCAGATGAACCTGGGGCAACAACAACAGCAACAACAACCTAAGTATCACGCAAATAACCTAGCACTGACTGATTCCTGCTGAACACCAATCTCTCAAAAATTCCAACAGTATCACGGTAAAATTGATGGAATACCTATATAACTAAACTCGTGAGCTACTAAAAGTTCCAGAATACAGTTAAAATAAGGCAAGTCATCTAAAAAAAAAAAAAAAAAAAAAAAAAAGTCGGTAACTCGCTTCATGAAATTCAGCATCTCCAGTAGCAGGTAACAAAATGGCGCCAAATGCTCTACAATGGGTAAATATATCCACTAACTTCTAAAAACTACACTGAAATAGGGAAGCAGTAAAGGAGTGTCAAGGCACCAGTGAAGATGGGTGAGCAGAGGCAAAGGAAGACAGAAGGAAGTAGTTATTGCAAAATGAATGGAAAGGCTGCAGAGGGAAGGGGAAAAAGGGAGGAGGAATACAAGAAGTAGAGAAACGACTGAGAAGATATGATGTGGAGCAGATGAAGAAGGTGGAAGGCATGTGTAAGATACTTAAGGAAGAAATCTGTGCAGCGTGTGAGGCAGCATGTGGGGTGAAAGGATTACGTAAGGAAGTGTAAGGAACAGCATGGTGGAATGATGAAGTGAAATGAGTTGTGGCTGAGAATAAGAAAGCATATACTGACCGGATAATGTGTACAGGAATGGATGTTGTGGAGAGACGTAAAAGAGAGTTACTGTAAGTGCAGAGATGAGGAGAGAGGCGAGAAGGCTAGTAAGAGAGTAAGGAAAAAGTGAATGAGGAGCTTGGAGGAAATCTGAGTTTATAATGAAAGGAATGTAAGAAACTTTTGGAAGAAGGTCAAGAAAGTAAGAAAGAGTGATATGGGATGCAGTGGAGGCATGAAAGATAAAGATGGCAGAATGTTGGTGGAGAAAGGAGAAAAAGTTAGAAGATGGTAAGAACATTTAGAGGAATTGTTGAATACAAAAATCGAAAGTAAGGCAAGTGTAAGTGGCTGGGGAATGACTGGGAGAAGAAGAGAGGAGAGTAGGGAGGAGATCAGTAAAACGGAGGTATATGAAGCAATGAAGAAAGTTAAAATGGGTAAAGCTCCAGGAACTGACGGAGTTTGTGGTTAAATGTTGAAATTCGGGGGAGAGTTGGTGATTAAATCGATATGGAAGATGCGCAGATTGGCCTGGGAAGAAGGTAAGGTCCCGGAGGATTGGAAGTCAGGTGTAACTGTTCCCCTATACAAAGGAAAAGAGGAAAGAGAAGTGTGTGGTAATCATAGGGGCATTTGTCTTCCTGGTGGAATAGGAAAAGTATATAGCAGGATACTTATTGACAGAGTTAGGGTAATAACCGAAGAATTAGCTGGAGAACATGGGGGTCTTGGGAACGGAAGAGGCTGCGTAGATCAGATATTCGTTCTGAGTTTAGTGGAATATTATCTACAGAAGAGAACGAAATTGTATGCTCCCTTCATGGATCAGGAGATGGCATATGACAAAGCAGATGCATAAGGAATGTGGAGGGTTTGAAAATATATGGAGTAGAATGGAAGCTGTAGAATGCTGTGAAGAGTATGTATAAGGGCGCCAGGACCGCTGTGCGTGTGGAGAGTAAAGGAAGTGAGTCTTTTTGTCTGAATATTGGACTGAAACAGGGATACATCATTTCTACGAGGTTCTCGAGTATTCTGTATATATGGATGGAGGTATAAAGGAGATGCATGGATGGGCAATAAGTGTCGAGGTGTACTAAGTGAGAGACGGGTGTGGAAACTACCCATACTGTTGATGATACTGTATTGTTAAGGGAATATGAATGGGAGCTGCGAAGACTGGTGACTGAGTCTGGGAGTGTAGGTACGAAACGGAATGTTAATATGAGAGAAATAAAGCCACATAATGCACAGTGTGGCCGGAGGGTGAGGAAATGGAAAATGTGGGGGCATTTAAGTATTTGGGTAGTGTGATGAGTAAGGATGTAAGTTTTGAGGATGAAGTGCTTGAAAGGGCACAACAGGGAAGATAGGTTGCTGGTTCTTTGAAAAAAAAAAGTGATAAGAAATAGGGAAATGAACATGGATAAGAAATTAGGAAGTGAGCAATAAGCATGGAAATAAAAAGACACTGCATGGCAATATTGTGATACCAACTCTGACGTATGGACGTGAAGCTTGGACCTTGTTGGAAGGACACAAGTCAAGAGTGACAGCAGTAGGAATGAGTTATTTGAGAGGAACATGTGGAGTTACATGAAGAGACAAACAAATGAGGAAGTGAAATAGCGATGTTGTGAGGATGTGGATGTGCCTGAAAATGTTACGAGAAACACTCTGAGATGGTCTGGACATGTGGAGAGGATGGAGAATGAGAGACTGACTAGAAGAGTGTGAGTGAGGTGGAGGGGAGGATGGGGAAGGAGAGACCAGGGAAGAGTGAGAGAGATGGAGTGGAGAGATTTGTGAGAATGGGTGGTGTGAGTTGGAGGGAAGGCAGCCAAAAGGCAAAGGACAGGGCGACAGGAAGACGATTTGTTTGTGAGCACCCTTTACGAAATTAATGCGCCTTGCTATAGGAAGGCAACTAGTAACGTAAACATGGCAATGATCTCAATACGCCACACACACACACACACACACACACACACACACACACACACACAGACTATCTATAACATATGGAAAAAATTGCTTAAAACACGGGAGAATCGCTAAACAGAATTCCGCATCTTTAGCATCCGATCACAATATGGCTGCACTGGTAACAACACTGGAAGGTTCGTGGTTCGCTAAAATTGGTAAATATGTCTTCAAAACACCGCTAAGAGATTTGTTACACCTGCCAGAATACTTAGCAAGGTAATATCTAGTAAAAATAACAATGCAATGCGTTAAGAGTATCAGAATACCGATGTAAATCAGCAAATATATGAAACACTACTAGAAAACAAGTGAAAATTGACAAACGATCGCTCAAATGGTTAGCTTAAACACACACACACACACACACACACACACACACACACACACACACACACACATTAGAATACTCCAAAACCTGACAAAGATCTAAAACCAAAAATCGCTAAATCGCTAACCAGGTGACGCTACAGTCGATGGTTCCCGGGATGCTGGGTTGTAATTAATTTGACAGGACCCAGTTTTATATGGAATGGAATTTGTATTAGTATTTAATTGGTGTGTGTGTGTGTGTGTGTGTGTGTGTGTGTGTGTGTGTGTGTGTGTGTGTGTAATTATAATGTGTCTTAAACGGATCATTCTCCTCGCAGTTTGAACACCTTGTAGCCGAGGACATGATACTTTTTATTTCTGACTTCTTTTTTTTTTTAGTTTGAGGAACGTTTTTCGAAATGGACTGTTTTGATATAGCCTTTATAAACCCATCGGCGAAGAGAGGCCTTTCCTGAATTCAATAAAATTCTTAGATGGAAAAAACAAGAAAAAAAATATGAGTAATATTCCATGGCGTTAAAGTAAAATACGTAAGTTCTTTGAGAATTAACCTCTTCAGTACAATTATCCTTTTTCTTGTTACACACACACACACACACACACACACACACACACACACACACACACACACAAACTCAAATACAAACTTGTTGATCCTACACATAATGATGCTCTTTTTCTCCACTTCGCTAATAGCCTTTCAGGAGACAACGTTCTCACTGGCCTACCCTCTCAGAACGATGATGGATTCTATTGGCCTTATACTTCTTGGCACTGGAGGCTTCCTAGCACCTCTTCCTTGGCGATTTATTTTGCTTATTGAACACTCTTATATATTTATGTCCATTTAATATTGATAAAGCTTTCATCGATAATATACAATACACTGAGATACATGGAAAATAAATCGCTACAGAAGAGATGTAAGGAAATCTATACAATATAATGTGAAAAATAAATCGTTAAATACACTGGATATGTGAAAAATACATCGTTAAATACACTAGATTTAATGTTAAAAATAAATAGCTAAAGAAGAGGTGTAGGGAAATCTATACAATTCACTAGGTATGTGAAAAATAAATCGCTAATTGCACTAGATATAATGTGAAGAAAAATCGCCAAAGAGGGGTGTTAGGAACTCTATCAATTGCTTAAAATAAGTCTCTGCTTCACTGCTGCAACCACCAGATAACCATATACACCTTAGGACGTCTCGTACTGAAGGGGATATTAACTATTTCTAAAAAGCTATATCCTTAAGACTGTTCCTAGGTGAAGAGGATCGTCTAAAGGTAGTGAGAGTGATGTAAATATGTTGCCTTTGTAGTGATGGAATTAGGAGGCTCCCTAAAACACACACACACACACACACACACACACACACACACACACACACACACACACACACACACACACACACACACACACACACACACAATAACACAAGTTTAATGAATATACCATACTGTAAATTAATGCAAATATCAAACTACCAAATATTTTCACCATTCATCAACGCGTATCATGATTGCCAGGTATCAAAACTATATATTTTCAGCTTGATGGTTGCAATAGGAATACACTGTTTATTATTATTATTATTATTACAGTACCCGGTAAACCACACACACACACACACACACACACACACACACACACACACACACACACACACACACACACCGCTCGCTGGTGCAGTAGTAACGTTCTCGATTGCCATCTGGTAGACGGGAGTTCGCGCCTCGCTCAGATTGCGAAAAGTTTCACTGACGAAGTGGGTGGTTACTGTCCCCCTTGAGCAAGGGGACGGGTGTGTGCGTGTGTGAAGGTCACAGCCTTGCCCTTAAATCGGACTATATGAGCTCTCAGCTCCCTTCCGGGAGGGTAAAAGCTGACGATTACGACCACCAGGTGATCCTGACAGACCCGGTGAATTACACACACACACACACACACACACACACACGGTAAACATGGGCTACGTATCTATTCCCTCACCATCCATCAAATATCTCATCTACAATCCACAGGCGAATCCAAAGAGCCATGATCGGTGAAATATACAATAACACAAACATCATAAAATTAAACAGAATATACATAACATAAAACAAAAAACACACACCAATATAAACCAGTCAATGAATACACACTACCGAAACTTGTCATAAAAATGGGCACGGAATACAAAAGAATACAAACGCAAAGGAGTACAAATAAGTGATACAGTTTAGGGTAACTAGTAAAAAAAAAATGATTTTAAAAATGTTCGTATGTAGGCTAAAAATATTGCTCTCACGTACCAAAGAAAACTGAAAAAAATGGAAATGGTGGAAGAAAGAATGTGTGTGTGTGTGTGTGTGTGTGTGTGTGTGTGTGTGTGTGTGTGTGTGTGTGTGTGTGTGTGTGTGTGTGTGTGTGTGTGTGTGTGTGTGTGTGTGTGTGTGTTAATCATCTGTTTATTAAGCGCTTACCTCTAATGCTTGTGTTCGTGTCGTCTATTCATCTTTGTGTGTGTCGAAGTGTGTAGGTGTGCTTGTGTGTATGTATGAATAAATGTATGTATGTATGGTATATATGTAAGTATAATCCCAACAGTGTGTAAGCTGATGTATACAATCTCTATTGTCTGATTGTGTGTGTGTGTGTGTGTGTGTGTGTGTGTGTGTGTGTGTGTGTGTGTGTGTGTGTGTGTGTGTGTGTGTGTGTGTGTGTGTGTGTGTGTGGCCAATATCCTCCACCTATTAATTTAGATAGGGCAGCCTAAGGAGGGAGGCCAAGCAGTAAAGGGGTAACCACCAATCAACATTATCCCTTCACAACCACCATATTCACCTTGGCAAAGGAGATCTCGTAGCATGTCTTCCTTCCCGACTTGTTTTTCATGTTTCACCTTCACCTTGATATTCCTTTACGTGGTAAGTGTTATGTAGAAGACATCACAGAGGAGCTTCGGGCTGCAACTACTGTAACATGTTTCAAGAAAGGAGACAGATCCCTTTGCGGTAACTAGAGGGGTATATCTGTACTGGCAGCTGCAAGGAAAGTCATCGCCTGAATCTTGTTACATCGCTTGCTACCCCACGCTGAGAATATATCACCAGAGTCACAGTGGGGCTTTCGGCCAAGCAGATGCACCACAGACATGATTTTCACTACAAAACAACGGCAGGTAAAATGACGGGAACATCAAGCTCTATATTTTACCTTTTTCGATCTGGCAAAAGGCTTTGGCACCATCAACAGAGAGGTACTATGGGAGAAAGTAGCGAACACTGGATGCCCCATAAATTTATCAAAATCCAAAAACTTCTGCACGATGTCATGAAAGGCAGCAGTGATCTCAAATGGCATCAGCTCAGAACCCTTCTGTGTCAGCACTGGAGTGAAGTAGAGCTGTGTCACTGCACCCACTCTCTTCTCTATCTACATGGCTGCCTTCCAACACCTTGTTGATGAAAAGCCGTGGGAGGGAATACCAATCACATTCAGAATTAATGGAAACATTTCGATCTAAGCATGCAAAACTAGCGTAAAACTCTCACCAGCAAGTAAGAGAACTTCAGTATGCTGATGATGCAGTTGAGTAGCACTCTGAAAGCGACCTGCAAGCAACAGTTAATTTATTCTCTAACGCTTATGAAACGATGGGTCTACAGCTAAATGTAAACAAAACCAAAGATCCTTTATCAATCACCTTTAAATGAAGAAAAGAATCCCGCAGACGTCTGAATGAATGGAGAGACTTTTGAAATCATAGATAACCATCCCTCTCCTGTCGGCCTATTGTGCCAGAAGGCAACCACAAACGAGGAAGTACAGCACGGCCTGCAATGTGCCAGTACATCTTTGGGGCGGCTGCGGAAACACTGCTCCTGTGAGCACATTCTCACCCCCAATATAAAACTGATGGTTTATAAATCAGCTATAATCCCTACCCCTCTTTATGGGACAGAGGCATGGACACCTTACAGACGACCCCTCAAGTGTTTAGAGAAATTTAACTAATGCTGCTTAAGAAAAATGTTGGGTTAATCTTGGGCAAAACTCTGCACCAGCATCAGCGTCCTCGAGCAAGCATTACAGAGCATCGAAGTTTACATCGGCCAAAGACAACTCCGTTGGGTCGGGCGATAACAGGTTACCAAAACAAGTATTCAACTCCGAATAAGAACATGGACATCGGAGAAGAGGAGGACAGTTCAAACGCTATATGGATGTCCTGAAGAAAAACATGAAGTCGTGTGCCCCTCTTCCCCCCCCCCCCCGACAGGTGGGAAGAACTTGCTTCCAACCGCCCAGACTGCAGAAGGCAACTCTACAATGGCGTTGCTACATTGGAATCATCTCGGTGGTATGACGATGCCGCCAAACGACGGAGGTGCAGGGACAGCACTGAAGCTATTACAGGGAAGTACCGTTTCCTGATAACCATGTCCGCGAGGTGTGTGGCAGGCCATGCTACTCAGGAACTGGACGTCCAAGCCATACTCGTAACCATCGCTAATGATGATATACTGAGGAGACATCTTACTTGCCATCCAGGGACTGCAAGATGTTGAGGATTTAATATCGACAGAGTTTACATGAGTAATACCAGTACACAGGGGGATATATGAGTTTGATATGGAAATAACTCTCGTGGACGGAGGAAACTTTGTAGCACTCATTCCCTAACAATGTACTGTGACTTTTAGTCTCATGCATTTTTTTTTTTTTTTTTTATATATATATCTGGTAAGTGAAGGGCCCACCATTCACTCAGTTGATGTAGTACTGCCTTAAGATGACTTGAGATTCAGTGACAAGCCTATGGTTTTCTGTAACGCAGATCATTTACTACGCTGGGTGGTAACCATACACCTGCAGTCAAATACCGCCTGGTGGTCTACTGGGTTAAAGAGCTCCAACCGGATAGGGCCCTGAAGGGTTTACACCCAAGGAAGGGTTGGAGTTTACTGCTCAGATAAGAACAAGGCTGGTCACCCTCACCTAAAATGTTGGGAGTGAGTAATCTAGCCCACGGCACCCACACACGTAACAGGGCAAAGTTAAATAAGTAAATAAATCGACAACAGACACAATAATCTTAATACCGGGATAGTTTGCATGACTAATAAACAGGAGAATACATATATATGTTCCGCAAGATATGTAAAAAAAAACTTCGTGAGCTTCTGCTTTGGCTAATCTTGCGTGAAAAAAAAAAAAAGGCTGTTTCACGACTGGCTAAATTCTCAGCACATACGTAGCGATAATTACTGATGACCTTATGGGTAAATTGTGAGGGAGACCATTTTCCCAATAAGGTTATCAGTAATTGTACCTCTGAAATGGCTAAAACGTGGGCCCTTTTTGATATAGCATTTTGTATTCAGAATTACCAAACAATAACTCCCTGAAATTCCTTACATATTATACATAGTTCACGGGACAGGGTATATAGAGTTATAGATGTGCATTACTCTATAACTCTATATAATAAACACAGTGAGGCGGGTGTGTTTCTGAGATTGGGAGGGTCTTGGTCTGACTATGAATCACCCAGAAACATTTAATCAGTCTCTCTCTCTCTCTCTCTCTCTCTCTCTCTCTCTCTCTCTCTCTCTCTCTCTCTCTTCTCTCTCCCTCTCTCGCCTGTTTGCCTTCCATCTCTTGTAATTTTCTAAGACGTGAGGCTGCACGCATATGTTGTGTGGATGAATCCTTGCATCCACACACACACACACACACACACACACACACACACACACACACACACACACACACACACACACACACATATACACAAACACACACACACACACATACACACACTTAAGAATGCATAAAGTTCTTAAGACAGTAAAACACCCAGCCATTAGTCTTGAGGCAATTTCGTCTCTAGTCGCCTGGGAGACGTTTTCTAAGTGGATCTGGAGACGTAACATCTCTTCCTTAGCGACTTATTCTGCACAATACACCTTAATATCCTCTTGAATAGTACTTGTGCGAAGTCTTTTAGTACTGAGACTACTGGAATGGCATAAAGAATGTTCAGTCGTAACACTTAACACATTTCTAAAAGTGTGTCTGTCTGTCTGTCAAGAAAAATAAGGAGGCACTATCTAGAGGGCTTCAAAGGGGTCCAACGAGAGTACCATTTTACGAGGAAGTTAATGATGTGGTTTACTGTTGTTGAAATGGCGTCCCTGATGGCCAGCAGTACAGCTGAACAGGTCCAAATGGTGGAACTTGGTGGCCAGTTACCGTAGAGTTTTGACCTGCCTCCTGCACCCTTAAAAATGGCTATGCGATATCCAGTCAACGTGGTGGAGCTTGGTGGCCGGGTGGGTAGGGTGGTGGATAGATAGGTCAGGTGGGTGCGAGGATGGATGCGGTGAGCAAAGGAGCGAGGTGGGTGGGTGTGCTGGGGCGGGGTGGGAGGACGATGGTACATTGGTTAACACATCCACCTCGTAACTGGTAGAGCCCCAGTTCCATTTTCCAAATGACTGTTACGGGCCTGACTGGACCTGAAGCAGCATCGATTAAAATGATCATGCCTAAACGGGCCTGAATGGATCTTAACTGACCTGACTAGTTCTTAATTGACATCGTATGCAATGCAGGGCCCACCGGTACACGTCTGACATGTGAAGAGATGCTTTACTATACACATTCAAACCAATTGATCCATATGACTGGATAACACCACGTTTGAGACTGAAGAAGTGACGTGATTCCATCCAACGCCTCACACATGGGTACGGGTGTGGAAGGTATTAAGCGTGTCGAGTGATCAGTGTGAGTGGAAATTGTGTTGTAGTGACTGGGTACGATGTTACCAAGTCTAGGATGGACCCCAGATGGCCTGCGTGGTACTGAATTGGCCTAACTGATGCTAAATGAACCTAAACTGATCTGACTTGGCTGGAATGGATGTGATGGACTTGGATGGATATGAAGTGGCCTAAAATGACCACTGGACTAATTTGTTTCTGTAAAAATAAACTAAGAAAACAATAACCTATTTCGACTATAGTTCTGATGGTTATATCGGTTGATGGTAATGATGGCTGACAGTTTTGCCAGTCAACAGCTTTTTGTACACACACACACACAGGCACTACAGATATAATAGCATGGATATATGTATACTGTTCATACATATGTCTGTAAATATGCAGTGTGTCTGATGTGCTACTAACAATATCTGTATCTGTGTATATATCCGCATGTAAGTAAGTATGGATGTGTATGTGAATAGCACCGCCACACACGCTATCCATTTGCTGTTATACTGTACACTCTTATCCTTCCTTCACCCTCTGGTTACACCCTGACGTCCTCTGCTGCTATATCAGCCATCACGGGCCTCACCTGTCAATTTCTACTTGTCAGGATCTTCACCGCCCGCCCGGCCACTCTGTTACCACCACCACCAGGAGAGACGGTGAGGGGCAGGGGAGACGGTGAGGGGCAAGGGAGAGGGTTAGGGGTACGGGATGGGGGTTGGGGGGAGGAGGGAGAGGGAGGGAGGGAGGGAGGGAGGGATGTTTTAAGTGGAGATGTGGAAGTAAGAGAGACAGGCTGTGAGAGGAGGGCTGGAGGGGAGGGAAGAGGGAGAGGGGAGGTAATAGGGAAGGAGAAGGGAGGGAAGGAGCACAAGTGAGGAGATGGAGGGCGAAGGGAAGACGTGAGGAGGAAAATTAATGTTGACAGAGGAGGATTGAGTGAAGATACCCCATACTTGGCGTCGTGTCCTCATCGGGTATACAGAGTTTCTACAATCTTTTCCTCCTCAGTTAACTTACCTATTTATTTCTTAAGGCACGTTATTATTCCATTATGTTTCTGGAAAATATATCGCTTTCAGAATGATAAAAGTGACGCGTAAGAATAAGAGCGTACAACACGATAAATAAATATTAAGGAAGATGTCTTGAAAATCATCTAAACTGACAAGAGTACATCCTCTAGACCTGGCTGATTAAAACTGTCCTCTTCATTTCGATAACACACTTCACAGTTCATTCTTGCCAGTGTCAGACGAATTTTAGTTAAGAATGAGTCCGCAAGCAGTGCAGGGGTTGATGAAGGCTATACGTAACCCCTTCAGTCCGAGTCTGTCCAGAGATGAATGAAATCGTCTGTAGGCAAGAATTAAAAATGGGTCATCGGAGAGAAAGGATTACGTGGACCAACAGACAAATCCTGACGGACTTGTAAGAAGAAGAGATGTGTGAGGCTGAAGGTGACAATCTGCAATTTAGAAATGGTAAATACGGAGATAACGAGGACTCCAGGAAGAGGAAGCAAGTTGAAGAACGTTTGACAGATCGAATGCAGCCACTGACACACACACGAGGAGGAAGGGGAGGTGTGGAGGGTTGAGAAATTAGGCCACTTGGGTACCGATGCTATTATTACCTGTACAGAAAGACGCCAGGTATATCAATGCAACGCGTGATTAATTTAGCGTTGTTTTTGTTGTTGTGCTTGTGGGTATGCTGCTTCTATCTGTATCACGAGAGACCAGGTAAATGAGAGAGTCGCGTGCTTACTTTGTTGTTGTTGTTGGTGGTGATGGAGGAAATTTTAATCTTAATCATAAACACGACCAAACCCAATCAACAACGCCCACTTTCACAGGGTGTACTGCCCCTGCCCTACCCCATCACGCACCTACTCTTCTCCCTCCATCCTACCAATATTGCCTCCCTCTCTCCCGCCACACACACACACACACACACACACACACACACACACACACACACACACACACACACACACACACAGAAAATTATGACTTACACCTTTCCACCGCCAACAGCGACCCTCAAACAACATTCATCTTTATGTGGTGTACTAGGCCTGCCCTGCATCGCCTCCCATTGCAATCCTAGCCCATCCCACCCACTCTTTCTACCCATCCCATTCCATCCATTTTTGACGTAGTGAATTACTGCATCTGCCAGCCGACCTGTAATAGTCATCTTTACAGGATATACTCGTACTTTCTCAGTCGTCTACCTCCAAACGCAATACCATCCACACTCGTTCTTCTGACTCCACTCCGTCCGCCCCAGTCATATAAAAAAAACACATCAAAACACCTCAAAAGCCACTGCGCTGATAACATTACAAGCACACGTCTTCATCGTAATCTGTACTGACCGGCATCGACCTGATCAATCTAGAGGTACTTTAAAGACCTAAAAGACCTCGGCTGCCATACCTCACCTTCACGTTTACAGCACACGCCTGAAATGCCAAATATCGA
>NC_137061.1:10182864-10252864 GCF_032717465.1 Coenobita brevimanus | reverse complement strand
CTTGCCTGAAGATAATGACCACCCCCAGGCACCAGGATCGAACCCGGGCCATGCACACACCACCCATGACTCTGATTAACACACACACACACACACACACACACACACACACACACACACACACCCTAAGGCATCCCATTAGTCCATTTGTACGGAATATTTCTCGTTCTGTTGGTCCCTCTGTTTCTGATTAGCGCGCGCACGCACACACGCACGTACTCACACACACACACACACACACACACACACACACACACACACACACACACACACACACACACACACACACACACACACAATCACCACTTCCAGGCATCTGGTCATTCTTGTAGTGTGTGTGTGTGTGTGTGTGTGTGTGTGTGTGTGTGTGTGTGTGTGTGTGTGTGTGTGTGTGTGTGTGTGTGTGTGTGTGTGTGTGTGTGTGTGTGTGTGTGTGTGGCTAAATGTCATGGTCACAGGATAAGGTCAAAGTTCAACCTGTGTCTGATTATCTCTTTAGAACAAACGGTCAAAGATCAAGGTAACATGGCAGGGTCAACGTCAACAGCTTTTATCCGATTTGTTTCAGAGCTTGTGGAAGGGTTCAGGATCGGGCAAGGCCAAAGGTATTCGATTTCCAGAGCAATCAGTCAAAGGTCAAGGCCACAAAGGTTGGTCAACTCATACAGCGCTAATTCGATATATACCGAACTTGTTGGAAGTGTTAAGGATCAGGCAAGAATGAAGTAATTCGACTTTCAGAGCTACTGGATGAATATTGTAGTGCCAGGGTTCGTTTCGTTTCGTTTCGTTTCGTTTCGTATGTAAAGGTTCCAACCTGCCTGCACGCGTCGGCCTTGGTCACCTACTGGCGGCTCACCATGCGGCAGGGTGAGGATGGATGTCGGCCCTTACACCATTTAAAGGACGCGGGTATTGCACACTCTCTGGGTGCTTCTACTACTTCTTCTTCTACTTCATTTTTTTTCTTCTTCATCATCATCATCATCATCATCATCATCATCTTCTTCTTCTTCTTCTTCTTCTTCATCTTCTTGTACTTCTTTTCTTTTTTCCTCTTCTTCTTCTATTTCTTCTTCTTTTCTTTACCTTTTTTTCTTCTCCTTCTTTTATTATTATTATTATTATTATTATTATTATTATTATTATTATTATCATTATTATTATTATTATTATTATTATTATTATTATCATCATCATTATTATTATTATTATTATTATTATTATTATTATTATTACTACTACTACTACTACTACTACTACTACTACTATTATTATTATTATTATTATTATTATTATTATTATTATTATATTATCCCTCCATGACTCAAATCTCTTCCTCCCCTCCTCCCATCAGCAGCGTACGGGCCAGGGACTAGGCTAACCAGTCGTGATATTTAAGGCAAGGGTGACCAGCCTCACTCTTCCCTGAATGGCGTTATGTGAGCACTAACCCTCACCGCGCACGTAAACCATAATAAGTCCCATCCAACTGAAGCGCCTTAACCCACTTAGTCACCAGGCGTCATTGGTTATATGGTTATCATTCTGTGTTGTAAATGGTTTTCAGGAATATAAGAAATCATTTGGTATGTCATTCAGTGTAGAGTCACCTTAAGATTGCACGACAGCGAGTAAGTGGATGGTGACCGTCCACTCCTGTTATAATGATAAATACAGTCATCATCATCATAATTATCATCATCATCATCATCATTATCACCATCAACAGCATCATCACCATCATCATAATCATTACCGTCAACAGCATCATCATCATCATCATCATCATCGCCATAACCATCAACACCACCATCATCATCATCATTACCGTCATCATCATCATCATCATCATTACCACCATCATCAACGTATCATATTATCGTGGTACTGCCAGAGGAAAGCCACCCGTAGTGAAGTGGTCTGAAGCAGTAGCCACAAACTCCATCACTATGAATATTTATTTCCCTGTTACCGCCAGACGATGTTTTTTTTTTTTCTAAATTATTTCTCTCTTAGTGAAGGGTTAACCACTTCACCCCGATAACGTACTTTACATTCTATTATTGCTCCAGTTACTTTGTTTTCATCTAACGGAACTGTGCCACTCACAATTTACTGTGAAAATCGAGATTGTATGAAAATTGACGAGTTACAGATTTATGTGGCGGGAATGAGTCTCAGTTCACCCCGCAGATCTGACACTTCCAGTCTAACTATAGGCCATTCACCTTTACTTGGCCCAAATTTTCATCCTTTTGCTGCATTTTTCATGTAAATCAGTGGCAGAAAATGACAATACTGTGGCTCTACATCCTTTCTGTAGCACTTCTTTGTGACTAGCATCACATTCTTGTGCTAAACTTTTGTTATAACTCAGCACTGAAGATGGATAGATGGCAATTTTAGGCCAAGGTAAAGTGTGGAGAGTATATACTTGGCCATCAACTCAGCTAAAACGAGTTAAGGGTCTTTAAGCTTGGCCATCAACTTAGCTAAAACGAGTTAGGGATCTTTGTTAGATTAGAAAAATACATGTTATACAGCCAGGTGATTTGAGTCGGTTTGGATGAGAATTTTTAAGCTCGATGGGTTTAAAACAGCCTTTATTAACTCCCTTACTACAAGAGATCATTCCCAAGTAAAAGAAAAAAAAAAGAAAGGAAAAGAAAGACGTGATTAAGCAGCAAAGATTAACCTATGTAAATAAACCACCTGACTGAAGAAGCTAAAAGTGAATGACATGAGCTCTTACAAACTATACTCTTATCACTTCAATTTGGACCAGTGTTTTCGAAGCTCAGTGGCCGAAAATGTTACGGTTCTAGATCCTCTCCATACCACTTCTTCCTGACCGGCATCATAGTCCAGTGTTAATCTACTGTTACAACTCAGCAGAGAAGATGCAGAGATGGTAATTTTAGACTAAACTTAAGTGAAAAGAGTACGAGTATGGAGCACTTTCAGATGATACCATTATATATTTACACACACACACACACACACACACACACACACACACACACACACACACACAAAGGAAAGAAAGAAAAAGGAAAACTATGGTGACGGAACTACAGTTGATGATCCTTGAGAAATTTTATTACTATACGTTTTCATCTACCCATACATAAGTGTCAGCATTTTGAGGGTAAGAGGCATGTACGGAAAAGAGTAAGTTGAAATGAACAGCACACACGCCCGTCTCCTACTACACCCCCTAATAGTCAACCCCCTACACACGAATTTTCTCCAAGGGACCTCTTCTGGTCCTGAATAATTTTCTCCCATTGACCTAGTCTTCCTTAGGGACCTATTTTACCCATGAACCAATTTTACCCATGAGCCAATTTTACCCATGAACCTATTTTACCCATGAGCCAATTTTACCCATGAACCTATTTTACCCATGAGCCAATTTTATCCATGAACCCATTTTACCCATGGACCTATTTTACCCATGAACCTATTTCACCCATGGACCTATTTTACCCATGAACCCATTTCACCCATGGACCTATTTCACCCATGGACCTATTTCACCCATGGACCTATTTCACCCATGGACCTATTTCACCCATGGATCTACTTCAGCCAGGAACCTATCTACCATCATGGACCTATGTTATCACTGGGAAACACCGATTTCTCATATGAACTTAATTTTACTCACTGGATATATGTGTCAACATTCGCCCATTTTCTTCCAAGACTTATTCTCCCATGGACATACTTTCCCGCATGGAACTATTCCATCCATGGACTTATTTACCCAGGGACCTTCAATTTACCCAACGGACCTATTTCCTCCCATCCATCCCGCCCACCCACATACCTCCCCATCCACCCAATGTGCGAGTCTGCCTCAGTAGCTGCACAATGACGCAGCAAGCCCCCTCCAAAAAAATAAATAAATAAATAAATAAATAACACGGAGGTACAGCAGATTAAATACAAGAGAAGTGGTTTACGTGCAGATGAGTGCCGATAACAACACCTGGGGGTTGTAGCTGTGGTGACCTGGATGATGCAGTGGCCTTGTAGCCTTGTACGTACAATGATTTAACAACTGCCCACAGAGTCAGAGGCATATGTTGCTGAGAATAGCACCATGGCTAGGCCTCTCATGAAGTCTGCCTTCACCTTTACCTGTTTACTCGTTGCCAGTGATGTATAACTGACAAGAGGTGAAGCGACTGGAGGGAACCTTGAATCAGCGGGGCCTGGTTGTGGATAATTTAAAATTGCTTCATCTAGGCCATTACACAGGACAGCTGAGATACTGAATTTGAGTAAATGACGCTGTTTACTCTTGCTTTAGTGTTACCTCAATGATGCAGATAACAACAAGCATGAATATTATATATATATATATATATATATATATATATATATATATATATATATATATATATATATATATGTGGAACTCTAGGGGAAAAAATCCATGATGGCAATAAGTTAGGTGAAATTTGAACCTTCAGCTAAGTATGTAATTTTCGAGAAAATAACCATAATTGAGTTAACTGTTGAGTTAGAAAAAAAATATGCACTGGCACAGGTAGGTCATCGCCCTCATGGGTAAAGATGACACAGCTGCGGCAAACTGAAGAAGATGTGTATGTGCGGGTCATGTTGAGGATGACCGTAATGACCGGCGTACGCTGCAGACGACACTACCGCTGGTAGTTTACCTCCTTCAGTCATTTTGTTCTTATTGTTATCGGACGATTTCATTCAACTCAGACGACACTTTTTCGAACTGGACAGGTGTGATACGGTCTTCATTAACCTTTTCAACAGCAGAGTAAATAAAATACAATAAAGCTGATGTGCTGTTTCTTCCTGTGCATTCAGAGAAAACTGCATCCCCAATCCTGCGATACGTATGATGATCTCGTTGATGGCGATGTGCTTACTTTCCACTGTTTCTGATCGTTTTTACTTTTGGGAGGAGAGCTGACCCCTCCAGGAATCACTGGGGGGTCACGCTCCCCATATATCGCAATGCGGATGACAGTCCATTGTACAACATAAACCAAGATATCAAAGCCACATCTGCCCTCCTTTCACTATTTCTACGAATTTTTGATTTGGTAAGGGGGGCTGAGCTCCTAAAAATTATGGATGGAAAACAGAATATTGTCGAAGACTTTCCCAGGAACCCGACGAACTCACCTGGAAAGTTCCACTGAAAACCATCAAATAGCCTTGGAGGAGTTAAAGCACGCACACACACACACACACACACACACACACACACACACACACACACACACACACACACACACACACACACACACACACACCAGTCGTTCTTTACACGGAACATCAGAAATAGGAAGACCTACGAACACAGTAAAGAGTCGGGTCCATTGTGGCATTCAGCATTCAGGTGGTAATCATAACACGGCAGTAAATATGTCGTCAAAGGGTTTATTGCGCTTTTACCCTCACCCAGGGGAGGTCCCAAACTTTTCTGTTCTAGGCCCTGTGGATATAATATGGTAATATCTGTGGCCTCCCATCTTTTTATTTATTAATGCAAGGACAAAGGAGCCAAAGGCTTGAAGTCCTTGAAGTTGTCCACCCCCCCCCAAAAAAAAAAAAAAAATCCAGATCCGTTTATTTCGAGATGCCTGGAAACGTTGTGTTTCAAAGACTGGAGGTCATAGGCAGAGGGAAATGCAGACTGAGGAAGGCAGTTCCAGAGTTGACCTATTGAACACACGAAAGACTGAGGATCGATTGACTCTTCCATTAAAGAGCTGAACAGAAAAGTGGTGGGAGTGCTACGCTCCTGCCATAATGGTGGAAAGATGCAAGCAGACAGTTCAAAAGAGCAGTAACCATTGAAGTAGCAACTGAAAAGAAATAAAAATGCAACAGTGCGGCGAAGAGAAAGAGGTTGAAAGGGAGTCAGTAAGGGGAGAGGAGTAATGAGACTAAAAGCCTTTGACATCTTACTCGGAAGAAGCAAATCGTCGTCACTCGAACGGGCATGTTGGGTAGGAAATGTAAACAACTAGGGTAAGTAAAAATAGAGACGTGATACATGCACGTAAAAGAAGAACCAAAAATTTGTGAAAATTCAGTGTAATTGTTGAAATTACAACTTGCTGATTACGTGTTCTTTATATGATGCCCAGCGGGTTGGAAAGCTCTTTGCAGAGATCGGTAGGCGAGACTTATAAAGCAAAAGCAGTCAGCCACTTTGTTGATAAATGGCCAGTACCCCATCATCACCCAAGCCTTTGTGAAGCTCCTCGCATTAAATGTGTCTTTGGTTAATAAGTCACTTGGAAGCTCTAGGAATTCATCTTGCATTACCACAAGTATGTTCTGCATGATATGGTTAACTTTTTTTTTTTTTTTAAATAACAGAACGGAGGAAGAAAAAACAAATGGGGGAAAAGAAAATAATCCATACACCAGACTACTGGTGTCCTCCATTCATAAAATATCTGTAACAGTTAGACTTGAACAGTTGTAGGTTGAAATTTGGAGGAAAACAACTCTGGGGAAGCGAGTTCCAGAGAGATGCAGTTCGGGGAATGAAAGAATTCTGATAGGCAGAAGTTCTGCAATATGGTTGAGTGACATTCCAGTCATGAGCGCTACCAGATGCCCGTGTAGCACGAGGGAAGGCATGGACGACGATGCCTCACAAAACTTCTGAAAATCACTATAAAATTGTGTCAGTGGTAACTCAGTGTTAAAGATGACTACTTCACGGTTTCCCTGAGAAGTGCATCACGCCCCCAGAAAGACCCGTGATCCCTCCTTTAGGAACCACTGCTCTAACCTAACAGATTCCTAACTTAACAAGTGTAGTCAAACTG
The DNA here is from genome assembly GCF_032717465.1 of Coenobita brevimanus. Lineage (NCBI taxonomy): Eukaryota > Metazoa > Arthropoda > Malacostraca > Decapoda > Coenobitidae > Coenobita > Coenobita brevimanus. Next base: position 10,246,022 of record NC_137061.1, on the reverse strand, counting down.
GAGGACTGATTTAATTTGTAACCAAGGAGACTCGTTCCTAGCTCTTAACTGAGGTTCATCAGATTTCATTCAATCACGACTTAGTATTCAAGATGTGAGTAGCCCAGTTCCGTCAGATAAAAACAAGCCGAGCACAGTCCTCACAAGCCACATGGGAATTACGACGGGAATCAAGAACACAATAAAAAGTAGCAACAATACGGCAGTTAGAACACGTATGGGAGAACACAGCAGTAAGCATGCAATCAAAGGGTGTTCAGTTCTTACACAGGGATGACGGAACACACACAGGTTATCAGAAATAGGAGGGGTCAAGAAAATAACGTAAGTAAAATCCTATTAGCCATCAGAATTCGTGTGGCACAAGAGGACAATCAGAGTTAAGTCACAGGATAATCAGAACTCACAGGGGACATCAGAAAACACACACACACACACACACACACACACACACACACACACACACACACACACACACACACACACCTAAAGAGAGAGAGAGAGAGAGAGAGAGAGAAGGGTTGCAAGGGAGACAGGGGGGTGCAGGGATGGGTTTATGAATAGTGGAGGGAGACAGAGGAAGAAGGTTAATGGAGTGGAGGGAAGACGAGGGTTGGACGGGAGGGAGGTGGTGAAGGGAGGGGTGTACGAGCGAGAGGAAAGGAAAATTGTAGAGGAAATTTGAATGAATGGAAGGTAAGGATGAGGGAGGAGATGGGGAGAGATGGGGGAGGTGATGTCCTGTCAGATCCTTCACACCTCCCGCTGGTGGGTAGGACTCCTGGTGGATAGGGGGATTTGGCAACACCACTTCCTTTGCCATTCCTTTATTTACACCAACATTTTCTTCGTTACTTACATCGTTTATATCTACACAGTACAAGGGGAAAAAAGATTCACAGAGAGCAAAATAAATTGATGGCGAAAACATGTTACGAAAGCTCTCAAGCCACTTAGAATACGTCATAAAAAGTGACTTCACGCTGCAGTCACTTAAGGTCCTCTACTTCTGGACAAACTTAACAATTTTCGCCCACTTAAAACTAACAGACATGGTTGGCTGGCTCACATAATCCGCTCCGTCGTCTGCAATTACTGAGGACGAAAAAGAAAAAAAAAAATGCAGACTTACATCTTCAGTAATGCAGATATTTTCACCTGATGGAACTGGGGCCATTAGTTAGCTAAGCATTAGTTATGGGGTAGCAGTGAGTGTCCTTGGTTACTAGTCAAATCAACCCTCCAATCTGACTACACCTGGCCATCAACTGAGCTGAAAGGGGGTACGGATCCATGTCAGAGTAAACACGCTCTCACACACATCGTACCTTCGTCTGCAATTACCGTGCACCATGATGGTAAAATGGCGGACTTACCCTTTCGCTGCCAGGGAGCCGCGGTGCCCCGGTGGTAGCGTATTCGTCTCGCAAACTGTGTGTCTTGGGTTCGAAAATGGGTGCCGCTTGTCATTTTTTTTAAAATGGCGGAACTAGACCACTTTCTCATCTTAAATATTACGTTACATGATATCCGACGAGCTTCAGTTGCGAGTCAGGAATGAATCTCCTTAGTTACTAGTTAAAATGTGACTACGCTTGCCCGGTTGTAAAAAGTTAGGAATCTTTGTCAGGTAAGAACAGACGCGCTATGCTGAGGAATGATTATTTTTTTAAAATTCATTCATTCGTTTATACCCAAACTGACAGACACACATCCATGGAAACTGTCACGGGATATAACCTGGTCCGGCGATTTTCAGAGATCCATTCAGTTTATCTATCTATTTATCTATCTATCTACCTATCTGTCTATTTATCTATAGCCAGACGCCTTAATCCCGTAAGGGGTGGCCATAAACAAATCGTCTCCATGTCGGCTTGTCCCAAGCCATTTCGCTGCCCTTCCCCCAGTTCACACCTCCCTCTCTCATATACCTCTCCACTCCATCCCTCCATCTCATCGTTGGTCTCCCCCTCCCTCTTCCCCCTCTACTACACTCACATACACTCTCCTCGTCAGTCTCTCGTTCTCCATCCTAAAGCTGAATAAAATAGTTTGGTGGAAGGTAGACTATAAAGCTCCTCTTCCACTCCACTGGGCGGTTTCTCGTGTGTTGTGGGTACGGCTCAGTCAGCGTTATCGGTGTCTATCCTGCATTATTTATTCATTTCCTACTCCCACTGACACACACCCATGCCCACACCAGCAGCCTGAGCCATCCCCACAACAAAAGTACCGCCAGGTGTGTTTCTAGAGGAGCGCCACTTACGGAACACCCTGTAGTTTATCTGCCCCCAAGCTATTTAATTTTGTTGCGGCATCGTACCGGTGGAACTAATACTCTGCTCTCACCTATACCTGTTTAAACCTTTCATTTTGACGTATCATGTGGGCTTTCCTGTTATATTACTACAATCTGGTGATTTATTCAGATCTGAGACCATCTGTTCGCTACAAGAGATCGTTCTGATTTTATTTTATTTTATTTTTTTAATGCGAAGTCGAAAGAATGAAAGGCTAAAAGACTATGCAGAGCTGCTCCTCCCAACAAACCAAAACCAAAACAAAATTCAAGATTCATTCATTCTGAGATGTCTGGAAACACTGGATTTAAAAGGTTGGTGGTCATAGGCAGAGGGAAAGATATACAGAGGAAGACAGTTCTAGAGTTGACCTGCAGCATACAAGAATGACTGACGGCATCGGCTAACTCTTGCGTTAACAAGCTGGACAGTAAAGGTGTGAAAGTGAGCTACGACATGGGTTGCCACGCGCCCGCCGTAATGGATGAGGGATGCAAGCAGACAGTTCAAAAGAGCAGTGTGCGTTGAAGTGACAATAGTAAAGCGATAAGTAATATGCAACACTGCGACAAAGAGAGGAGCTGAAGGGTGTCAGTAAGAGGAGAGGAGCTGAAGAGGAGAAAAGCCTTTGTCTCTACCCTGAGTTTTAGTTTAAATGGGTGAGAATAGAACAGCTGCACAAAATCAACAACAGAATTTTGCGAGGGGGTTAATATGGAGGGTCAATGAAGTAACACCCAACCCGCCAAATAGAAATCATGATGACGGAAGATATAATAATGAATTTTTGATACAGGATGCCTTCGGAGTTCCTTCATGGAGCGCCTCATATTATTTTTATGACGATGCCACGTAGTGTGGCCCAGACGGAGAAAAAAAAACTCCATTCGCCTGGTTTATCGATTCTAATTCATTTAGCTTTACGTCACGGACTGCCTCATACAATCTTTCTATGACAAATTCCGACTGAAGGAAACCCTAAGGATCTATCTATCTATCTATTGCCGGACGCCATAATCCCGTAAGGGGTGGCCATTTGACTTTGAGTTATTTGTTTCACGGGGAGGGGCACTAACCCTCCACCAACCCACTTGTTGACACGTAGGGAGCACGTATGGTTTGGTTACTTGGTTACCACCCAGCGTTGTAAATGGTTTCTTGGCTTACACGAAACCATTTGGCTTGTCACTCAATGTAGAGCCACCTGTAAAGGGAAGAAGCAATAAAAAGTGACAGGAAAGATGGGAGAAACAGGAAGAGAGGAGGGAAGGCACAGAAAAAGAATGATAAAGGCTAAGGAAGAAGTAGGCAGCACTACATCAAGTGAGTGGATGATGGTCGCCACCACCTACCACAAAACCCTAATGATATTACCAGATAATGTAGGACTGATTTGTGTAATGCTGAATATTGAGAGAGATTCGTGTGAAACATTATGATCTGTCAAAAAACGTAGGAACTGAGTTCTGATGCTTTAAAGACAGTAAGGTTTCTTTTACCCGAATCAGAAATGACATCCAATTTAGGAATTAGGTGCGCCACAGCCTCAACCTCTGTCTGATGAATACCTGCTACGATAGACGCTGAGGGAAGTGGGCAGAAATGTGAAGGGTGGAGTCATCAGATATGAGCGGACAGGGCCAGATGACCAGCTAAGAATATCACTGATGAACAGAAGGAACAGAGCTAGTGACAAAAAGGAACCCTGAGGAACATCAATATTAACAGCTTTAAAAGAGGAACTCTGGCCATCTACGGTAGTAACTACAGAACGACCAGAAAGGAAGCTAGAGATGAAGGTAAAGACAGAAGGATAGAAACTGCAAGAAGGCAGTTTGAAGATTAAAGATTTGTGCCAGACTCGATCGAATGCCTTTGAGACGTCAACTGCGATGCAAATGTTTCACGAAAGGAAGATGACCACGAGTGTAAAAAGGAGGGTGAAAAAATCGCCCGCGGGACGACCCTGACGAAACCCATACTGGCAATCGGAAAGAAGTTATGAGAGGAAAAATGGTTCAGAATCTTCCTGTTAAGGTAGAGTCAAAGATTTTTCTGTGCAAATACGCGATATTAAAGTAACTGGGCGATAGTAAGTGGTCAGGAAACAGTCACTCTTCCTCGCGACAGGTTGAATGAAAGTAAACTTCCAGCAAGCAGGAAAGCTGCAAGTCAACAGACATACATGAAAGAATTTACTTAAGCATGATGTCAGCACTGATGCAAAGTTTAATAAAAAAAAACAGTCGGTTTGCCTTGTGAGTAATGAGGCCAGAGAGATCGGAAAATATATCGTTTGAAGATGTGTTAATGAGAGGCATAAGGAAGCCAGAGGGTGAAGGAGATGAAGGGACAGAGTCTGGCTTGAGTTAACACGTTCGGAGCTGCTAACAACAAAAGACGTCATTGTGCTGAAAAAGTTAATGATCTAGCGATACAAGGTGGATCTCTCTCTCTCTCTCTCTCTCTCTCTCTCTCTCTCCTGACGCACGAGGGGGTGTGAGCCAGGTGAAAGAGACCATGTGTACGTTAATGGCCGTACACTTACTCACCAGCGCACACACACGCACATAAGTATTCTGCGCACACACACATTACTCTCCCTTCGCACACACGCACTCATTATTCCCTTACGCACACACACGCTAATATGAACTACTTGTACACATGTTTGCATTCTTAGACGTACACGCATTGAAAGCTCGGCCACACACACACACACACACACACACACACACACACACACACACACACACACACACACACACACACACACACACACAGAGGCAAACCCACAAACATAAATCCGCTTTTCTTACAACAATATTAAGTTTAAATTGCACAAAGCACTTCTATTTAGCCTACCTGTGAAAAGATGGTATTATAATGTGCAAAATATCGTGAACACATAAAAGTATCAAACAAATATTATGACAATTCTTAAACCTTAAAAAACTGTCTATAATTATTCTACACATGTACTGAAATATTTTAAAGTGAATTTCTGTAAACACTGAAGGGAAAAACTTGACAAAATTTCCGTGACTCTGGCAAATGTTTCTTTTTCTTCTTTTGTCATAACCTTGTATGTCCGAGGTGATGGAGTGTGTGTGTGTGTGTGTGTGTGTGTGTGTGTGTGTGTGTGTGTGTGTGTGTGTGTGTGTGTGTGTGTGTGTGTGTGTGTGTGTGTGTGTGTGTGTGTGTGTGTGTTGTGTAACTATAGCACTTCCATTTACCCCTCCACTACCATGGCGTCTTGATGGTATTAGTCTTGTTGCGAACAGAATATGGCGCTGTGTTTGTCTGTTTTCACTTTGCCAGTCAGCAGGCAAACCACACACATACTTTACTGACAATCATCCTTATTCTTTCTACTACAACCACTATAACTGCTAGTACTGCTGTCACTACTACTGCCACTATTACTACTACTACTAAGGTATTTATTTGTGTTAAGTGCACTGTGTCAAGTGGTGTCCCAGAATTAGCCACCGTCTGGATGGCAAAGTGTATGATATAAAGGACATTCTGTTTCTCTCAGCTTTTTAAACATTCTGGGAAGTTTCATATCGTATGTCAAATCTCACTGTTCAAAACCACACTTTTTTTTTTTTTTGGAGGGGGGGGGGAGTGACAAATCTCTGTAATCTCGACCACTAAATACCAACTGTGAATGGATTTGCTAAACGCTTGTACGACAGAAATGAACCGATCTTGAACTGGGCTCTCTGTTATCTTGTTTTTGTTTTTTCTCGGAGAGACCACTCTTGCTGCTTCTGGCCTTTGGTTCCTTCTTCCTTGCATAAAAAAAAAAAAACTCGCTCACTTCCGCCAACCGATTTTATTCAGTTAATGCTCTTTCATGGTACGGTATACTCTCTCTCTCTCTCTCTCTCTCTCTCTCTCTCTCTCTCTCTCTCTCTCTCTCTCTCTCTCTCTCTCTCTCTCTTTCAAAATTATCCAGCAGAGGGACAGTCATGCTCTCTAACGAAATAAACTCTTGAGAACGACCACATATTATGATAAGAGGTGTGTGTGTGTGTGTGTGTGTGTGTGTGTGTGTGTGTGTGTGTGTGTGTGTGTGTGTGTGTGTGTGTGTGTGTGTGTGTGTGTGTGTGTGTGTGTGTGTGTGTGTGTGTGTGTGTGTCAAGGATGCTGATTATTCTGCTATTAATATTCAGTGGCTGGAGGTAGTGCGGTTTATACACATGTGGGACGTGCAGTTTATAATAAGAAAAGGGAACTGCGGTTTATATTAAGGGAGGTGGTTTATATAAGAAAAGGGAACTGCGGTTTATATAAGAAAAGGGAGGTGCGGTTTATATTAAAAGGAAGGTGTGGTTTATATAAAGGTGTGGTTTATATAAAGGGAGGTGCGGTTTATTGTAAGGAAGGGAGCTGCGGTTTATTTAGAGACGGGCAGCTGCTGTTTAACTCCTTCACACCGATGACGCATTTCCACTTCACTTTTCCAACCTTCAGACGATTTTATTCAGCTGGAGAGAAACTTATGGAACAGAAGGGGTTTGTTTCAGCCTTCATTAACCCCTTCACTACCAGACAGCTCTCCTAAATTGAATAAATCTGTCTGTATAAAGCAAGAATAAAAATATAAAAAAACTTCACTGAACTGTCGGAATTAGGCTACTTCCTGTGTCATTATTGATTTATTTCTTCGTTTATTTTTTGTTATTTGTCATTTATTATTTGTTAATTTTGTCATTTATTTTTTGTTAATTCCACCGAAATCTTCACTTCGCAATAACCGATGGAAGTTCGCTGGTCCAATATGGCAAGTAGATATGTTAGTTTTTTTTTTTTAATGCAAGGAAGAAGGAACCAAAGGCCAGCTGCCCGCAAATTGTTCCCTCCAAGAAAAAACAAAAGCAAGGTAACAGGGAGCCAAATTCAAGATCCTTTCATTTCGAGATGCCTGGACACGGTGCGACTGAAGGACTGGAGATCATAGTAGTAGGAAATACAGACAGAGGGAGACAGTTCCAGAGTTGACCTGTTGCATACACGAAGACGCGGAAGTAACGGTTAACTCTTGGGAGGGAGGGACAGGACAGAACTTAAACCCTTTATCCACACTAACTTCTAATTTTATTTTCTCTAACTTTATTTCTCTAACTTTATTTCTCTAACTTTATTTCTCTAACTTTATTTTTTCTAACTTTATTTTCTCTCTGATTTTATTTCTCTAACTTTATTTTCTCTAACTTTATTTCTCTAACTTTATGTTCTCTTTAACTTTATTTTCTCTCTAACTTTATTTCTCTAACTTTATTTTCTCTAACTTTATTTCCTCTAACTTTACTTCTCTAACTTTCTCTAACTTTATTTTCTCAAACTTTATTTTCTCTACCTTCCGGCTACACAGAAAAATCCCTCTAAAAATGGGACCTGTGTGGCCAAAAACATTAAGGAAAATAAAGACTTGAATCTCTATCCCATCCCTTCCAGCCAGTTTACCAATTCTGACAGTAATGATGGTGAGGATAAGCACCACGAATAGGAATAGTGTTACACCGATTACCGTGGGATCCTTTGTGAGCTCCAAACCTCCCCTATCAAGCCTCCAAACCTCCCCTATCAAGCCTCCAAACCTCCCCTACCATGCCCGCAAACTTCCCCTTATAAAGCCTCCAAACCTCCCCTATCAAGCCTCTACACCTCCCCTACCATGCCCGCAAACTTCCCCCTATAAAGCCTCCAAACCTCCCCTATGAAGCCTCCAAACCTCCCCCTATCAAGCCTCCAAACCTCCCCCTATCAAGCCTCCAAACCTCCCCTACCATGCCTCCACACCTCCCCTACCATGCCTCCACACCTCCCCTATCAAGCCTCCAAACTACCCCTATGAAGCTTACTATGTCGGGGATTCTTTGGCCGAGATGTGGTATGTGGTCAAGTGCCTCTTATTTTCCAGTATATAGTGAGTCTGTACATAAAAGGATGCAGTTTATATTTAGCGAGAATTGCAGTTTGTAAGAAGTGGCGCCAAACACAACAACCTCGCCCGAAAGCAGTTGTTTTATTTTCAACCATTTTCAAGTTATAGCCCTTTGAAAATCTGTGCTCTTGCGTTTGACCTTTCAAGGTGACTCAAGGTCAAAGGTCATGGTGCCAAATGAAAGCCCATAAGAGACTTCCTAGATCGTGATAACAGAACAGGTCTCTGTCTTCAACCAGTTTCGCGTTATAGGCCCCTGATTATCCGTGACCTTGAGTCTGATCTTTCAGGGTCAGTCAAGGTCAAAGGTCGTGCTGCCACATGAAAGCCCATATGGGAGTTCCTTTATGGTGATAATAGTAAATATCTGTATCTTCAACTGGTTACAAGTTACAGCCCTCTGAAAATCCGTGACCTTGATTTCGACCTTTCAGGGTCATTCGATTGTCTCCAAAATTTATAATCACATTCTTTTGGGATAAGTTTCATGTAATTTCTCTCTCCAGTTTCATGTAATTTCATTCCCTGTTCTTCCGTAATGTTGGTAACAAACAAACAAACAAACAAACAATACTTCGCAGGACTGTCCGGACGAGATAATAAGATACAACAAACTACCGAGCATATAGCGTTTCTACAGTTTATATTAAGTGAGACTTGGGTACATAATCCAGTGCTGTTTATTATTCAGTACTGTATGTACCAAGAAGCAGTGCACTGTATATACAGCTAGAGGTGTCGTTAATGATCAGATTCGGCAAACTACCTGCTCTATTACATATGTCAGCAGTTTACATTTAGTGAGAAGTGCAGTATGTAATCCGGTGCGACTTATTAGCCTGCCCACTGCGTGTCTGTTAATAAATTCTGAGCCCAGGCAACTCCATCAGCCCTCACCTCTGCATGGCCAGCCCCCATCACTAAGTGTCCTGTCAACACACACACCCCTTCACTGCCACATAATTACTCTTAGTTTAATCCCTGCATCTCTAGTATTCATTCCCTCCTCTTCCATTCCGTATATAATGTATTTAATATTTCCTTCTTCCATCCCCACACCATAATATTCAGTTTTGAGGAGACACCGAATCTGAGGAGTTACGTAAAGCTTCCAACAACTTCTTAGTCCGTACTGATGTCGGTTAAGAAAGCTCCCTAACACCTTCTCCTAAGCAACTTATTTTGCCTATTACTCCATAGTGCCTATCTACGCATTACACCGATCATTCTCACATCCCTAACACCTTTTCCTTAGCGATTTATTTTTGGATATGGCTGGTTAATAACCATTTGTACGTTAATTATGAAGATTACGGCGATATTGGAAGGATTTATGTAACACAGGAGAGGGCATATGATGTAATAAGCAAAATAAATCGCTAAGGAAGATGTGCCAGGGAGCCTCTTTAACTGACGTCACGTAATATCATAGTCTACCGTTATTCACAAACGTGTTATTCATTTTACATGCTTCACTCACTTTCAGGACCCCCCTCTAGCTTTCCTACCCTTTCTGCTCACTTTCAAGACTGTCTCTAATATTCCTACCTTTTCTACTCACTTTCACGACTCTCTCTAGTTTTCCTACCCTTTCTGTAATTCATCTTCATTCTTCACTCACTTTCACGGCTCTCTCTAGTATTCCTACCCTTTCTCCTCACTTTCACGACTCTCTAATATTCCTACCCTTTCTGACCACCTTCACGACTCTCAAATTTTCCTACCCTTTCTCTTATTCATCTTCATGCTTCATTCACTCGATCACCATGACACCTGCCCTAATTCAGCCGGCCTCTGTTATTCATTTTCATTTTTTCTTCATCACGTAGGTGTCATAATGAATGAAACTTGGAAATGAATAACAGAGAGGCTGGCTGAATTAGGATAGGCGTTATGGAACTGAGTGAAGCATAAAAATGAATAACAAAGGGTAGAACAATTGGAGAAAATGCTCTGCGAGTGAGTGAAGAAAGTATAAAGAATAGAGAAAGAATCCTGCAGGTGAATGAAGCATGTAAAATGAACAGAAAAAGAATCCTGCAGGTGAATGAAGCATGTAAAATGAACAGAAAAAGAATCCTGCAGGTGAATGAAGCATGTAAAATGAACAGAAAAAGAATCCTGCAGGTGAATGAAGCATGTAAAATGAACAGAAAAAGAATCCTGAAGGTGAGTGATGCATGTAAAATGAATAACAGGCGTGAATAAGGGTAGACTATGATAATTGTTAGTGATGTATTAACCATCCAACTGTCTATCATGCTTCGTATTTCCTTCTTGCTATTACCAGACAAAGTAATTCAATGTTAGGGCCCGTGGGGTATGGAGGCTCCCTAACAAATTTTCCTTAGCGATTTATTTCTGGATATGGGTGGTTAATACCCTACTGTATATTATTTATGCAGAGTAAGACGACATTAAACGGATTTATAACACGGGGGAGGGAGTGGGAGTAAAGTGTAATAAGCAAAATAAATCGCTTCAGAAAAGGTGGTAGGGGTCCATGAGAGGGCTAGGAGAGATTGAAGTTAAGCAGAAGTTTGTTTATAGAGCAAATACAAGTCAGGGAATATATGTCCGAAACAATGCATAACAAAACTGACTCGAAAAGTTGTAAAAAGTTTCATTCCTGACTATACCCAAGCCAGAGACTTGTGGTGGAGATGGATGAAATATAAACAATACATGGTGATATTGTGTGTGTGTGTGTGTGTGTGTGTGTGTGTGTGTGTGTGTGTGTGTGTGTGTGTGTGTGTGTGTGTGTGTGTGTGTGTGTGTGTGTGTGTGTGTGTGTGTGTGTGTGTGTGTGTGTGAGAGAGAGAGAGAGAGAGTCATCAGAAGGTGACTTTCGTCCTTTTGCAGCTTATCTCCCTAGCTCAATGGCCGTTTAAGACAATGCTACGGCTCTACACCCTTCCCGCAGAGCTTCTTCGTGACTAGCACCATATGTATTAATCTATTGTTACTGCTCAATATACAAGATGGAGAGACGGCAATTTTACGCCAAGTTAAAGTGAACAGAGTATAGATTTTTTAACACTGTATTCTTGTCGCCACCAAACTGTTTCATCCCGTTTGCGAGACATTCCGATCTGAATGAACTACAGTCACCCTCAAAAAACCGCCCCAGGAGACCCAATTTCTGATTTCCTTCCCCACCTGGTTTATTTTAACCTTTTCAAACCTACGACACGTTTGGTATTTTTTGCTTGCTATCTCTAAGCGATCATATTCAACTCACAACAGATTTCTGGAAGTAGGGGAAGTAGAGCTGGATTCCTTTAACCTTCTCAATGTGACGGTTCTTCCCTATGTGAAATAAACAACAAATCCCCATCACCGGCCTGAGGGGTTAACTACACCATGACCCATAAAGGAATCGTTATGCTCAAACCCATACGTGTTCCCTATGTGTCAACAAGTGGGTAGGAGGAGGGTTAGTACCCCTCCCCGTAAAACAACTCAGACGGCCACTCTTTACGGGATTATAGCGTCTGCCTTTAGATAGATAGATCCACAGCTGATCATCTCCACTTCTATATTTTGGCTACCAACCAGACGATTTTAGACGATTTTATTCAGGTGAGGGTGAATCATGACATCCTGTGAGAGGTAAAATGGCCTCCCTCCGCAAACATCAAATCTACTTGTAAATTCTGGCCACCATCCGACGATTTTATTCAGCTGCGAGTGAGGTATTAATTGCATCAATATTTTACGACAGTCCTTGCTCTTTTTAACAACATCAATATTTTACCACTGTATTAACAACATCAATATTTTACCACAGTCCTGGCTCCTTTTAACAACATCAGTATTTTACCACAGTATTAATAGCATCAATATTTTACCACGGTCCTGGCTCTTTCTCGTTGGATCCCTGACATGTTAAATTTTGTCTCCACTGACCTTCTCATGGTAACGTCAGCTCTACTTTTATATTTTGGTTTACATTTTTTTTCTTACACGTCAACGCTACTTAAATTTTTTTACAAGTCAACGTTACTTTTACTATCTTTTTACACGTCATTTTTTGGGGGGAGGCTATCACGTCAACGCTGCTTTTATACTTTGTTTATCTCGTCAACGCTACTTATGCATTTTGGCTATCACGTCAACGCTACTTTTGTGTTTTTTTTACGTCAACGTTACTTTTATATTTTGGTTATCACGTCAACGCTACTTTACATCCATCTATCATCCAGTCCTACATTGCCCCATGAGGAGCGTAGGAGCCCGGGGCTAGGCAGTTGGTCCCGACATTTAAGATGAGAGTGACCAGACTCACTCATCCCCAAGTGGCATTACATGAGCAATAAGCCCCAACCATCCCTTGGATATAAACCTTCACCGGCTCAATCCGATTGGAGCGCAGTAATTACCCACTAAACCACCAGGCGCCAAAATTTGGTTATATGGTTACCACCCAGCGTAGTAAATGGTTTCCTGGTGCACAGGAAACCATTTGGCTTGTCACTCAGTGTAGAGTCACCCACAGGCTGAAGGGAGTGGAGAGAATGAAGGAAAGAAAGACAGAAGAGGGAGTGTAAAGTCACCCGTAGGCAGAAGGACAAGGAAAGAATGAAGGAAAGAAAAACAGAAGAGGTGGAAGGAAAGAAGGATGGAGAGGAAAGGGCAGACACCCGAGAGCAAAACTTCATCGAGTAAGTGGATGGTGAGCGCCCCCATCTACCACATACTTTTTTTTTTTTTTAACACGTCAACGCTTTTACATTAACACGTCAACGCTACTTTTACACGTCAATGCTACGCGTCAAGTGGGGTTGGTGGAGGATTAGTGCCCCTCCCTGTAAAACAATTAACTCTAAGCCATTGGCCACCCCGTCTGGGATACATGGCGTCTGGCAATGAATGAATGAATGAACGTCAACGCTACTAATACATTTTGGCTATCACGTCAACGCTACTTTTGCATTTTTTTTATTACACGTCAACGTTACTTTTATATTTTGGTTAGCACATAAACGCTACTTTTTATCTTGCTTAACACATCAATGCTACTTTACATTTTTTTAACACGTCAATGCTACTTTCATATTATGGGAAACACCACATGATTTTATTCAGGTGTGGGTGCCTTGGTGTCTACGAGCGTTAATAAACACTATTTATGTTATCTATAACGGCTATTAACGTCCTGGAAATGCTCCAATACACTGAATGTACAATGATCATGGTAAGTATCGCCTTCAGGACAGGGAGTGGGACGCCTTCACGTGGGCGCACCGATATGATGGTGGAACTGTGGAGTTGCCCAGTTATATAGAAGTCCCTCAATCCCCTTCCTGTATGCCAAAAGGATGATGGTGAACTGCGGGAGGATGGCAACTTCGGCCTGCAGTCCACTGAGTGCACGTTCAGATAAGCGAGGGGTTGCAAATACCACAGCTTCTAGGGATTTTTTTTAAAATGGTTTGAACAGAGGGGTAGGAATGTATTAGGCACTTATTTAATACAGACAATGCTCTGTCACCTATTGTAATAAAGACATTTCAGTTTTGTTCATTAGTCATTCATGCATTATTTATCCCGGAGATGTCTCGATAATGCCAGACGATTTTATTCAGTTGACAGAATGACGTAATACTATAGTTCATTCACTTTAACTTGACCCAAATTTTCTTTTGGCGGCTTATTAATTTTCACGTAGCTCAGTGGTGGATAAAAGACAGTACTGTGGCTCTACATCCTTTCTGCAGCACCTCTTCGTGACAAGCATCATATTCTGGCGTGAGTCTATTGTTATAACTCAGCCTTCACGACAGAGGGATGGCAATTTTAGACCGAGATAAAAAGAACGGAGCATAGAAGAGGAGCTGGAGAATTACTGATCATGTCTGTCCTTTCTCGCGCCATCAGGGTGTGTGGGGGGCGTGGATGATTGGCGTGCTGAGTCAATAGTTAAGGTGTGGCAAGGTGTGCACGCCGCCTTCAATATTTCCTTTACATTTCTGCGTAGGGGTGAGACAGGGTGGGTGGGGGTAAGACAGAGTGGGAGTGTGGTAGGGTGAATGGTGGAGAGGCAGGGTGAGGATGACGCAGGGTGAGTGGTGGTGAGGCAGGGTGAGTGGGAGTGTGGCAGGATGAGTGATGGTGAGGCAGGGTGAGTGGGAGTGTGGCACGGTGAGTGGGAGTGTGGCGGGGTGAGTGGTGGTGAAGCAGGGTGAGTGGGAGTGTGGCAGGGTGAGTGGTGGTGAGGCAGGGTGAGTGGGGGTGAGGCAGGGTGAGTGGAGGTACGACAGGATGAAAATGAGGTAGAGTTAGTGGGGATAAGGCACGGTGGGAATGAGGTAGGGATAGTGGGAGTGAGGCAGGGTGAGTCGTGGTGAGGCAGGGTGGAGGGTGACACGGTGAGGGGCAGTGGAATGACTGACAGAAAAATATATGAGGGACTGGAACTGCTGAAGGATGAATGAATGGAATGAAGCATGGGATCAATAACGAAAAAGTTTAGTTGTGGCGGAGAGGTCTGAATGGGGAGGGTGTGGGTGAGGCAGGAGAGATGAGATGAGGCAGGGGAGATGAGATGAGGCAGGGGTGGTGAGGCAGGGGAGATGAGATGAGGCAGGGGTGGTGAGGCAGAGACGGTAAGCAGGGAACAATGGACATTATCGATCCAACGTCATGCACTGAGGAACGGTGAGAGAGAGAGAGAGAGAGAGAGAGAGAGAGAGAGAGAGACAGACAGACAGACAGAGAGAGAGAGAGAGAGAGAGAGAGAGAGAGGAAATGACAGATGGAAGGGGGAGAGAAGGGGCAAATGGAGGAAGGATGAGGAAGAGGGAGGGATAGAGAGAAAGGGAGGAAGAGAGGAAGCGTATGGGTGCAGGGAGAGAAAGTGAGGGACAAAAGGAAAGAGAGGAGAGATGGAAGGAGAGGAAGAAGAGGGAGAGAATAGGGAGAAGGGAGGTGTGTGTGAAGGGAGAAGGAAGAGAGAAGCGGGAAGGAAAAAGAAAGTAGAGAAGGAAAACAAGGGGTGGGGAGAGAGGAAGATGTGTGTGTGTGTGTGTGTGTGTGTGTGTGTGTGTGTGTGTGTGTGTGTGTGTGTGTGTGTGTGTGACGGATAACACACACAAAAAAAAACTTCACCCACCCCTGTCAATATTATCGGCAAGAAAAATCTGGCCAAAGTTGCCCTGAAGTCGAGCACAAGCATTCCCCCATCATTCCACACTGCCACAATCCCCGCCCCACACATGCATTCCCCCATCATTCCACACTGCCACAATCCCCGCCCCACACATGCATTCCCTCATCATTCCACACTGCCACAATCCCCGCCCCACACATGCATTCCCCCATCATTCCACACTGCCACAATCCCCGCCCCACACATGCATTCCCCCATCATTCCACACTGCCACAATCCCCGCCCCACACATGCATTCCCTCATCATTCCACACTGCCACAATCCCCGCCCCACACATGCATTCCCTCATCATTCCACACTCCCACATTCCATGCCCCACACATGCATTCCCTCATCATTCCACACTGCCACAATCCCCGCCCCACACATGCATTCCCTCATCATTCCACACTGCCACAATCCCTGCCCACACATGCATTCCCCCATCATTCCACACTGCCACAATCCCCGCCCCACACATGCATTCCCCCATCATTCCACACTGCCACAATCCCCGCCCCACACATGCATTCCCCCATCATTCCACACTGCCACAATCCCCGCCCCACACATGCATTCCCCCATCATTCCACACTGCCACAATCCCCGCCCCACACATGCATTCCCCCATCATTCCACACTGCCACAATCCCCGCCCCACACATGCATTCCCTCATCATTCCACACTGCCACAATCCCCGCCCCACACATGCATTCCCTCATCATTCCACACTGCCACAATCCCCGCCCCACACATGCATTCCCTCATCATTCCACACTGCCACAATCCCCGCCCCACACATGCATTCCCTCATCATTCCACACTGCCACAATCCCCGCCCCACACATGCATTCCCTCATCATTCCACACTGCCACAATCCCCGCCCCACACATGCATTCCCTCATCATTCCACACTGCCACAATCCCCGCCCCACACATGCATTCCCTCATCATTCCACACTGCCACAATCCCCGCCCCACACATGCATTCCCTCATCATTCCACACTGCCACAATCCCAGCCCCACACATGCATTCCCTCATCATTCCACACTCCCACAATCCCGGCCCCACACATGCATTCCCTCATCATTCCACACTGCCACAATCCCCGCCCCACACATGCATTCCCTCATCATTCCACACTTCCAGAATCCCCGCCCCACACATGCATTCCCTCATCATTCCACACTGCCACAATCCCCGCCCCACACATGCATTCCCTCATCATTCCACACTGCCACAATCCCCGCCCCACACATGCATTCCCTCATCATTCCACACTGCCACAATCCCCGCCCCACACATGCATTCCCTCATCATTCCACACTCCCACATTCCATGCCCCACACATGCATTCCCTCATCATTCCACACTGCCACAATCCCCGCCCCACACATGCATTCCCTCATCATTCCACACTGCCACAATCCCCGCCCCACACATGCATTCCCTCATCATTCCACACTGCCACAATCCCCGCCCCACACATGCATTCCCTCATCATTCCACACTGCCACAATCCCCGCCCCACACATGCATTCCCTCATCATTCCACACTGCCACAATCCCCGCCCCACACATGCATTCCCTCATCATTCCACACTCCCACAATCCCCGCCCCACACATGCATTCCCTCATCATTCCACACTCCCACAATCCCCGCCCCACACATGCATTCCCTCATCATTCCACACTCCCACAATCCCCGCCCCACACATGCATTCCCTCATCATTCCACACTCCCACAATCCCCGCCCCACACATGCATTCCCTCATCATTCCACACTGCCACAATCCCCGCCCCACACATGCATTCCCTCATCATTCCACACTGCCACAATCCCCGCCCCACACATGCATTCCCTCATCATTCCACACTGCCACATTCCCCGCCCCACACATGCATTCCCTCATCATTCCACACTCCCACAATCCCCGCCCCACACATGCATTCCCTCATCATTCCACACTCCCACATTCCCCGCCCCACACATGCATTCCCTCATCATTCCACACTCCCACATTCCCCGCCCCACACATGCATTCCTTCATCATTCCACACTCCCACATTCCCCACCCGACACTCATCCCTCACTGCTACGGTCCTCTCTTACGCTGAATAAAATCGTCTGGTATGGTGGGTTTGGTTTCATCTGAGGCAACTGGGCTACTCTCACAACTTGAATGCTAAGTTGTAGTTGCATGAAATTCGACAAGCCTCGGTTATGACGCAGGAACGAGTCTCCCTGGTTACTAGTCATATCAACCCTCCAATCTTGCTACACCTGGCCATTAACTGAACCGGAAGGGGTTACGGATCTCTGTCAGGCTAGGAAACACACACACACACACACACACACACACACACACACACACACACACACACACACACACACACACACACACTTTATCAAGCATCTCAGCTCAGAAAAAAAAAAAATGTTGTGTTAGGATTATAAACATCAGGCCTCTCAACTTTGTGCCATATTCTTTCATACAAAATTCTTCCCAACACCAGATTATTACATTCAAACTAAGGTGGGGCTCATATTTAGCCGTAGTAAATATTTCACTGTAACAACGCGATGCTCTTACGCTGCGACACCTGATATGCAGCATTAACAGCACGAATATATGTCCACTGTCTTTACTCTTTCTCCATCTTTTTTTTTTTTCTGTCTCTTTCTGCTTCTCTTCCTAGCCACCTCACTCTCCCAAGAAGAAAAAAGTTTAAGAAAAAGCCATTAGGTCCTTCCCTGTGATAGCTTTTTTTTTTTTTTCCTATCAATGAGGAAGGAGTAGTTACGAAGATCGAGTCGGTTTCAGAGTCTGTATTTATAGAATGTCACTGCTATAGTACACTCGCTTTAACCTGGCCCAGATATTCGTCGTTGTGTGGTTCATTTCTCGTAGTTCAGTGGCATAAAAAAGACACTACTTTGGCTCTACATCCTTTCTGCAGCACTTCTTCGTGACTAGTCTCATATTCTGGTGTTAGTCCATAATCACAACTCAGCATTCACGATGGAGGGATGGTAATTTTAGGCCAAGGTAAAGTGAACTGAGTACAACAAAATATCTCAACAGCACATATATAAACATTGTGTGTGGGGATGACAAGAAGTGGTAACATTTTGGTGCAGATGGATCAATGGTCAAAGTCACAGATCAAAGTCAAAGTTCGAGTGTAGCATCCCTGTTTTAAATTTGGTACATCTGTTTTATTTTTGGTACCTCCCCTGTTTTATATGTGCTACCTCTTCTGTTTTATATCTGGTACCGGAAGCTGGTATAATTCAACTTAAGAGTAACATCTCGTTGTGGCAGGGTTACAAACGATCACCTTTCATCACAACAATTTCTTCTTCTTTCAAAATAGCCACAAATTTTTCACTAACACATTTTCTTGCCTTATTTTCTTTTATTATTGGTTACGTTTGGCTATTTTTCTCGTCTACTTTTTCAGCGGCGTATAATTCAGTGCTCTTACTACAGCGTGTAATTCACTGCTCTTACTACGGATTACCAGGTACGCTACTACTATAATGAGCATGAATATATCAGGACATTATTGGGCAGGTTAGTAGCAAAATAGGACTGAATTCTCTCTCTCTCTCTCTCTCTCTCTCTCTCTCTCTCTCTTTCATTCACTAGAGTAAAACCAGAAACCAGGACACACAATGAGAACAATAATACACCACCACCCCCACCATCACCACCACCACCACCACCAACACAACAACAAGAGGTAACTACAAACCACGAAGCACAAACTAAGGCAAGCTAAGTAAAGACATATTGGAGCCAATTACAGCGCCATTGTTGTGGTAGTGGCCAGTGAAGGGAACTATTACATGCCGGAAGAGGACAACAAAACGAGAAATTACTCTGAAATGTTGGAAACCGTGACTAAATGTGGATAAGATATGGCCTGTAATTGGACGAAACTGACTTGGATGGGAAGACAGGTTTATAAATATGTATGATTCTGAGTTATAGACTGCAAGGTTTATTGTTTACACACACACACACACACACACACACAAATTGCAAACATAATTATGGACTGGAAGGTATATTCTGTTCCCATACACACACACATATGTGTTACTTTGCCGGTGTGTGTGTGTGTGTGTGTGTGTGTGTGTGTTTTGTGAGTAATCGTGTGGGTATGTGTTCATAATTTTGACTGTATACATGTGTACCTGTATGTGTACATGTGTGTTAGTGCTTGTATTACACGCGCTAATATACGTAGGCTATGTAAATTTAATACACCGTCCTAATCATTTGCATTAGAGCGCATCACAACCACTTTACCGAACCCAATCCCCGCCCCGAATCCTCCCTCGCACGTAAACAAAGCGTGACGTCACAGGGCCGAGTTCTCAACACCTTAGGACAATGGCTTCCAAACTTTCAGTCACGACACCCCTTACATTTAAAACCTTCACCACACTATTTACAAGATGAAGGTAGGTGTTCAGAAGACCTTGTTTATAAGTTACTGATTATTTACTTAACACTTGTGAAAGGATGATAAAAGACTGATCATTTTTTTTTCTTTTCTTTAGATGGGGTTTTCAGCGTAAAGTTTGTAAATATATCTCCATTTTCTTGTTTGCTCAACGTGTTTCATAAAATTATACGTCTGCGAAAAATAAGTATGTGAAAACAATTAGATATTTTTGTATTAATGGAAAAGAATAAACCACCAACAACGGCAAAGGACAGATATTAAACCTCACAATATGCCGAGCGTGACGCAGGTGAACAGAACACGTGTGATGCTTCTGTACTGACGCCACACGTGTTCCAATGCTCTGTGGAATCGTTACCTTCGTAGTTTTATACCTTCCTCGATTTTTTTTTTGGGGGGGAGGGATGGCAAAAATTACGAAGTAATACCTAAAGATGCTTAAGTTCATCCATTATATAAAAAAAAAGATAAATTTAAATGGTACTTTCATATCATTCTCAGCAAAAATGCAAACATTTAAAAGCTGTTTCTCGAGTATTTTACCATGAGTCTGGGCACCCTTCGTCCATACTACGTGCCCCACAGTGGAAAGCACTGTAGGAGATACCGTAGCACCTATTCGTTGATAATTAATCTGATATCCTTCAATATAATTCTGTACGTCCCCAACGCAAACACTGTCTATATATGATGGCGGACACACTGCGTTAAATTGATCACACAGGTCATCGGCAGAGGGAAAGAGCCTCCTGGCAAGGCGCTACGAAGTCCTTATGCCCACAAGAATACGGCTCAGTTTTTCCACCGCAGTTGTCTCTCCCTTTCCTTGGGGGAAGCAGCCTAGGTATACAGATAGATATATAGTTGTCTCTGGTATGCTGCTGATGCAAATTATATCCCTGTAAAAAAAAAAAAAAAATCTAACGTACTTGGAAAAGGCAGCTGCTGTCCGAAATGATGCGAGTTCGACCCCAGACTGGGGCACGGAAGATGACCCACGGACGTCATAGAAACACCTCCCCTAATACCAGTACATAAATCGTGAATGACACAGCCGTAGTTTGTATTTAGCATGGACGGTGCGTTTTAACCTCCAAGTGGTGACAGGTGAAGGAATTTGGCGTGTAGGACTCTGACCCCTGGGGAACGAATCAAGTCTATGCACAAAATCAGACACACACAAAAAAATCACTGAAATAAGTGATACACAGGCCAGTATTCTCGTGGGTTACGGCATGTCTTTTTTTTAACAGTCTGGCACGTTACTATTACCTTTATGCCATGTGGTGCTGGAAAGAGACGCCTTCATGTGGTGGCACCGATATCACATGGTCGCTGTGCTGCCTGGTTATACATGCGTCTCTTAATTCCCTCTATCCTCTAAAAGAAAGATGGTGGAGTACAGGCAAAGGACAGCCAGCCTGCAGTCCACCGGGTCCACGATCAGACAGGTGTGGTGTTACAACAAAAATCAAATACTCTGGCATTACTACACAGACTGAAGGAGTTGAGGAAAAAATGCTACGAAGTCTCTGTCTAGCCTTTATTGCCTCAACAGGAGCGTAGGGGCCCGGAGCTAGTCTACCTTCTCCAGACATTTATCCCATTTGTGTCTACGTCTCCTGTGTGAGGGACTGTGCGGGAATGGTGCTATGCGTACCGCCCTCCGCCTGTCGGCTCACAGTCACGAAGCTCAAAGGTCTCTACCCCGAGGTTCCCCCCCTTCTGTTAACGTTTGAAAATGCATACTTCCGTCCTATATTTAAAGAGCAGGGCACAAATGGGTTAAGGAGAGTAGCCATTTGTTCGCCCCTGAGTAGCATTATGTGAGAATTAAACTGCAATCAACCCTGGATGGCCTCATGGGTCACATTCAGTTGGAGCGCCTTAACCCACTACACCACCAGGCGATCACTTGGTTCCGCTGTTACCGCCAAGCGTTGTATATTCCACTTTCTGGGTTACAAAAAACTAACTTGCTTGTCACTCATTGCCACATAAATGTATCACTATATCGAGTGCGAGGATGGCAGTGGGTGCGCCAGACAAATCGCTTAGGAAAATGTGTTACGAAGTCCTTGCCATTAAAATACGCCAGATCCGTGCTCTCGAGGGTGGGGCAATATGGCCGCCGTCCTGCCTCACTATGGCGCGGTAAACAAGCAAATCCCTCCATTATATAAAGATACGGGTGACGCTATCAAACCCTCGCCCCCGCCTGGATAAACAGATAAAAAATAAAAATAAAAGAAGGGCGCTTAAAATAAAAATAAAGGGAGAAAGGGTGCTTAATAGGATATAATTTAAAAAAAAATGAAGGAAGAAAGGGCGCTTAAAATGGTAAAAAAAAAAAAAGTGAGGGAGCTCAGCGTATAGCCGCTTCACTAAGAGAATAAGTAAAATCTAAAGACAGTAAGAAATAAATATCCAATACTTTGGTCGGCATTCTCGTCGATTAAGGAAGCTCCCTAATACCTTTCCTACGCGATTTATTTTGCTGATTGCACCTCATTGTCCGATTCTGTCATAAATCCTTCAAACATCGCCATACTCTGCATATAAAAAGTACAAATGGATATTACCCGCCCATATCCAAACTAAATCGCTAACGAAGAGGTGTTACGGAACCTCCTTACCCGACGAGAACACGAGCCTTAGACGTTATCGTACTGAAGGGTTAATGAAAAGGCAGTACTGGGCTCTTCCGGCGGTCAGGTAGGTGGCGTACACCTCAACTACTTTCCCTGAACTATACTCACTCTCCTCTACCTCAGCCTAAAATTACCATCTCCTCAACTTAACTACTGAGCTGTGGTAATAAATTAACACGATTTTTTTTTTTTTAATGCGAGGAAGAAGGAACCAAAGGCTAAGCCCGCAAAACAGTTCCTTACAAGAAAAAAAAATACAAAAGAGAGCCAAATTCAAGATCCATTCATTTCGAGATGCCTGGACACAGGGCGTTTGAAAGACTGGAGATCACAGGACGTAGGAAATACAGACAGAGGGAGACAGTTCCAGAGTTGACCTGTTGCATAAATGAAGAGCTGGGAGTAACGGTTAACTCTTGCGTTAGAGAGTTGGACAGATGGATGAGAGTTTGTCGCTAGCACCCGTCGTAATGGCGGAGGGATGCAAGCAGACAGTTCAGAGGAGCAGTGACCATTGAAACAGCGATAGAAAAGAGATAAAGAGACAGCAGTGTGGCGAAGAGACAGAGGTTGAAGGGAGCCAGTAAGAGGAGGCGAGTTGATGAGACGAATAGCCTCTGACTCCACCCTATTTAGAAGAGCTGTATGTGGGGAGCCTCCCCTAGCCATGAATAAGTGCAATGGAAAGGATGTGGAGCCATAACATTGTCTTTTTCTACCACTAAGCTACAAGAAATAAACTGCTTAAGGAAGAAAACTGGGGCCAAGCTAAGATGAAAGGAGTATAGTTTCATCCCACCCAGAGACTGACATTTAAAAGTGAGCAGAAATATGTCCTATCACTTGCTTACATATGCTTCACCAGCGATAAAGACAGAATCACAAACACAGTCACTACAACACGGTTTCTACATGCCCTGTGTGATAGTCGTGTGATATTATTAGTATATATATGTTCAAATGATGCTTATGTTTATTGTATGATGATTTTATACACTAATTACCCTTAACTATACGCTGGGGGAATCTATCTGCTTGTTTAGTGGTAATTTAAGCTGTCATCGTTTGTTCACATGCTTCGTGCCCTTTTCCGTGGTCAGCTGGTTTAACACTGGGGAGGGTTCACTTTGGCTCCAACCAATACTGTCAACCAAATAATGAAACCCAGCAACACTCCTTTTACTGGAACCTTCACTACTTCTTACCCTACATTTTAAAAGCCTTCTGCACCAATCCCCATGCGTGACACACTGGGTGGGGGAGGGATATTATTACAGAGATAAAATGGCACATTCCTCGACCCTGCAGATTGCTTTGCCTCCAGGACCCCTTAAATTCGGCATAAATGTGTGTACTAGAGCCGCCCGCAAATGTCAGACGTGTGTATGCCGACCGCTACAATACATTTCTAAATCATTATTAAGTCGTACGTGCGGCAGCAAGAAAATAATGAGTAATCTAAAGTCGGGGTGAGTGAGTTTTGAAAGCGCCTGTCTCTCTTAAACGACGATCAAA
This sequence comes from Coenobita brevimanus, assembly GCF_032717465.1. Classification (NCBI taxonomy): domain Eukaryota; kingdom Metazoa; phylum Arthropoda; class Malacostraca; order Decapoda; family Coenobitidae; genus Coenobita; species Coenobita brevimanus. Next base: position 10,221,961 of record NC_137061.1, on the reverse strand, counting down.
TGTTTATACTCTAAAGTCTTTCCCGCCAAACTACCCTATTATATTCGCGTCAGGAAGGATCAGTCACAGCGTAGGGATTAAAAAGATGATAAATTGTGAAAGATAAGGCACTGAATCTTCCTCCAGTCACGAGAATATGGTTTAAATTTTGGCGGGAAGAGACGAATGGCCACCCGTCCCCGCGTCGAGATTGTATCCCCAGCGTCTTTGTGAGCCCGTCCATTGGCACATCTTGAGAGAGAGAGAGAGAGAGAGAGAGAGAGAGAGAGAGAGAGAGAGTCCACCAGTAATAACACCATAATTATCCCCACTTAAAACTTTATCTTCCATTAACTAACAATGTCATCCACGTACTTAATTGTCTGAACTAATTGCCGTATTATCTCACTCTATGGAATCAACATCGTCAGCACGAGGACGTCTTTATACTTACTCTTGCTACGGGCAGTCTTTTCTTTCATTCACTCTCTGTTTTTCTTTTTCTTCTCTGTTTTTCTTAAATATTAGGAGAGAATTTTGACGCTGGAAAAGTTAAATATATCCTTCATATTCGTGGTTCTCACTCACCAACCCAGCCACAATGATCAAATTTCCTCGTGCACTCCCCACCCCTCCAATACACACCTGTACCCATGCGTGACGCGTTGGGCGGCGGTGGGTTAGTTCTCCAGTAACAAGGCGGTGTTCCCTGAATCAACAGAACAGCTGCCCTTCGAATCAGCAAAACACCGCCTGGATGTGTGTAATAAAGCTGCCCTCCCCTGTCAAGCGTGTGTAAAAGGCAACAATACACATATACTGTAAATCCCTTCACATCTTTTACATATTTAGGCTCATTCAGGAGACTTCAATTTTATCTATACTCTATGCATCCCCGAGGGTGCCACAGGAAATGATTGATTGATTGATCCTTCACTTTGACTTGGCTTAGACTTTCGTTTTTCATCTACTTTCTATAACTCAAGTGCATAATAAGACAATACCATGACTACATCCTTTTCACAGCACTTCTTCGTGACTAACAAAATAATCTAGTTCTGACCTCTTCCTATGGTACCTCAGCAACGAAGACTTGAGGTAGAAATTAATGCCTATAGTCTTTTTACTTTAACTTGGTCCAAATTTTTGTCCTCACGCAGCTCAGTGGCAGAAAGGAACGATGCTACGGCTCTACATACTTTCCCTTGCACTTCTTTGTGACTAGCATAATCATTCAGTGTTAATCTATTCCTACAACCGTGCATTCAAGATGGAGAGATGGGAATTTTAGGCTAAGTTACAGTGACAAGAGTACAGTTAGTAATGTTAGGCCAAGTCTGAGCAAAAGGAGTATAGATAGTTGTGTTAGGCCAAGTTAGAGTAAAAAGAGTATGATTAGAAATGTTAGGCCAAGTTAGAATAAAAAGAGTATAGTAAGGAATGTTAGGCCAAGTTAGAGGAGTACAGTAAACAGACTAAAGATTAAACCAGCTTCAGAGACGGTCATGAGGGTCAGTCTGTGTCAGCTTAGGTCACAATTGATCAGCTTAAGAATTTCATGGTGGCTGGAGCACGGAGGGATTCAGGATATTAGCAGGCGATTTTTTCAGCTGACCCTTCAAAAACCGTCTGGAGTAACCCTCTGACCCGTATTCTCGTGAGGTGAGGAAGCTCCCTAACACATTTTCCATAGCGATTTATTTTGTTTATTACACCTTATTGCCCTCGTCTGTTATAAATCCCTCCAATATCTCCATACTCAGATTGCATAACATACAAAGGGACATTACCCAGCCATACCCCAAAATAAATCGCTTAAGATAAAGTGTTAGGCACCTTTCTTAACTGACGAGAATACCTGTACTTGGTGTAAATGATAACTTAATTCGTTAAAAGAAATACGTGGATTTTTTTTCTTTCAGCAGATTATTTCCAGGAGCTCAGTGGTAGAAAAAGATAATGCTTCGGCTTTACATCCCTTAAATAGCACTTCTTCGTGACTAGCACCATGTTCCAGTGTTAATTTCTTGATATATCTCAGGGTTTAAGGTAGAGAGATGGCTATGTTACACCTAATAAAAGTGGAGAGAGAGAGAGAGAGAGAGAGACAGACAGACAGACAGACAGACCATGCAGTAAGAGAGAAAACTAACAAAGAGGAGCGAGAGAGACAAAGGAATTTAAAGTAAGCAAAGAGAGAGAAAATTAAAGAGAGAGAGGGAAAGTAGTGACGAATACATGCATACACAGAGAGTAATTGGGAGTTTTGATAGCAACATATTACATTCATAAATACAATGGATAGATATAAGTAGATAGACAGATGGAGAGAGAGATATAGCTGCACACTGATTATAAACGTGTATATAAATAGAAACACACATAGATAGACAGATATATGGATAGATAGATAGACAGATAGATAAATAAATAGATAGACAGATAGATAGACAGACAGATATATAGATGGACAGATAGATAGATAGACAGATAAATATGTATAAAATATAAATAAACATACAGACAGATAGATAAACAGATGGATAGATAAGAGATTCAGCAGATGTACACAATGTTGATAAATATGCACATCTATACAGACATAGGTATAGAGAGAGAGATACACCACATACAGATAGACAGACAGACAGATAGATAATTCAGAACTACTCCGTGATTAGCAGCCTTCATTCACCCAACACGTAACATTGTGTACTGACAAAGGCCGTGTCAAGCTTCCCCTTCCAGCCAATCAGTAGAGTCTGTCTGTAGGCCTTTTCACCCCTACATAAAAAATCTTAGAGGCCGTCTGATTAAAAGGCTGGAACTGGGGAGAAAATGTTGTGCTAAGCCTAAGTTCGAATCCACGAAAACCAGAACTATTATTTTATTATTATTATTATTATTATTATTATTTTCATTATTATTATTACCATCATCATCATCAGTTTTATTATTATTTTTATTACCATTAGTAATATTATTATTATTATTATTATTATGGGTTTAATATCCTAGAACATGTTTTACAAGTCACTCATCCGTCATGCGATGTTTTGGGGAGCGGGACCCTCTAATGATTCTTGGAGGGAGTCGGCCCCCCTCCCCAAAATAAACACGATCAGAAATAAGGAAAAGGAAGCAAACGGATAACAACGAAAACGGCCAATTTATCGCAGGACTGGGTATGTAGTTGCCATGTCTGCTCCGAAGGCCCTGAAAGAAAATGAACACCCATTTTATTATTATTATTATTATTATTATTACTGTTGTTGTTGTTGCTGTTGTTGTTGGTACTAGTACTTTTATTATTATTATTATTATTATTATTATTATTATTATTACTACTACTACTACTACTACTACTACTACTACTACTGCTACTACTACTACTACTGTTGCTGCTGCTGCTGCTGCTATTATTATTATTATTATTATTATCATCAATTAATGTTGTGGGTTACATCTGACACGGGGTAATGTGAGTGTTATCGGTATCCTGTCTGACCAAGAAGCCTGTGATAAAGCTGGAGCTGTTTTGTGAGTCCTGATGAGAGAGAGAGAGAGAGAGAGAGAGAGAGAGAGAGAGAGAGAGAGAGAATGTGTGACAGTGAGAGAGGTATATGTGAGAGAGTGAAAGGGGAAATGTGAGAGAGTTAGGGAGGTAAATGTGAGAGAGGTGGAGAGGTAAATGTGAGCGCGGAGAGAGGTAGATGAGAGAGTGAGAGAGGTAAATGTGAAAGAGGCAGAGAGGTAAATGAGAGTGAGAGAGGTAAATGTGAAAGAGGTAGAGAGGTAAATGAGAGTGAGAGAGGTAAATGTGAAAGAGGTAGAGAGGTAAATGAGAGTGAGAGAGGTAAATGTGAAAGAGGTAGAGAGGTAAATGAGAGTGAGAGAGGTAAATGTGACAGAGGTAGAGAGGTAAATGAGAGAGTGAGAGAGGTAAATGTGACAGAGGTACTCGTAAATGTGAGGGAGTGAGAGAGGCCCAGCTTAAAATCAAGTGTCACTGCACTAATTGGACGAGGTAGTTATGGTGGTTGTGTATATGAGCTCTCTCTCTCTCTCTCTGACACACACACACACACACACACACACACACACACACACACACACACACACACACACACACACACACACACACACACACACACATGGAAGGTTAACACTCACCGACTCCTGCGTTACACCCTCAGCTGAATAAAATCGTCTAGTTGTAACCATTGGAGAGAATGCTGCTATACTCCTTTGACTCTAACTTGGCCTCAAATTGCCCTCTCTGCGCCTTGAAGTCTGAGTTGTAACGATAGATTAACACTGGAATACTGTACTAGTCACGAAGAAGTGCTATGGAAGGATATAGAGCCATAATATTATCTTTTTCTGCCACTGAGCTACGTGAAATAATTGCAAATGGAAGAAAATCTGGGCCAAGTTACAGTGAAAGGGGTAAAGCATTAATATTTTCAGATTCCTGTACTCAGCCGTCGGTTAAGGTAGCTCCCTAGCACCTCTTCCTTAGCGATTTATTTTTGGATACTGCTGGTTAATATAAATTTGCATGTTATATACATATCCTGAAAATGGTGGTATCGCAATGATTTAAATGACACGGAGGAGTGAGGATAATAAGCAAAACAAATCGCTTAGAAAGAGGTGTTTGGGAGCTTCCTTAACTGACGAGAATAGTGGTCAAAATACAAGAGCTACCCCAGCCATCAAAGGGTTAAGTAAAGTTCTTCACTAAGCATTAAGCGTCATATTTTGTGTGCCTCAGATTTCGCAACACCCCTTTCTTAGCGATTCAGTCTGCACATCACACCTCAGTATCCTTTTGTATGTTCCTGAGGCGAACTTTCAGCCATCTATATACTAATGGTGTGTTGTTTCTCTGTAAAAAAATGAAAAAATAAAAATAAATAAATAAGTAAATAAAAGGTTTGTCCCGCTACTCCTACAAGCCTGGACCGATTTGACGAACGGAAACTTTTTACGAACACTCCCTACGGCCCAAGATTCTGTATTAAGAATTTTTTGGTTTTAAAATTCCGAAAAATATATATAATGCAAAAATATTATAGCTACCCCTCAACAGTCTGTTTTCTGTAAAGGAGCCAACGGAGCCAAGTCCATTTTCTTCGAGCCTTGCCACATACGACGTTAGCCATGCATAATCAGTTTATTTCAAAGTCACGAAAATAAACAAAAGGGGACGGACCAATCAAGCATAGCCCGAGTATAAATAACCTGGGAAAGAGTGTTAAGGTGCAACATACAAACTAAATCGCTAAGGAGAAGGTGCTAGGAAGCCTCTCATGCTACTTACATCACGGTCACTGGTCACAAAATGAATCCAGGATCATGCTATGGTCAGACTCAAATATGAAGTCCGTTTGGGTGGGGCCCGCGCGGAGATTTCCCTCTCTACAGCTCTGCCAAACCTCCTCTCTCTCTCTCTCTCTCTCTCTCAGTTGATTGAGAAAGTTTTAATATATTTATAAGTTTTGTTTTCTTCTATATTGTTTCGACCTTTTTTCCACACCAGCACTGAGGTAAAAGTCTTGGCGCATTTTTTTTTTTTTTTTTTTTTTTTTTGAGGTTTCCCCAGTAGGCATAAGTCCTCTCTCTGATCTTTCTTCTAAAAAATACTTGTTCACATTGTAAGTAAGTTCTTTCTCCCGACTGTGGAGCACACGACAGCGAGTCGGAGTAGCTGCCATCGTGGGTGGGGATCAGGGAGGAAGTGACCGGTCACCTGTAGTCTGAGGTGGGTGTCCTTGACCTCTGGCAACGTCGGAAAGCGACGTTGTCACGTGGTGTGGAATTTATACAAATCATTGCTATTATCCTAAAAAGCGACACATTCATAGCACTATATAGCCTTATTTAATATATTTAATAAGTACAGAATATTTAATATACAATTTCAAATAGTAAATAGCTGACATATGACAGAGAGAGAGATAGGTACTGGGGTTGATGCGGCAGAGCTGTAGAGAGGGAAATCCCCTCTCGGGCCCCACCCAAACGGACTTCATATTTGAGTTTGACTTTAGTCCTTCCAATCAAATTCCTTCACACAGAGTTCAATGAGAGGTTAACGACACGCGAAAAATGCCATATGCTGTGTTATCGTGTTTGGTGCACTGCCAGACTCCTGCAACCTTTGATCTTGCACACATACCTTGCAACAATGGCCATCTATCTATCTACCTACCTACCTACCTATTTATCTACCTATCTGTCTGTCTATCGATCTATCTATTTATCTATCTGCCTATCTATCTGTCTATCTAAGTATGTGCTGCAACCTTTGATTCCACACACACACATTCAGTGCAATGATGTGTCCCTTCATTTATCTATCTGTCTAACTTCTGTCTCTTCATTTATCTATCTGTCTAACTTCTGTCTCTTCATTTATCTATCTGTCTAACTTGTCTCTTCATTTATCTATCTGTCTAACTTCTGTCTCTTCATTTATCTATCTGTCTAACTTCTGTCTCTTCATTTATCTATCTGTCTAACTTCTGTCTCTTCATTTATCTATCTGTCTAACTTGTCTCTTCATTTATCTGTCTAACTTTTGTCTACATTTATCTATCTGTCTAACTTCTGCCTATTTATCATATGTGTATCCATCAGTCTATTTGTCTGTCTATCTGCCAGTCAGTTAGTCAGTCATAAATCTGTCTGCCTGCCTGTCTTCCTTTATATATATCTATCTGTCTATCCATCTGTCTACCTATCTATCGGCCAGTCAGTAAGTCATTCCAGCAGTCTATCCGTCTGTCTTCCTCTCTGTTTGTCTTCCTCTCTGTCTGTCTGTCTGTCTGTGTCTATCTTCCCCTCTGTCTGTCTGTGTGTCTTCCTCTCTGTCTGTCTGTTCGTCTTCATCTGTCTGTCTGTCTTCCTCTCTGTTTGTATGTCCGTCTTCCTCTGTCTGTCTGTCTGTCTTCCTCTATGTCTGTCTTTCTCTCTGTCTGTCTGTCTGTCTGTCTGTCTTCCTCTCTGTCTGTCTGTCTTCCTCTCTGTCTGTCTGTCTGTTTGTCTGCCTTCCTCTCTGTCTGTCTATCTGTCAGTCTTCTTCTCTGTCTGTCAGTCTTCTTCTCTGTCTGTCTGTCTTCCTTTCTGTCTGTCTGTTTTTCTGTCTGTCTTCCTGTCTGTCTGTCTTCCTCTCAGCCTGTCTGTCTTCCTCTCAGTCCGTCTGTTTGTCTGTCTATTGCTTAGCGTCACATCAAGTTTGCTTTTGACTGAACAAAAGCAAGTTATATCGCTTAATAATTAGCAACAAACTTCCCATCAATAACACGCAAGACATCGGGGTAAAATGTGAAGAATAAATCGCTAAGGAAGAGGTGTTAAGAATCTCTAGAACCGCTTAAAATACGCCCCTCGGCAACGCAACCCCACCATATATGAAGGGGAATTGGGGAAAAAAAAAAAAAAAAACTTCCAATATTTTTATGAAACAGAAATTGGCCAGATTTAGATGATAAAACTAATTAATTTATTCCGACACAACGAGGGCAGTAGGCAGGGGGGGGGGTGAAACTGAGGGTGGAATGGAGAGGTATGATAGAGGTATGACAGAGGTATGATAGAGGTATGGCAGAGGTATAATAGAGGTATGACAGAGGTATGACAGAGGTATGGCAGAGGTATAATAGAGGTATGGCAGAGGTATGACAGAGGTATGACAGGGGTATGATAGAGGTATGACAGAGGTATGGCAGAGGTATGACAGAGGTATGACAGAGGTATGGCAGAGGTATGGCAGAGGTATGGCAGAGGTATGACAGAGGTATGGCAGAGGTATGGCAGAGGTATGGCAGAGGTATGGCAGAGGTATGGCAGAGGTATGACAGAGGTATGGCAGAGGTATGGCAGAGGTATGACAGAGGTATGACAGAGGTATGACAGGGGTATGATAGAGGTATGACAGAGGTATGACAGAGGTATGATAGAGGTATGACAGAGGTATGACAGAGGTATGATAGAGGTATGACAGAGGTATGACAGAGGTATGACAGAGGTATGATAGAGGTATGACAGAGGTATGACAGACGTATGATAGAGGTATGGCAGAGGTATGATAGAGGTTAAGTATAAGAGTGAGGTATGATAATGTTACACGTACGATAGAACAGGGGTATGACATATCAGTTAATTATGATGGAGGTATGACAAAGATATGACAGGTATGACAGAGATTTGATAATGTTATGACTGGTATGTTGGAGGTATGACAGATTTGATAGTGTTATGACAGTGGTATGTTGGAGGTATGACATATGACAGAAATGAGGTATGACAGATCTGACAGGTATAATGGAGGCATGATAAGGGATGACAGAGGTGTGACACAGATAAGGTATGACAGAAGTATGATAGAATAAAATAAATCACTTCACAAAAACGACTTTACTATAACAGGACCCCTAAATTAACACCTTTACCACAACAGCATCCCTAAATTAACACCTTTACTACAACAGCACCCCTAAATTAACTCCTTTACTTCAACAGCACCCCTAAATTAACTCCTTTACTTCAACAGCACCCCTAAATTAACACCTTTACTACAACAGCATCCCTAAATCAACCCTTTTACTACAACAGCATCCCTAAATCAACCCTTTTACTACAACAGCATCCCTAAATTAACTCCTTTACTTCAATAGCACCCCTAAATTAACTCCTTTACTACAACAGCATCCCTAAATCAACGCCTTTAATACATACACCCCTAAATTAACCCTTTTACTACAAGAGGATCCTTTAAATTTTCTATGGATCGTATTGAGTGGCCAGAAAAAAAAAAACAAGAGATACTCGATCCGAAGGGGTTACGATGTGGTGAGTGGATATGAGGGGAAAAAAAAAAAAAGAATGACTGCTATTGGAAGAAGCAAGATAATTCCTCTTTTTTTTTTTTTTTCTAATCCAGTGAAGATCCGTGACCCCGTTCAGCTCAATGGATGGCCAAAATAGTGTACGATTCTGGCTAGTAACCAAGGAGATTCGACCCCACTTCATAACTAAGGCTGAACGAATTTTATGCCACCACGACTTAGTATTCAGGCCGTGGGAGTAGTCCAGTTCCGTCAGATGAAAACAAACCAACTAAAGTTCCTCTCAGGTGTACAAAGACGTCTGGGGTCACCTGGAGCGGAATATTAGAGTTGCCCCGACCTTGAGACGGCCAACATCTTTCTTAGGTATATTCCTCTGAGCATCTTCACGCGAATTACGATAAAACTTTGAGGTCAAACAAAAGCACTGATACATTATCAATACATTCTCAATACATTCTCAATACATTCTCAAACATTCTCAATACATTCTCAATACATTCTCAATACATTCTCAATACATTCTCAAACATTCTCAATACATTCTCAATACATTCTCAAACATTCTCAATACATTCTCAAACATTCTCAATACATTCTCAATACATTCTCAAACATTCTCAAACATTCTCAATACATTCTCAATACATTCTCAAACATTCTCAATACATTCTCAATACATTCTCAATACATTCTCAAGCATTCTCAATACATTCTCAACACATTCTCAACACATTCTCAATACATTCTCAATACATTCTCAACACATTCTCAATACATTCTCAACACATTCTCAATACATTCTCAATACATTCTCAACACATTCTCAATACATTCTCAATACATTCTCAAACATTCTCAATACATTCTCAATACATTCTCAATACATTCTCAAACATTCTCAATACATTCTCAATACATTCTCAATACATTCTCAAACATTCTCAATACATTCTCAATACATTCTCAATACATTCTCAAGCATTCTCAATACATTCTCAAACATTCTCAAACATTCTCAATACATTCTCAATACATTCTCAAACATTCTCAATACATTCTCAAACATTCTCAATACATTCTCAAACATTCTCAATACATTCTCAATACATTCTCAAGCATTCTCAATACATTCTCAAACATTCTCAATACATTCTCAATACATTCTCAAACATTCTCAATACATTCTCAAACATTCTCAATACATTCTCAATATATTCTCAATACATTCTCAATACATTCTCAACACATTCTCAATACATTTTCAATACATTCTCAAACATTCTCAATACATTCTCAATACATTCTCAAACATTCTCAATACATTCTCAAACATTCTCAATACATTCTCAATACATTTTCAACACATTCTCAATACATTCTCAAACATTCTCAATACATTCTCAACACATTCTCAATACATTCTCAAACATTCTCAATACATTCTCAACACATTCTCAATACATTCTCAATACATTCTCAATACATTCTCAAACATTCTCAATACATTCTCAATACATTCTCAAACATTCTCAATACATTCTCAATACATTCTCAAACATTCTCAATACATTCTCAATACATTCTCAAACATTCTCAATACATTCTCAATACATTCTCAATACATTCTCAAACATTCTCAATACATTCTCAATACATTCTCAAGCATTCTCAATACATTCTCAACACATTCTCAACACATTCTCAATACATTCTCAATACATTCTCAACACATTCTCAATACATTCTCAACACATTCTCAATACATTCTCAATACATTCTCAACACATTCTCAATACATTCTCAATACATTCTCAACACATTCTCAATACATTCTCAATACATTCTCAAACATTCTCAATACATTCTCAATACATTCTCAATACATTCTCAAACATTCTCAATACATTCTCAATACATTCTCAATACATTCTCAAACATTCTGAATACATTCTCAATACATTCTCAATACATTCTCAAGCATTCTCAATACATTCTCAAACATTCTCAAACATTCTCAATACATTCTCAATACATTCTCAAACATTCTCAATACATTCTCAAACATTCTCAATACATTCTCAAACATTCTCAATACATTCTCAATACATTCTCAAGCATTCTCAATACATTCTCAAACATTCTCAAACATTCTCAATACATTCTCAAACATTCTCAATACATTCTCAAACATTCTCAATACATTCTCAATATATTCTCAATACATTCTCAATACATTCTCAACACATTCTCAATACATTTTCAATACATTCTCAAACATTCTCAATACATTCTCAATACATTCTCAAACATTCTCAATACATTCTCAAACATTCTCAATACATTCTCAATACATTTTCAACACATTCTCAATACATTCTCAAACATTCTCAATACATTCTCAACACATTCTCAATACATTCTCAAACATTCTCAATACATTCTCAACACATTCTCAATACATTCTCAATACATTCTCAATACATTCTCAATACATTTTCAACACATTCTCAATACATTCTCAAGCATTCTCAATACATTCTCAATACATTTTCAACACATTCTCAATACATTCTCAATACATTCTCAATACATTTTCAACACATTCTCAATACATTTTCAATACATTTTCAATACATTCTCAATACATTCTCAATACATTCTCAATACATTTTCAACACATTCTCAATACATTCTCAATACATTCTCAATACATTCTCAATACATTCTCAAACATTCTCAATACATTCTCAATACATTCTCAATACATTTTCAACACATTCTCAATACATTCTCAATACATTCTCAATACATTCTCAATACATTCTCAAGCATTCTCAATACATTCTCAATACATTCTCAATACATTCTCAAGCATTCTCAATACATTCTCAATACATTCTCAATACATTCTCAAGCATTCTCAAGCATTCTCAATACATTCTCAATACATTCTCAACACATTCTCAATACATTCTCAATACATTCTCAATACATTTTCAACACATTCTCAATACATTTTCAATACATTCTCAATACATTCTCAATACATTCTCAAGCATAATCTGAGGAGCGAGGCTGGCTAGTGCGCTCCTGGGTGAGATACAGGTGTAAATGAAAATACCTGTGTGTTGGGCAGCGGGATTCGTCTGTGTGTGTGTGGGCCTCGCCTTAGTTTACCTTTAGACAAAACATTATTCACCCTGTAAGAGATTTGGCTGGCTTAGTTGTTGCTAGTTTTTAAAGACTTTCTTTTTCCTCTCTCTCTCTCTCTCTCTCTCTCTCTCTCTCCTTGCTACCTACCTAACTACCTATCTATCATATCTACTTACCTACCTACCTACCTTCCTACCTACCTATCAATCTATCTACCTATCTAGCTATGTCTGTCTCTCTGTAGATAGATAGATACAGATAGACAGATACAAAAACTTATCTATTACGTCTTGGTGGGCCCTAGTGGTGATCTCAGCTGCTTCTATACCATGGTGCCATCTTTTATTTCAGCGATGTTATACCCCTTCAGTAAGATGACGGTTTTTATTTAATTATTTATTTTTTGGTTTTCTCTTCCTAGCTGATGATTTTTTTGTAATTTGGACAGGCCTCTCGTACTGAAGGTAATAATGATGGCTAAATATATAATCCACGTATTTAGATGAGTGAGATGAATACCAAGCTATATACCTACCGTGAAAAAGTAGAGGTGGGGAGAGAGAGAGAGAGAGAGAGAGAGAGAGAGAGAGAGAGAGAGAGAGAGAGAGAGAGAGCCGCCCCTGAAAATCACAGCTGGGGTTTTAACAGCCTAATTAAATAGCCGATAATTACCACGATAACAAACACCGGCTCGTTGTAGTGAAGGGGTTAATGGGGGTTAATGAGGTCGCTTCTGACGCAGCATGCAAGGGAAACCTGATTTGCAACTTGTGCAATCCGTTATCAACAAATGTTTATATTTCTGAATGTATGTTATGTATCTCCTGAAATTCTCTCCCTTATTTAATTCTCTCTCTCTCTCTCTCTCTCTCTCTCTCTCTCTCTCTCTCTCTCTCTCTCACCATCACCATCATCATCTTTCAACAAATTTTCGTGTTATAATAAGATTGAGAATAGACTGAGAAACATTTACACACATGGAGATGGACACCCACAAACACAGCACAACAAGGAATAAAGGATTACAGTGTGTGGTAAGGACCTGAAGGTGTATAGCGGCTATCAGTTTCATGCGTACACACACACACACACACACACACACAGGACCCACCCCAACCCCAACAAGTGTTCTATGTATGGCCTATGCAGAAATACATCCAGTACTATTTTCTCTTCACCTCTATATCTTCCCTATAATAAGCAAACAGGCACGGGGTTCGAATCTGTGCGCGTGACCTTTGGAGCCGTAAATGAAGGGCGTATCAAGTGAGTGTATCCGGTAATCTGACAGGCATTGTGTGGCGAGTTACCAAGCTGAGGGTGATTAGGTAGAAATGGCATAGGTCAGGGAAGGGGGGTTTGTGGCACTGGTTCCCCCCCCCTCTCTCTCTCTCTCTCTCTCTCTCTCTCCAGCCATCCACCTATTTCTATTTATCTATCTATCTATCTACCTATCCGTCTATACCTATTTATATATCTAACCCCCCCCCCTCTCTCTCTCCACTTATCTACCAGTCTTTATCTCTCCTTTTCTTTCTATCCATCTATCCATCCACTTCTCTCCATCTCATAAACCTCACAAATTTAGTCCATCCATTCACCTTACAGCCCTGTACTTCTTCACCAAAAGCGTACTGGCTCGGGGATTACACTGTTTACTTCAACAACTTAGACCAGGGCGATCAGTCACCCATCCCTGAGCGGCTGCGTGTGAGCGATAACCCAAATCACACCTTACAACCGAATCATTAAGGACTATTATCGTTTCTGACTGGGGCACCTTAACCCAATGCACCACCAGGCGTCCGTCCATGAATTATATAGCTCCTATCCACTCCTGCTTTTGGCTTCCTGGGTTAAATCAATGTGGCCAGTACGCGTTGTCATCTGAAGGAGCACTACATCGCATGAGTGGATGGCAAGAGAGAGATACGAGTATAATTTTCCTTTCATTTTTCTTCAATGTTTTTATGTTAATGGCAGGACAGAACCTTATTTAATGTATCATACTGCTTTCAATTCACATGTTTTAGTACTATGATTTCAGTGTGTGTGTGTGTGTGTGTGTGTGTGTGTGTGTGTGAGAAAAAAAAAGTCCTTTTCTAAGCAATTTTTCATGCAATTTTAAACTTGTTTCTCTCATTTCAGGTTGCCGGACAATTTACGGTAAGTACATTATTATTATTATTATTATCATTATTATTACTATTATTATTATTTATTATTTATTGCACTGTACTTCCCACTTCTTGTTAAATAGGAAACAGTTATAATGCTGCTGCTGTTGATGATGATGATGATGATGATGAAGAGGAGGAGGAGGAGGAGGAGGAGGAGGAAGAAGAGGTGGAGGAGGAGGAGGATGGTTACAGTTTCACGGATATTATGTAAACCTGAATGCAAGAAAAGGGAAAAATGTATTGTGATTAAACACAGAAGTAACTACATCAACTGAAGATACAGTAAGTATATTGCACTAACTTGGTAACTTATGGAAACAGTCAGTCTTTCCATTGCATTTCTCAAAGGGATTTTTTTTTTTTTAATCTCTTTGACTTCTTGGTGCTGGTGTTGGGAGTTCTTGAGCCCTTACTCTCGTCGGTAAAGGAAGCTCCCTAGTATCTCTTCCTAAGCAATTTATTTAGTTTATCATACCATACTGTCCTCTTCTGTTTTACCTCTGTCTGTCTGTCTGTCTGTCTCTCTCTCTCTCTCTCTCTCTCTCTCTCTCTCTCTCTCTCTCTCAAATGTTCACACTACTCCTTTTACCTTCACTTGACCCAGATTTCCGTCCTTTTGCAGTTTATTTCACGTAGCTTAATGGCAGAAGAAGACAATACAGCGGCTCTACATCTTTTCCAAAACATTTCTTCGTGACCGGCATCAGATTCTAGTGTTAATCTTTTGCTATAACTCAGAATTCAGAGTAAAGAGATGGCAATTTTAGGCCAAATTAGCGTGAAAAGGGTAGAGACGCAGAGGGAAGACAAGTGTATATTCAGCCAATCTCATGAACAAGATAAGGTCAAGAGATATTACAAGAGCCTCCTAAGTCCACGGGAACACGGTACCCCACAACATAAAATCATTTGGAGAAAGAATAAAAAAAACAAAAACACTTTCTTTGACTGAGAGGGTTACAGCTCTGTTAATAATAAATGAATAAACGATATTTTTATAAAGGTTACATATATATATCTCGGCATCTTAAAATATATTCCCTTCCTTCATTTCACATTAAATCCATATTAGTTTATCAGTAAAAAGTTTAACCCTTTCAGCCTAGACTTATTTATTTTCATTTTTTTTGTTCTTGTTACTTTCAGACGATTTTATTCACTTTAGGAGAGACTGAGTAGTGAAGGAGTTAATGACGGCAATAGCTAACCTCTCCAATGGCAAAAATCTTCCCCAGGCTGAGATGGTAGCAAAAAATCCATTACAGATTCCAATATAGTTACCTTCGTCGTCGTCGTCGTTGTAGTAGTAGTAGTAGTAGCAGCTGTTGTTTTTGTTGTCCCATCAGAAATGTGAACCGAGCGAAATGCAGCGTTAAGTCGCCCTTCTCCTGCAGGTCACCATCCTCCTTTCGTGGGACAGGGAAGAAGCTGAGGGACGTTTGTATACCCAGGCAGTTGAGATGTTTGGTATACTGTCCGGTTATACGAACGTCCCTCAGCTTATACCGGGGCCACCACACGAGGGCGCCCTTCTCCAACACTCGTCTTTAGAATTGAAATGAGCTGATAATTAATATGTGTTCGTTTACTAGGAGGAAAGAAGGCGTAGAAGGCGGTGATGATAGTGATGATGGTGGTGATGGTGATGGTGGTGATGATGATGACGATGATGGTGATGTAGATGATGGGGATGGTGATGACGGTGATGATGGGGATGGTGATGATGGTGATGATGGGGATGGTGATGACGGTGATGATGGGGATGGTGATGACCGTGATGATGGGGATGGTGATGACCGTGATGATGGGGATGGTGAAGACGATGATAGTGATGACGGTGATGACAACAAACATGCAACAAATACGAGTCTCACAATATTCCTATCTCGAGTCCATACTGTAAACACATACCATCACCACCACACCACACCACACCACACACCACACCACACCATACCACCACCACACCACCACCACCCCCTGTGCTCTGGTGGCTGGCAATTAAACTTAAACTTAATATTAACCACGGGTACTGCACCAAATTTGATGACTGTGACCTGACATGACCCGACTATGCGGTGGTAGTGGTCATACTGATGCCCTCACGACCGCATAACCTCCCACTGTTAACCCCTTCAGACAGAGGACGTAATTACACCCGCGCGTGGTGAAATATTCGGTAGTTGTAATGTTTCCGGAGGAGTGTTATAGTAATACGATAATAACAACAATGATATGATGATGATGACGACGACGACGACGATGATGATAATGATGATGATAAAACTGTTTATTTATACACATCAGCCAACAGCAGAATACACACAAGGCCTTATTCAAACGCGCATACCTGAGGGGTCAACAGGTGAACACTGCCTGCTTATGAGGTGCACCAACACTCTTCCAAGCCTCACTAAGGTATAAGCCACTGGGCACAAACCACCTACTCTTTACCCCGTCCAGCTTCAAATCCTTACCAGTCATTCACCTCACCGCACATTAAGCTACAGTTTACGAAAGAGAGTTCTTCACATCAGCAGCGCGACCGGAGCGAGTCATTTTGAGTGGGAGCCCAGTGCTGTGTCAACAGTGGCTACAGGCCGGCGTGCTGAGTGTCAATAGCAGTATTATTCGTTTTGATTCGATGTTATTTAAACTTGGTGGAAGGGTTGAGGGTCGGTCAGGGGGTTGACTATTTGTTAAAAATAAGTTAAAGGTCAAGCTCATAAGGCAAAGTCAACTTAAGTAATTCTGATCCGATTTAGACCAAACTTATTACATGGGGTGAACGTTAAGAAGGAACGGTGGGAACTGATTCTGAAAACAACCAATAAAAGGTCACAGGCATAGGTCTTGGTCGATATTTGACCTGTGTGTGTTTGTGAAAACACACACACACACACACACACACACACCCGTCATCTGTTCTGGACTAACATGGTGGAAGTGCTGAGGGTCAGCCAAGTAGATGATCTATTGCTTTAGGCAACAATAGGTCACAGGTAATAATTTTCTGGCAAGGTCACCTCAAACAGTTATATCCGAGACTGACCAAACAAGAAGCACTCAAAGGTGCAACATCCGTGCCGTGCGGAGGATCTAATGAGGTGTGCACACAGTCAGTGGGCACCTGTGGTTCTGGTGTATGGTAATGAATAACTGCTGGCAAATAATGGTGTAGACGTGATGAAACGACACACCTTCCCTGCTTCTGACGTACTGTTTATGGCGTGAGTCATCACGTGTAGAAAGTGATGAGCAGTGTGTACAGCAACGACAGGTGCACACTGACAGGTGGAAGGATCTTAATAAGGCCCAACTTCTGACCCTGCCCTGTGCCCTTGGCCTTGGCTAATTGCTCTCGAAATCGACTAAATTAATTCTAAACAGACCCTAAACCCATCCACCAAGTTAGTTTCAAATCGGGTCAAGGAGTAAACTGACGTTACCCTGTGACCTTGACCTGTCACCAACTGTTTGGTAAATAGAATAATGTGATTCTCGCTTACCTTTAAACCCTTCCATCAAATCTGAAACAAACAGAACCCTGGACCTTACGCTGTGACCTTTACAAGTTTCGTCCAAATCGGACGGGTAATGCTGGAGTTGATGTTGCCCATGACCTTTTATCAGTGATCTTTCTCGACCAAAAATTTATCACTTGTGTCTGTGATGGTACAACGATTATGCTAAACCTGACGAAAGTCCTTCCAGTATTTCTTCCCCTACTCTTACTAACAGACAGACGGATAGACAATTAAACAGGACCAAACACATAAACTCCCCTCGCGCTGCGTGTACGGGTGTAACTGGGTGGAAGGGCTGAGGGTAAGGTAAAAAAAAGGAATCAATTTTGAGGGTCAGTCAAAGGTCAAGGTCACAGGGCAAGGTCAAGGGTGAAGGTTATGTGGGAAGGTCAACTTAAACATTTTTTTCTTCATATTTAGACATGACATGGTGGAAAAGTTAAGTTATGGCAAGGATGAAGGGATTCCATCTGGAGAACAATCAGTCAAAAGTCAGGGTCACAGGACAAAGTCAGATGTTCGACCTTACAACTCAAACATTTTCATTCAACTTAAGCTCTTCTTGGTGGAAGAATTAATGGTTAGCCAAGGATGCAGTGACTTGATTTCGAGAACTGTATATCAACGGTCCTCACAGGGCAGTCATCGTAAACAGTTGTGATCAGCTTTGGACCATACTTAATGGAAGGGATGAGGGTCAGACAAGAATGAAGTACAGAAATTCGATTTTGAGGAAAATCGGTGGAAGATCAAGGTCACTGAGCCAAATCAATTCCTCGTCCCATACACCAACTGCAGGTGTGAGTGTTAGTCTCTGAAGCTCCTTCTTGTTATATTTTTAAACTGACGCTAACAGATGATTTTCTAGTCATTTATTGGAAAAAAACCTCTGAAGTAAAGAGGTCAGTGTAGGTTATATATATAACCCTTCGCATTACGGCAAGTCTCCGCGGTTGCGTTAAACCCTCTGTAGGTCATAAACATAACCTAGAAAAGATGCCATGTGTTTCAAGAAGTTTATACATATATATATATATATATATATATATATATATATATATTCTGAAGTCACACTTTCACACACACACACACACACACACACACACACACACACACATATATATATATATATATATATATATATATATATATATATATATATATATATATATATATATGTGTGTGTGTGTATATATGTGTGTGTGTGTGTGTGTGTGTGTGTATGTGTGTGTGTATGTGTGTGTGTGTGTGTGTGTGTATGTGTGTGTGTGTGTGTGTGTGTGTGTGTGTGTGTATGTGTGTGTGTATGTGTGTGTGTGTGTGTGTGTGTGTGTGTGTGTGTGTGTGTGTGTGTGTGTATGTGTGTGTGTGTGTGTGTGTGTGTGTGTGTGTGTGTGTGTGTGTGTGTGTGTGTGTGTGTGTGTGTGTGTGTGTGTGTGTGTGCATGTGTGTGTGTGTGTGTGTGTGTGTGTGTAAACAACACCGCATCAACACCAGCAGGCCGCTAAAACATTACAGCAGGAGGAATAAACACCCACACTCATTAATGTGCACAAAAGAAAAGAAAACCTTCACTAAAATGGGAGACACAAAGAGAAAGAGTATGAATTACTGTTGCTGCCTGAGACTGGCGGGAGGATCTGCCGGCGATACCAGCCTGGCAGTCTAAAGTAACAGTAACAGCAGTCTAAAGTAACAGGAGTCTATTAAGTAACATTACTGGGAATCTAAAGTAACAGACGCCTATAAAGTAACAGTAACAGAGTCTAAAGTAATGGTAACAGGAGTCTACAGCAACAGTAACAGGCTTGGAGGTTTGAAGGGGCAGCAACAGGCAATAAGAGGTAGGGCAGCGGCACATGGGGGGGTGGAGGGCGAAGGTAAACAGAGGACGGCTGGCAGTCAAAGGTGGGCTGCCCAGGTAATGAAAGCACCGTGACGACATGCAGGTAAAAAAAGAAAAAGAAAAAGAGTCGTAGAAGAGCTCAACTTTCTCTCCCTCTCTCTCTCTCTCTCTCTCGTCCACAATCAAGGCCTGAGGGGTTGAGGGGAGCTGTGTTGAATCTCCTTTATGGCTGCCTGTCCTTCCTTTTTTGTCGTTTTTTCTTTTTCTTTTTAATATTTCTTTGTTTCTACTGGAAGTCTTTTATTCTGTGTTTCGCTATTTCGTCATCGGCTGTTTGTTAGCATCTAGCAAAGACAATAATACAATCTTTTCCAGTCTGTTTTTGAGTTTCTAGTCTGTACATACTGAAATTTGGACTGAAACGCTGAGGAAATGTGATGTGCAGGGAGGGGGAGAGGTGAAGGGGAGGCGGGAGGGGAGGGAGGGGGACAGGAGAAGATGAGGGAGGAGGGGAGGGAAGAAAGAGAGGTGAAGGGGAGGGAGGAGGAGGGGTGAAGAGGAGGGAGCGGGAGAGTGGAGGGAGGGGAAGAATGAAGGAGGGATGGAGGAGGAGAGTGAAGGGGGGAGAGAGAGAGGGAAGAGGTGAAGGCGAGGGAGGAGGAGGGTGAGGGGGGGAAGAAGGAGGTGTTGAGGGGGAAGTACCATGCAACTCTAACACTATTTTGTTTCATTAATTATGCCTTCTTGACCACACCTATTCTCTGCCCACCAACCATCCCATTAAAAAGGACATATGAAAAAGATAACTAGGAAAAGGCAAGGGTAATGGGGAGGGAAGAGGGAGGATAATGTGACGTGGCGAAGGGGTGGGTGGGCTAGGGTGAAGTGGGGTGGGGTGGGTGGGCCATTCTTCCCGCCTAGGAGAACATTAATCAGTGTTGGATAGGCAATACGTGTGATGATGATAATAATAATAATAATAATAATAATAATAATAATAATAAAAATAATAATAATAAAAATAATAATCTATCCATCCATCACCCATTCCTACGTTGCCCCATGAGGAGCGTAGGAGCCCGGGGTTAGGCAAATTGGTCCTAACATTTATGATGACAGTGACCAGCCTCACTCATCCCTGAGTGGCATTAGGTGACCAATTACCCCAACCATCCCTTGGATATAAACCTTCATCGGCTCAGTCCGATTGGAGCGCAAAAATTACCCACTAAACCATCAGGCGCCAAAATTTGGTTGTATGATTACCACCCAGCGTACTAAATGGTTTCCTGATGTACAGGAAACCATTCGGCTTGTCACTCAGTGTAGAGTCACCCATAGGCAGAAGGAACAGGAAAGAATGAAGGAATGAAAGACAAAAGAGGGAATGTAAAGTCATCCGCAGGCAAAAGGACAAGGAAAGAATGAATAAAGACGGAAGTGGAAGGAGGGAAAGGAAGGAGGAGAGGAAAGGGCAGACACCCAAGAGCAGCACTACATCAAGTGAGTGGATGGTAAGCGCCCCTACCTACCACAAATAAAATAATAATCATGTGCAGATTGGCCTGGGAGGAAGGTAGAGTCCCGGAGGATTGGAAGTCAGGTATAATTATTCCCTTGTACAAAGGAAAAGGGGAAAAAGAAGTGTGTGGTAATCATAGGGGCCTTTGTCTTCTTAGTATAATAGGAAAAGTGTATGGCAGGATACTTATTGACAGAGTTAGAGAAAGAACAGAGAAATTAGTTGGAGAAGAACAGGGAGGCTTTAGGAAGGGAAGAGGTTGTGTAGATCAGATATTCATTCTTAGATCTTTAGTGGAAAAGTTTCTAGAGAAGGGAAAGAAGTTGTATGCGGCTTTCATGGATTTGGAGAAAGCATATGACAGGGTGGATAGACAAGGATTGTGGAAAGTGTTAAGAATATATGGAGTAGATGGGAAGTTGTTGAATGCTGTGAAGAGTATGTACGATGGTGCGAAGGCTGCAGTGCGTGTGGATGGTGAACTAAGTGAATTTTTCTCTTTGAAAGTTGGTTTGAAACAGGGATGTGTCATGTCTCCATGGTTGTTCAATCTGTACATGGATAGGGTAATAAAAGAGGTACAAGGTAGGGTAGTGGATGTTGAAGTGGCCCTGGTGAGAGAGGATAGTGTTTGGAAACTCCCTGTGCTGTTGTTTGCAGATGATACTGTGTTGTTGAGTGAAGACGAAGGGGAGTTGCAAGGCTTGGTGGATGAGTTTGGGAGAGTGTGTAAGAAACGGAATCTAAAGGTGAATGTAGGGAAGAGTAAAGTGATGGTCTTTGAGAGAGGTGAAGTTAGTGAATGTACAGCGAGGTTGGATGGTGAGGAATTGGAAAATGTGAGTACGTTTAAGTACTTGGGTAGTGTGATGAGTAAGGATGGAGGTTTGGAGGGTGAAGTGCTTGAAAGGGTACAGCAGGGAAGAAAGGTTGCTGGTTCTTTGAAAGCAGTGATAAGAAACAGGGAAGTGAGCATGGAAGTGAAAAAGTTACTACATGACAGTATTGTGATACCAACTCTAACGTACGGAAGTGAAGCTTGGACATTGTTGGAAGGACACAAGTCAAGAGTGAGAGCGGTGGAAATGAGTTATTTAAGAGGAGCCTGTGGAGTCACGTGGAGAGACAGGCTGACGAATGAAGATATAAAGGAGCGTTGTGGTGTGGATGTGGATGTGATAGGAAGCGTTATGAGAAACACACTGAGGTGGTTTGGCCATGTGGAGAGGATGGAGGGTGAAAGACTGACGAAGAGAGTGTATGTGAGTGAGGTGGAGGGGGGAAGAGGGAGAGGGAGGCCGAGGATGAGATGGAGGGATGGGGTGGAGAGGTATATGAGAGAGGGGGGTGTGAGTTGGAAGCAGGGCAGTGAAATGGGGGGGGACAGGGCGACGTGGAGGCGATTTGTTTGTGGCCACCCCAAACGAGATTGAGGCGTCTGGCAATAGATAGATAGATAGATAGATAATAATCCTACCATGAGTTTTTTCCTTTAGACATTAGGATATTTTATACAGAGTCTGTTTTCAAAATTAACACTGTGCCATGTGCTACGGGAAGGTTTGATGCCCCTAAAGGTGACTGGGGGGGTTTGTGGTCACCTGCCCTTATCCCCCTGACGACGGTGTGTGTGTGTGTGTGTGTGTGTCCTATTCTGTATACAGACTTCGCAATTAGTCCTCGGAGTCCCAGCAGCCTTACATGCAACATACCCTCAAATGCCATTACTCCGGCGCCAATACCCACCGTCCATCACTAATACATGCAAGGACTCATTCATTTAGGGAGGTATAATGGTACCGGCGGGGGTGTTTTTATGATATATCACCACTTGGCCACCAATACCCACCGTCCATACTGAAGAAATGCTCGGGCTCTCAAAATCAAGACTGGTATGATGGTATGAAATGTGGCATTCGTATGACATATCTGGAACTCCGTAACACATCTTCTTAAGCGATTTATCCTGCATATTACACCTCAGTATACTTCTGCATATTTTTTAAGCAAACCATATCGATATTAAAGCAGCGTAAACAAGAGACAGTGTTATCGTGCACAATAAATCGCTAAAGATGAGGTGTTAGGAAGCCTCGTATATCACTCGAACACGGCTCAATTTTCTTTACCCTGAAAGGTGGCGTGAACTTATAAAATGACACCGATAAATAAACTTTTTAATGGGTAATTATGTTAAGTTTTTAATTACCCCGAGTTTGCTTATTAATTACGGTAGGCTCTGCGATACCTTGATCTTGGCGGCAGGGTGTGGGTGGAAGGCTGGCTGCTACTGCTACTACTAAAATTACTATTACTACTATTATTACTACAATAACAACAACAACAACAACAACTACTACTACTACTACAATTACTAGTACTACAACATGCAGTACTGGAGTCTATGATTGGTTTATCCTACATACAGTACCAACTCTGTGGATATCATTTGTTACTAACAGCACAAATGAACTGACGAGAAAATTACAGTCTTTATGTGTGCAATTAACCCCTCTCACGGCCGGGAGAACTCTAGTATTCTACACTAACTTAGAATGATTTTATTCAGCTGAGAGGGAGTAGAGAAACCTGAGAGCAGTGTGTGTGTGTGTGTGTGTGTGTGTGTGTGTGTGTGTGTGTGTGTGTGTGTGTGTGTGTGTGTGTGTGTGTGTGTGTGTGTGTGTGTGTGTGTGTGTGTGTGTGTGTGTGCGTGTGTATTTTATATGCAGTTAATCGTCTCATGGCCGGGTCAGCTCTAGAAATCAATCGCAATTTAGAGTGAAGAAAGAATCCTGATTTACTTACTTATTTTTTTTCAAGGAGGGAACCCAAGGCTGGATGTCCGTGAGACTGTTCCCTCCAAGAAAACAAAATAACAGAGAGCCAGTTTCAAGATCCGTTCATTTCGAGACGCCTGAGCACACTGCGTAAAGACTGGAGGTCATAAGCAGAAGGAAATGTAGGTTACCGTATCTTGGTTCTGGCGGCGATGCTTGGGAGGAAGTCATTTGTGGGTAATAATAAAACAGGTTGTAAGAAGTGCATATTGTTTACATAAAAAGATGATATTAGCCCTTCTGATGTGTAGGGGGCCGAGGCTAGGCTACCCAAGTCCAGTACACATATGGATGGATGGCCACGACCCCTACAGCCACTCCTGATATCGAACCCATACGCATGAGGTGAAGGGAAAGTTGCAGTATTTACGTCAGCGATTGGCACTATCTTGGACGGAGCAGTTCCAACATTTAGTTCCAGCTAACGCCAGACGATTTTATGCAGCTAACAGGGTCACACTAACCAGGGAGTGTTAATACTGTTGCCATTATCCCTCTTACGGTCGGCACAACTCTTGGAATTAAATGAAACCTCACCTTCTATTGGTAGCACCGATTATACGGTTATATAGGTGTCCCTTAACTCTCTCTCAAGAAAGAAGGATGATGAACTGCAGGAGAGGGGCAATTTCAACCCACAGTCCACCGGGTTCACGTTCATACTAACATGGTAGCACAACAGTAACTTTAAAAGGTCTCATCAAAACTCATCACCGTATTCAACTGGTTAACTGGTACAAAATCTAGCAGCTGAACAAAATCTAGCCCCTGAACAAAATCTAGCAGCTAAGCAAAATCGCGTGATGCTTAGTGGCAAGTGTCCCCTTGGCTTCAACAAGTGAGGTATTGACATTTACCAACAGTCGGCAGGTGCTCTTGTATCCTGCATGCACTTGCTTATTCATGATCAGATAACGCACACACTTCATTAGGATGCCAGGCTGCAGACCATCTCTCAAATTACCATTAACGCTGAACTAGACACCAGCTGCTTCATCTACTTTGCCTATTTGTATCATTTATTTGATTTCAAGGGTGATTCTCAATGTTTAGTCAAGGTAGAGACAATTAATATTTTTGCATCACCCCACATAAAAAGAAAAAATAATCCCCACACTACAGAGCGTCTCAAGAACCCCCACCCACCTCCATCAAACACTCCACGTCACAAATATATATAAAACCAGCAGTCACGAACCACCGCCAAATAACCACCTCTCAGTAATGACCATATCCAGAGAAACACCAACGCACCCAGCCAGACTGTGACGTGGCCATCCATTTTCCCTTCAGTACCAACACAATCACAAATCATAAGCCATCCACACTGCCCTCACTGTAATCCACCCCCTCCCACACCGCAGCACTGTTACTCACCTCATCCATTTCACAATACAAAACATAATTCACAGAAAATCGCCTCTGCCGTCACTCGAATGTAACCCCCACACCACAACACACTCACCTCAAGCACCACACTGATGTAACACAAACAATTCTTAACCCCAACGAAAGATATCAGGGAGTGTCCAGTAACAGTGGCCGAGGATGCAAAAACAACAACGGCAATTACTACTACTAATACTACTATTACTACTACTACTACTACTACTACTACTACTACTACTACTACTACTACTACTACCACCACCAATAATAATACTGCTACTGCTGCTGCCACCACCACCAACACTACTAGTACTACTACTACTATCGCCACCAACCACCACCATTAATACAACTACTCTTACTACTACTACCATTACTACTACTACTACTACTACTACTACCACCACCAATAATACTACTGCTACTGCTGCTGCCACCACCACCAACACTACTAGTACTACTACTACTATCGCCACCAACCACCACCATTAATACAACTACTCTTACTACTACTACCACTACTACTACTACTACTACTACTACTACTACCACTACTACCGCTACTACTACTACTACTACTACTACTACTTACTGCTGATATTTGTAAGAAAAAATTTAATGACACCACCAATGTACAGTTCCGGAAAAAATACAGTATATACCGTGGCACGTTGAAGTCGAATAATTATGAAACTCTTACATGATAATCTGGCAAGACGCTGGCCTTCCCAATCACCTTAATAGCCTTCAAAAGTTATAGCTCACTGTCTCATTACTTATCGTGATGGACTGGTTCAGTATTAATACTTAAGTGTACAAGCTATAACTTCACAGGGTATACTCACCCCGCCTCGCCCTGCCCCACCTTTCAACACCATCTCAGCACACTGCATCCACCCATGTACGCCCAACCCTCCCAATATTTGATTCTCTCTCTCTCTCTCTCTCTCTCTCTCTCTCTCTCTCTCTCTCTCTCTCTCTCTCTCTCTCTCTCTCTCTGAATTTCATGCTTCAACTCCTAAACAAAAACTTGTAGCAGCATAAACTTGAGCATTTGCACACACACACACACACACACACACACACACACACACACACACACACACACACACACATTAAGAGAGAGAGAGAGAGAGAGAGAGAGAGAGAGAGAGAGAGAGAGAGAGAGAGAGAGAGAGAGAGAGAGAGAGGGGGGCTGCAGATATATAGGCGCCAAATAACAAGGTTCACTGAAATCTTACACACAAACACATACAAAAGGTAGGAGAAAAAGTAGCTCTGATGAAAACTTATATGGCGAGAGAATATGTCATGTTTACAGCAGGTACACTACACTAATCCTCTACACACACACACACACACACACACACACACACACACACACACACACACACACACACACACACGGTAAATGAGAAAAGCCTGCTGTGAATAAAACATGGGGTATACACAAACAGGTGAGTCTAGTGTAGGTACGCTGGTGCTCTACAAAGTGTACGTCAGATGGCATCCAACCAGGTGACAGGTGACCTTATTACCTGGGTTACCTGGAGGGAGAGGAGTGGGGAGGGGAGAAATGAGAGGGGAGATGGGGGGGGAGTGAGGGAGAAATGGTTAAGGGAAAGAAGAGGGGAAAATGAGGGAGAGGGAGACCACAAAGGAAATACAAAGGAGTACAAGGGAAAGCAATCAGCGACAGACCTGTTGGTCTTTTCGTGGCTGTTTGTTACTGGGAAGAATATATCTAACAAAACTATTCTATGAGTTACAGATAACGACAGAAATGCGGCATGGCTCCCCCACCCCAAACCCTCCAGTCGAAGGCGGCAGGAAGTGACATGGACCACCATGAGAAATACAAAAGTTGTCACAGAAATTTCATAGGAAAGAGGGAAAGCAATTACATTCCACACTATCTATATGTTGTTTTGTTGATGAGGAACCCCGGCTTGTATGGCTAAGCAGACCAATCAACCGCAGGCAAGCAACAGCCCCTCCAGGGCCAACCTGTGCAATGAAGCCATGTTCCTTGCGTTGGACGGTGCCTCGCCACGTCAAAATGAGGGCAGAGTGCGGAGGTTTGGGTCCTGGATGGACAGTGCATTCGTATCTCTCCACTCAGTAACAAGGCCACCATAGTATACTCCACATTAAACCGTTATTTGATTATACAGATACCACCCAGCGTTGTAAATGGTTTTCTGGGTTACAGGAAACCATTAGCTTGTCACCCAATACGGTACTGAGCCATCATAGGTAGCAAGAAGGATAACAGAAAGTGACAGGAAGATGGGAGAAATAGGAAGAGAGGAGGGCTGACATATATAGTAAAAGAACAATACAAGGTGAAGGAAGAAATGGGAAGCACTACATAAAGTGCGTGGATGGTGTCGCCACCACCTACCACCACACTATCTACCTGTAAAAGAAAGTAGCATTAAATGAACAATTGGTATCGATGTTGTTCTGCGGTTCTGTCCTCCAAGCTCTGGAATGTAAGGAATAAAGAAGAAAATATTATAGATGTTACAGAGCTATATTACTCGGGAGTGAATATACTTAGAGGTTAGAAGACGGATACTTATCCCAGCGACTTTTAAAGGCTAATACTGTATCACAATATAGTACACGTGCGGGCAACTTGTTCCATACACTGACAACTCTGAAGAAGAAATGCATCGGCTCATGTGACTGCAATCGTCTGCCGTTTATTTTATTACCATTACCTCTCACAGAATTTGGCTGATCTACTGTGAAATATTTATCGACCGCCATATATCATGACCTCTGAGTAATTCGAATCAATCAATCAATCAATAATCTATCTATCTATCTACCTATCTATCTATCCATTGTCAGACACTTTAAGTACTGAAGGGGCGGGCACAAACAAATCGCTTCCAAGTCGCCCTGTCCCGTGCCATTTGACTACACTTTCTCCAACTCACTCTCCCCCTTCCCTCATATAGCTCTCCACTCCAATCCTTCATCCCATCCTTGGTCTCCCTCTCCGCCTCACTCAGACACTCTTTAGTCAGTCTCTCATTCTCCATACTCTCCACGTGGCCAAACCATCTCGGTATTTCTCTTAACACTTTCAACTAAATCTACATCAGCACCACAACGCTCCTCTATTTCCTCAATGGTCTGTCTGTCTCTCCATGTAACTCCACATGCTCCTCTCAAATAACTCATTTCCACTGCTCTCACTCTTGACTTGTGTCCTTCCTGCAGGATCCAAGCTTCACTTCCATACGTTAGAGCTGGTATCATAAGACTGTCATGCAGCGACTTACTGTATACTTCCATGCTCACTTCCCTATTCCTTATCAGCGCTTTCAGTGAACCAGCAACCTTTCTACTCTGCTGTATCTGGGGAAGGCGGTGACTCAATCGGTAGAGAGGTGGCCTGCAGTCCTACCGGACCCAGGTTCAAATCCTGGCTAAGGCAGGGAACAGTTTAAGGATTTGAATTTCTTAAAATCAGACTTTACTGGTCTACCAGAAGACCCGTCGACATGTCATAAAAATACCCCCGCTATTACCAATACACCAGTCCTGTATGAGACAGCCCTAGCAAGTATTCAATATGGAAGGTGGGTGTTTGCGCCGAAGTGGTGACATGTAGAGGTGTATGGTATGTAGGAGGACTACTGGGCCTTGAGAGCAGGCTGTGAAGCCTATGCCCAGAGCCGGAAACATAAAAAAAAAATCACTTCTAAGCTTTCATCCTTACTCACCACACTACCTACCTACTGGAATGAACTTACATTCTCCACTTCCTCACCATTCAGTCTCACTGTGTATGCTGTGACTTCATTACCTCTAAGACCATGACTTTACTCTTGTTCACTTTTAAATTTCATTTCCTACATACATTCCCAAACTCATTCACCATGCCTTGCTGCTCACATTTACCTTCACTTAACAATACAGTATCATCAGTAAACAACAGTACGAGAATTTCCAAACCATACCCTTTCCCATTTGAGACACGCCAGCATCCAGTGCCCTACCTAGTATCTTTTCTATAGCTCCATCGATATACAAATTCCCTAATTCTATTGACAGGTATCGTACCATACACTTTTCCTATTACGCCGAGAAGACAACTACCTCTATCACTACAACACATTTCTCTTTCTCCTATTCCTTCGTAAGGGGGAACAATTATGCCTGACTACCAATCCTCAGGGACCCTATCATCCTCCCAGGCCAGTCTGCACATCTTTCATATCCTATCAATCGTTAACTCTCCCTCGTATTTCAACTTTTCGCTACAAACTACTTCTGTTTCTGAGGATTTCCCTATCTTAACTTTCTTCACTGCTTCAAATACTTCCGTTCCAATTATTTTCCCCTCCCTACTCGCCTCTTGTCTTTTCCCAGCCATTCCCTAACCACTTATACTTGCCCTATTTTCGTTTTCTACATTCAACCATTCTTCAAGAGTCTATCCATCTGCTTACTTTTTCTCCCTTTTCCACCAACATTCTGCCATTTTTGTCTCTCATCTCACTCCTTCACTGCTTCCCTTATCACCCTGTCTTACTTTGCTGACTTCCTTCCAAAACAGTTTCTTACATTCTCTCCATTTTACACTCAGATTTCTTCCAGCCTCCTCAATCACTCTTTCCTTTCTTGCTAGAACTTTCACCTCTGTCCTCCTCCCTACATGCAACTTTATCTTCCGTCTCCCCGTATCATCCATTGTACTACGTCCCATCCTGTCAGTATGTGCTTTCTTCTCTGCCCCAGCTTGTTTCGCCTCCTCATTCCACCGTATTTAATACTTTACTAATACCAGAAAAATAAGAGGCAAGAACAAGATGAAAAAAAAACACACACACAATGCACAAGAAAAACGATGCCTATAAATGGAAAAATTTCTTACAGCAACACTAATATCATCATTACCTTGGACGTTATGTCAATATTACTGATTAAATGACGTTAAAAAAAAAAAAAAAAAAAAAAAACAGCATAAACCCATTAGCACGCAGCGTCAAAAAAAAAAAAAAAAGTACAGAACCGGGCATTTTCAGAAGTTACTAAAGGGGGAACCTCAGCGTATGGACCTATGGGCTTGGCGACTATGAGCGGTTTCGGCGGAGGGCGGTACGCTAAGGACGCTTCCAGCCCAATCTCCAATGTAGGAAACTTGCACACTAATGGGTTAATCAATATATAAAATGCACGAAGAGAAATCCGGCTAATACATGCTGTGTGTAGTGTTAGGATAAGAACACCTTCTGTAAATATCGCCGGGTACAGCGAGTGACGTGCCAGATTCCATGCCAGGCTTTAGGAGTCAAATGATACTTGTACATAAATGAGACTAAATCGTGCTCGCAAATGTCAATACAGTTTACTGTTCCTTGCAAAGAAAAAGGAGTATTAAGCTTTGTAACAAGATTAATACAAATTTCATAACATGTATCTTTGGCAACACAACACAACAGCTTATCACCTGGTGTCGAAAACTGAAAACAAACGCTGATGTAAACACCTCACACATGAATTAATCACTCACAGTTTTAATACACTGAAGCACTAATACAATAGCAAGTTACTACCCAAATGCAACATTATTGAAATTAATATTAGTCTAGATCAAATGAATATATAAGACAAATTCCTGGATTATGAGAGTGTACTTCCTCACGCATTCTGGCAGCACAGTGCTGAAATATCGCGAATGATGAGTTTCGCAATGTAAACAGATTTCTTTGTAAAGGATACAATTTTTTACCCTTCAAAGAAGTGAAGGGCACCGGCCAAAACACTCAACTGCTGGACGGATAAAGGCAAACAAATAAAGTACAAGGCTGAAACTGGGAACTTAAACACAAATCAAACAAAAAACCTCACGAAGAAAAAACAAACTGTATTAACGCAACACAAACCCCTCACACTAGGCAAACAATCAGCTCCATCACTCACCTGGACGCTGCACCATCACCAAGTAGATATCACACAAGCAAAACACAGAGACAAGATACGGTACTTAGCTGTAGATATTGCCAGAGCGAAGCACGGGTACGTTTCACAATCAAGGGACGCACACTTAACATGCACAAAATCCCAAGTATACAAGCTGGATTCGCACGTCATACACGGGGGTAATACGTCCAGGACACTAACGAGTATACGAGTACACACAGATAGTCTAGCTGGACACGAATATTTACACAGCTCGTCTAAAAAAAATGATAGGTGGTGAAGAAAGCCGAAAGAACAGTCGTCGCAAGCAGGGGTCGGCTGGGCAAGTGAGGGAGGAAAAGGGGAAATAGAAGTGGTATTGGAGGACGGGGAGAAGGGGAGAGGAGAGATGGGAAGGGTAGGGTAGGGAAAGATGAGAGGATAGGAAAGTGGAGATGAGTAAGAATAAGGGCATGAAGAGAGGGGAGAAGGGGGAGAAGGAAGGGAACCTGAGAGGGGAAGGGGAGAAAGAAGGAGAGGGATTAGAAGGGCAGAAGGAGATGTGGAGTGGAAAGGGATGGGGGGAAGGACAAAACGGGAAAGGCAGGGGATGGAGAGAATGGGAGGGGACAGAAACGGGAGGGGAAGTGGGAGAGGGGGAGATGGGAGACGTGGGAGTGGAAATAGGGATGACGAGAAGGAAAAGGGGAGATGGAGAGAGGAATAAAGAGAGGGGGAAGGAGGGGAGAAATGACAAGGGAACTGGGAGGTGATACGGAGGGGAGAGAGAGGGCGGAGGAGGGATAGATGAAGGGAGGGTGATGAGGAAGGGGACGATGAGGAGATGGAGAGCGGAAGAAAGGGAGAGGGGATTGAAAAGGGGATGAGGATGAGGAAAAGGGCAAGAAAGTCATGGGATGGTAAGAGGGAGCTAAGTAAGTGGAGACGAGGAGAAGGGAGATAATGAGGAAAGGGACAGGAGAGGGTGGGAAGGAATGACGAGAGAGGGTGGAGAAC
Organism: Coenobita brevimanus; assembly: GCF_032717465.1. Classification (NCBI taxonomy): domain Eukaryota; kingdom Metazoa; phylum Arthropoda; class Malacostraca; order Decapoda; family Coenobitidae; genus Coenobita; species Coenobita brevimanus. Next base: position 10,189,731 of record NC_137061.1, on the reverse strand, counting down.
GGGGGAGGGGAGGAGGGGGGAGGGAGGGGAGTAAAGGTGGGGAGAAAGGAGGGTGAAAGAGAGGGGAGGTAAGATGTGAAGAGAGGAGAGGAGGTCAAAGAAAGGGGAGAACAAGGGAAAGCAAACTAATGTACTGTTTTCCTCTGTCCCTGCCACTGCTTACAATCCTCAGTCTTCCTACTGCCATGTATCCAGATATTGTAAAATGGATGAATGTATATCTAGCTCTCTTTTAGTTCCATTTTACCTGGGGAGAAATTCTGCGAATTCTAAGCACTAGGTTCTTTCTTTTTTTGCTGTTAGGTATTGGTCAGGTTAGTAGCTTAAGACAAGGATAGCAATGTAGTAAAGCTTCCCTAGCTATCAAACTCTCCGACAGAAACCAGCAGGAAAAAGTGAGAAGTATTACCTTGTAGCACGGAAGAAGATCTCATGGAAATTTTATACGAAAAGATGAATGTAAATCATATTCTATATTATACTATGTAGCAGGTGTCCACTTTGAGGCATGGAACGTGCTTCTGCGGACGAAACATGTTGTAGTCAAGTAGCTCCTAATGACAGTAATGTTAAGCACAAACGTTACTCAAATTCACCACTATCCACTCTAGTTTCACCTTTTCCTTTAGCTGAAGTAATTCTCGTTTTGCTGCTTTCTCTCTGTATAAATTAAACAAGATCGTCGCCACTTGTCACTCGCCACAATGCTCTAATTCACAGGCTTTGCATATGAGGACACCGGTACCACAACCACCAAACATCAGTCACACATAATCTCCCATAAATCGTTTTTTCTGGGCCAATTTTTATCATTTAAGTGATCAATCTTATGTTTTTAAGGATCAAATGAACCACTGTATAAAATAAAGCCGATAATTTCAGTGCTATAACGGTTCTAAGATTACTTTGGGCAGGTTTGATATTTTTTTGAATATTTAGAAAGTCTGTTTTACATGGACAAACTTATTTTTTATTAGATGTTCTGTAAAAGTATAATTCACATCTGCAAGTTCAATATTTCCACTTAATTGCAGGATTAATGGCTGCCCCAACTCACAGCCCCACCCACCCGCTGGCCTGGGGGGCAAGCTGGAATCTGATAATTTCTTTAATAGATGAAAATAAAGTCGACTGATTTTCTTTCACTAGTAAGAAATAATAATCTTTAACCCTTGCTCTTTTGGCCTCAATTTGCAGCTTTTCTACAGGACATAATAGAAGTGACACCCAGGCTAACCAATAACCATATACAGATACAATATTAATACCCGAACTCATCACTGGTATTTTCTAGGTAAACAAGAAAGTGAGCTGGTATTGTAATTATTAAAGAGACGAAACATAAGCACTGACGGCGAACTGAATTGCTCACAGAAATGAGTTTTATTTAATAGTTATTTGGCGTGAGTAAAATGCTACGAGACATGGCATTATTCATATCTTTCACTTATAATATACAAGAAATTTACACCACAGAACCCGAACTGACATTTCCAAACACCAAAACTGAAGTTCTTTAATATCGCTCAAATTACACAAAATTCCTCAGATTACGCCTTAGGAGACCGAAAATCCCTTAAAACAGAGATTTTTCTTTAAACACGGTACACAGCTACACAGGAAATGGGGCCAGTGGGGGGGGGGGATGAAGAAAAAGAATGACAGATTTTATACCCATCGACAGCATGAAAATCTTTAAAATGACACTCAGTTATTTTTAAATTCCAGTCTTCCTAAATACAACAAAGAAGCGATGACGTTATACCCCGACCCAAAATATCACTGAGTGAAGAGGGGACAGGGGGAAAGAATCAAGTCTAGCAATGTAATCTGCTAGAAAATCGAACTCTGGTCCATTCACTCGCGAGCCGAAAGTTCTAACCAATGTACCACCGGAAGAAAGAGAAGACTGAGCAGATGAAGGGAGATGGAAGGGAGAGAGTATGGGGATGGGAAGACGGAAGGGAGGGACGATTAGATGGGAGAAGAAAGGGGGAAAGGGATAGGATGGGATGTGTGAGGGGAGAATGGATGGGAAGAGAGAAAGAAGGGGACAGAGGGATGGGGAGGGATGGTCAAGGGACAGACTGACGGGATGGGAAGGGAAAGAGTGAAAGGGAGGGAGAATGAGAGGGGAAGGGGGAGTAACAGATGATTGAAGGGAGGATATGAAGGATGAGGATGGCGAAGCAAGGGAAAAGAGAGAGAAAAAGAGAGAGAGAGAGAGAGAGAGAGAGAGAGAGAGAAGGGGGGGAGAGTGAGGGGAGATAAAGAGAGAGGGAGGGGGATTATGAAAGAGTGCAGTTAAAAATTCTGAAGAGTTATTAGAGGGTGAAGGTAGGAATGTGGGAAAAAGATGCCAGCAAAGGGTGTGGGTGTGAGAAGTGGGTGTGGGTGTGGGTGTGGATGTGGGTGTGAGAAGTGGGTGTGGGTATGAGAAGTGGGTGTGAGGGTGCGGGTGGGATGGGGTGTGGTTACAAGTTGTGTGAGTGTGGATGTGAGTATGGGTGCAGGTGAGGGTGGGGGTGCTGGTGTGTGTAAGGGTGTCAGTGTGTGTGTGTGTGTGTGTGTGTGTGTGTGTGTGTGTGTGTGTGTGTGTGTGTGTGTGTGTGTGTGTGTGTGTGTGTGTGTGTGTGTGTGTGTGTGAGAGAGAGAGAGAGAGAGAGAGAGAGAGAGAGAGAGAGAGAGAGAGAGAGAGAGAGAGTTTTATTTTGCGAACATTTCACTGAGTTCCATCGGGGTTTTTTTGTCTCCTCAGCCAAGTCACAAATATCTGTGTACTATTTCAACACACACACACACACACACACACACACACACACACACACACACACACACATAAAACTCGTCGGTGGTGTCCGTGGGTTTGGCCAGCACAACAGCCACTGCCGGACTGATGGGGTTGGCACAAGAGGCAAATAGTTTCGTCTTAGTCATTGCTGTTGCTGTTTTTCTTGCTCTTATTGTTGTTGCTCCGGTGGTGGCGACGATCCCAGGCTCATCTGGACGTGAACCCAGTGGACTGCCAGCTGAAACTGTCCCTGTGCAGGCCGGCATCCTCTTTTCGAAGGCTAAATGGAGTGAGAGACGTTTGTATACCCTGGCACTGGATCCGCCTGGTTATAATGGTGCCACCACATGCAGGTTACGCTGAGATAACACCGGAAGTTTTAGGTAACAGGTGTCCAGACTGAGGTGTGCAACATGTCTGATTGGAAAACGTTCCAGTCCAGTAGCTTCTGATGATAAGGTGTCAGCACAAAGGTTAATTACATTCACCACTTTCCACAGTAGTTTTACCTGCTTTGACTGAAGTGACTTTCGTTTTGTTGATTGCTTTCTACAAGAATCACAGCATCGCAACCTGGTCTCCCGCCAAAACTGTAATTTGTATGTGTTTTGTATGGCGACACCTGTACCAAACACCACCAAACAAAATCAGTCACACACAGTATCATAAATCGTTATTTCTGGAACAATTTTCATCATTCCAGTAGCATATAATTATTATTTTTTTCTACCTAAGATGCCCAAACAAATGAACTACACTAAAAATTAATTTCAGTAACTTCAATGTCACGACAATACTTTCGGCATTTTTAAAAATATTTGTGAATATTGATAATGTCTATTTCTCACTGCTATTTTTAATTTTTATTAGGATTTCAAAATGGCATAATTCATCATAAGAAAATTTCATATTTCCTCAAAACTACGACCATAGGCTGCTCCAACTGGCACCCCCTCCCACCAGCTGGCCCGGGGGAGCAGCGCTGGATGTGTTCTCGTGTGCTGGCTTCGCACTTTTGCTCGAACAAATGATACGAATTCGGTTTACACCAAATCGGATTCGCCTACATTTGAACGGATTGGAGCGAAACAGTGTTAAAAGTTTTATTTTACAAAACAAAACTGAAAAATTTCTTGTAATACGTGAGACAGGCTAAAAAGTGGGATATGGGTCTATACTTGAAACGAAAGCCACTTTCACAACCACAGCTCTCCCCTCTCTATCTATCTATCTACCCACCTCTATATCTATCACTATCCTTCTCTATATCTACCTAATCCCTTACTATACCATCAGGGACGTCAGGGCACAGGTCCAGGTTATTTCGTCTTGACATGTAGAGAAAGAGTGAGCAGTTCCCTTGGGCAGTAACATGTGGGCAATAAACCCCATCCACTTGTCCAATGGGAACCCTATTGGGCAACATCCGATGGAGCAACTTAACCCACTAAGTCACTAGGCGTCAGTCTGGTTGCATCGTTAGCACTCGACTTAGTATACGTTATCTTGGTCTAAAGGAAACCATTAGGTCTGACACTATGTATAGGCATCCAAACGTAGCATAATGTCAAATGCACGGACGTTCGGCGCCTCCCACTACCACTCAGAATATAACCGATGTAAACAAAAACATTTTTTGATCCACTGTCACCAGAATCTCGTGTCTCAAGAGGTCATAACAGGTGGGGGTGATAAACTGATTGTGATGGGCGGCTGTCAGGGTGGAAGTGGCCTCCCAACTTCACATATTAGGTTAATTACGCCTCCATTTAGGGCAGGCTGGGGCCTAACTTCTCCTTCCGCCGCCAGGGGGTGGCGAAGACGACAGAAAAATGACGCCAAACTGGTCAGGGCGGGGGTGGGGGAAGATTTGTGCTTTCCTTTGTGACCTCCGCCAACGGACTTAGAGAAGGTTATGTATTCACCACTGTCTGTATGTATGTCTGTTTGCCAACAAAATATCTATGAAAGTAACTGATGGATTTCAATGAAAATTTGTGGATATGTGGGCCATGGGCCAAGAAGAAATGATTAAATTCTGGTGATGATCTGAGCTGTTTGGTATAGGCGTTGGCGGAGGTATGCGCTCTAAGTTCTGTCTAGCTATTTATAAGCATATATATATATATATATATATATATATATATATATATATATATATATATATATATATATATATTAATATATATATATATATATATATATATATATATATATATATATATGTATGTATGTATGTATGTATGGAAACTAGAACATCGTGCTAGTAATGATGACGAGCTACGAAAATGAGGTACAGCAATAGTATTATTATTATTTTTTTTTTCTAAGTCTCTTCCTTACAGCCCAGCGGTTCTCCTCTGTACACTGTCACCACCGTTCACAGGGACGAAAATACATTTAAAGTTAAGGTGGAGAAACTATAGACCATTCACTCTCCACACAACACAGCACAGCCTCATACAGCACACCACACCCACACGCAACACACCCCACACACAACACACCCACACACAACACACCCACACACAACAACCCCCTCCCCACACACACACAAATCCAGCAAGAGTATGTCATCTGAGTCCAAGACATTTACCAGAATATGATACAACTTACCCTCTTGTCTTAAAACTTTATCTACTTAACATAATGTACTCTTAGACTCTAATTACAACTTTAAGTGGTACTTGACAATACTGTGATGATGTATATTTCACCCTTGACACCCTCAGGAAACTTCATTTATGTCAGATGGCCCCCCCAGTTGTGGAGGTACTAATGAAGATACCTCACCCACACAATTTGAAAAGTTCTCCCTAAACCAAATAAAATCGTCTGGAGATAGGAAGAACACAAAATGAAATTAATCCATCCATTATTCAGTCACTTTCCCCCCATCAGGAGCGTATGATCCCCGGGCTAGGCTACTCAGTTCCGAATTTAAGGAGAGGGTGACCGGCCCCAGTCGCCCCTCAGTGGCTTTATGTGATCAGCAAACCCCAGCTACCCCTCGGTTGTAAACTTTCACGGAACTCATTCAATTGGCAGCCTCAATCCACTAGATCACCAGGCGTGGCTCGGTTATAAGGTTTCTACCCAGCACAGCAAATGGCCCCCTGGATTGCGAGAAACTGCTGGCTCGTCACCTAGTGCACGATCACGTTTAAGTTGCACTCTATGGAAAAAGTGGATGAAGAACCCTCAAACCTACCAGCTGATGAGGTTACTGTGGCTTCATAACAACCATCAAATGAAAGGAGTACACACAGACAACATCTTGACCCGTGCTATACTTGTCTAGTACTCAAACAGTCGGTCAAAGAGCAACATATCTGACCCTACCTCCTGGCCTTGTGACCTGACTACTCATCTTTCGCGTCCCCAAATTTAATCACTTGTGCCTCTGAAGGTCCTCAACTGGTGCAATTTTGTCCAAAATTTTTTCATTATGCTGCTAAAAGAGTGACAGAAAAACAAATCCCACACACATTATCCTCGCACAGGTGAAATGATTATAAGACCAGGTAAGGTGCGCAGATCTCGGTGGAATTCGAAGGTAACCAGGAGTGTGTGTGTGTGTGTGTGTGTGTGTGTGTGTGTGTGTGTGTGTGTGTGTGTGTGTGTGTGTGTGTGTGTGTGTGTGTGTGTGTGTGTGTGTGTGTGTGTGTGTGTGTGTGTGTGTGTGTGTGTGTGTGTGTGTGTGTGTGTGTGTGTGTGTGTGTGTGTGTGTGTGTGGCGAAAGACCCCAAAATAAACACTCCTGGTACCCTATTTAGCCCTATCGCTGGCACAAACACAAATACCTATATAATAATTAAAAAAAAAAAAAAACACTAATCACACACCTGGCCAAACCAAACACAAACAATAAGCTAAATTATCTGACCACATACCTTTGGCGTACACTAGGTGGTGAGGAAGGCAGGAGGCAAAGGCTGGGCTGGAATTAAGGCGACACTCATCCTACTCTGGAAGTCTGGAAAAAAAAAAAAAAAAAAGTGAAACGAGGGATGTAAAATTATTGGAATGGATCACTTCCTATCTCTGCATTAAAGTCTCTAAAAGTAAGGTAGATT
>NC_137061.1:10170364-10180364 GCF_032717465.1 Coenobita brevimanus | reverse complement strand
AACTATTGATACTGGCGTTTAATTTCCTTTTTGTTTGCAAATTTTAAACATTTCTCTACTTGTCAGGATGTATTTTGTATATGAAACGTTTATTACTGTATTACAGGCCAAAGTCGTTATTTAACTGGCAATGGAGATTTCGTAACACCTAATCCTCAGTGAGTTAATCTGGATATTATACCTTACAATTCTCTTTTACATTATTGTTACAGGTTCATTATCAACTTTATTTGCATTTATACGAGGTACAGTAATTTACGTTAAGGTCGGAACGGGATTCGGCGCTGTTTGTGAATTATATCGCTTGAAGAACCTAGGCTCCTCCCAACTCAGCATTGATGTAATCTTGCATGGCACTTGTATACATTCTTCACCGTTGGGAGGGTAAATTAAAAGAAGCCAATCATCTACCAGTCATAACTGTACACCTTAGCTTCACTGCCACCTGTTGCTGTCGTCCACTGACAAAACTTGAGAAAATAACCCATCAGTTTTGAGTCTTGGGTAAACTCATGCCATATTTCATTTACAAATTTACATGAAAAATATGCTTGATATGTCTCTGCTCTCTCGAACTGGTTTGCCTCCGTTCTAATCTGCGTGGATCGAACTGTCTTGGCCTCTCCTACCTTCATGCAAAATTTTTGAATGATCAGTTAGCTCTAAGTACGTTAAAAAAATATATATGTTCTAAAATTATCACCTTTTCCCCTATATAAGACATGAAAACTTGACCAAATTTTGATGGGATTTGGCGTCTCAAACATACCACAGGATACTAAGGGCCATACTAAATAAACCAAGAGTTCAGGCAGTCCAACAGCGACGTTCAGTCGTCAGACGTTCTTGTGCGTCAGTCATCCTTACTATAAATAATATGGACCAACAGTCTTAGCGAAACCCAGTGCTAGCGTTTGAATGCCCCGACAGTCGCTGGATTGGGCGAAAATGTGCTCCAAGGGCACTAAAAGCGCACAAATTTTGAAAGTTTCTTCTGTTCAATAAACCAGACACTTCGCTAACCCCTTCTAAACTGTTATTTCTATGTAGGAAATGAGTATATTTGCGCTAGAACTGGTAACAAATGATGGCAGAATGCATAAAGAGGATGCATTTACAAGCAAAATACAGTGTGCTGTACAGACTATGAATGAATTAAGATTTATCCTCCTCTTGCAGTTATTTGCATGAAATGCAGATTATCCAGATTTGAATTCATACGAGCAAAATGAATGTATTATTGCATACATCATATAATTCCATGTTGTTTCCGACCAGCTCACCTGTCATGAATTATACAGCAGTTTATCCAGGTTTTGTGCACCTCTATTCATGCAGCAGTATATCATGTCTTCCTAAAATTATATTGCAGGATGTAAATACAGAGTTAATGGAGAATTATTTTTAGCATGGAAACTAATTTACTTCTTTACAAAGCTGGTTGAATGGTGACATTCATTGCAGCACCAACACAAGAGGGATGCAGTAACACTCCTTCATTCATTTTCAGCATTTCCACACCTGTCATCCAGCCATGACCGGCAGATGATATTGGAAAGTATAGGTTATCAGATGTGTGTACTGGAACAGTTGTTCATTCAGTTCATATACAGTATATCGGTATCTAGCTATAGTTTTTTTTTTTTTCTCACATTATTGTTACCTTCCCTGTTTCGGGTATTTCGGTACTTGTAATATTCCACTTTAGCTCAGTAATTAAACTACTCTGGTATTCACATTCTGTATTACCTTTCCCTTCAAGCAGTATGCAATAATTTCCTAAGTTACATGGTACGGTATTTCTTTTTCTGTCCAAGTCTGCTAGGTAAGCTTTCCTCTTTTCTCAGAAATCATTTAACTTTTATAGTACTTTCATCCAGTTCCGTTTTTATACATTTTCATACTGTTTACTGTTCTGTTTTCCTTGCTTTCTCCTAAACTGGTCATATGCTTGATGTTCGTCTCCTTTACTATACCTCATACCAATTAATCTGGCCAGGCATGTATGGCAACACTGTTCCTGCCGAGATTCTGATTGGCTGGAGGTGTTTGTTTGATTTCGTTGTTGGTTAAACCGATACTGTCTTTAATGTCAGATGTGATACTGAGTTTGTCGACAATACAATCGTGAAAAGCAATAAGAAATCCGTTATATACTTAACAACAATGAAATTTTCGTAGGAAGATAGAGATATGAGTCAACAAAGTATTATAACAGTCCAAGTCAAGGTCAGCATTCGAACAATTCCTTTAAATCTGCAACACTCCTTAATATAACAGAAAATTAAGGAAACCTGCTTAATCTAAGCGTTGGTATAACACACATTTAGCCTAAATTATAAGATCAGTCTGCACCCTCAAATCGTGCCACAACTTTGAGTAATTAAAAATTCTAACGAAAAGTCGTGTTCTGCGGGGAGGGAGGTTTGAAAAAATTGCGAAAATCAAAGTAGGCTAAAGAAAGACTATTTCATTATATCTCCTCTATTATCACAGTACGGACTGATCTTAAAATTTAAATGTGTTATACCAACGCTTAGATTAAGCAGGTTTCCTTAATTTTCTGCTATATTACGGAGTGTCGGATATTTAAAGGAATTGTTTGAATGCTGACCTTGACTTGGACTATTGTAATACTTTGTTGACTCATATCTCTATCTTCCTACGAAAATTTCATTGTTGTTAAGTATATAACGGATTTCTTATTGCTTTTCACGATTGTATTGTCGACAAATTCAGTATCACATCTGATAATAAAGACAGTATCGGTTTAAGCAACAACGAAATCGAACAAACACCTCCAGCCAATCAGAATCTCGGCAGGAACAGTGTTGCCATACATGCCTGGCCAGATTAATTGGTATGAGGTATAGTTATTGCATTACTTCCTGTTTGTCAGTCATAGCTTGACTGCATCTTTCATGCCTTTGTTTAAGTCTTCCACCTTTATCAATATTCATGCCTTTCCTGCACCCATCTACTCCTCCATTACAATAATTGTCACTTGTATCTAATTAACTATTTATTATATTATACATGCACGGTACAGGCCATTTCCTTAGGCCTGTAACTACTTACAAGTAAGAAAAGCTCTTGGGATAGAAAAATGCCTCAGGATTTTTCTGGTAATTCTCATGAAATAATTTCCATTTACTAACAAATTTTGCTTTAAAGCCAACACACCTACGCCCAAATCTGAGTGCTGGACTGAAACAGGTACATATTTCAGCCACCATCCAAACCAACCATGCATCCATCCATTGCCAGACGCCATAATCCCATAAAGGGTGGCCATTTGACTCTGAGTTATTTGTTTTACGGGGAGGGGCACTAACCCTCCACCAACCCACTTGCTGACACGTAGGGAGCACGTATGGTTTGGTTATATGGTTACCACCCAGCGTTGTAAATGGTTTCCTGGCTTACAGGAAACCATTTGGCTTGTCACTCAATGTAAAGCTATCTGTAAAGGGAAGAATAGCAATAAGAAGTGACAGGAAAGATAGGAGAAATAGGAAGAGAGGAGAGCAGCCACAGAAAAAGAATGATAAAGGCTAAGGAAGAAGTAGGCAGCACTACATCAAGTGAGTGGATGATGGTCGCCACCACCTACAATTCACTCATATCTGGTAACCTTACTTTGCGATCTTAACTACATCAGCTTTTCATTTCGTGCAAAAACGGATAACATTTTTCAATACAGAACTTAAGTGATTGCACATACCTGCTGGTACAGATGAAAATTTTTTGTTTTATTACCAATTTCTGTAACAACTGTAAAAGCACACTAAAGCAAGTGAAAAATACAAACTTACGAAACCATTTACCAACGCTGAACAGACTCTGATATGTGCAATTTCTGCCATGTAATATAATATTGTATATATACTTATTACACGTCATTTATTTCATGATTTTTCATACGCAAGAACTGTCACACAAGGATGTTGTTGCGTTAGTGGCAGAGGCTTAATGGCTTGCCCTCAAATGTGGTAACTACAGCACTGAGCTGGCTAACACACAAATTTTCAGACAATTGCCGTTTCAAAAACCTATTGAGAAAGTACACAGGTAGTCTGAAATAAACTAGGAGGCATAATTTATTATCAGTATTACGCGCTACGACGCCACCACTGAAGTTTTTCTTTACACATATTCGTTACCGAAACGTTCAGTCTTGTAAAATTTTATTAACAGCCTTATACTTCTCATATATCTTAGCCTGCTATTGAAAATTTTATTCCTGAATTATTCAGTATTTATAAATGGAAAAACCGGTTACCGTATTTATGAATATTTAAATTTGTTATACGAAAGGGGGTCTCTTGTGGCGTTTATCCTCCTATCACATTCCAATACTATTTTACGCCATAACCAGGGTGACGATCGCCTGGCGTGAACAGCAAATTTATTTGTTACGAAAAACAGGAACGTCAGACGCTCACTTTGGTCAATAATGGTGTTTAGTTTTTATAGCACGGCTCTAAGATGTAATGGGCAAAGTAAATCGCTAAGGAAGAGGTGTTGCGAAGCCATCTATGACAACTTGAATGCAACCCAAAGCGCTTACCTATATTTTCAGGTATGTCAGACAGACGGTATGATACAGGAGGGGGTTAGAGAAACTTCTGACCCACACTGTAATGTACGGTGAACTGTGGTGATCGCTGCTTCGACCCTCTCACCCTGCCCCTCACCCTCTTCTCTCCCTCACCTATCCCCCTCCCCTCTCTCTCTCTCTCTCTCACACACACACACACACACACACACACACACACACACACACACACACACACACACACACACACACACACACACATACACACACACACACAGTTTATCAAAGTGCTGTTGGATGGGAGGTATCAGTCTGCGTGTATTTCAGTGTTGTTCGCTAACTTCACTTCGAGTTTAGCCACCGATTCCAGCCACTATACGTATCCGGCGTCACATAGCATAGCACAGCATAACATAGCATAGCATAACAAAAAGCATACTGTAACATAAAATAGCATCGACGAGACTAGCATACTGTAACGATATGACGGCATAATTGTGTATCGTGCTATACCATCCCATAACACAGCATACTGTAACATAGCATAGCATATTGACAGCGTACAACACCTTGAATCACCTGCCAGTGTTAATACCGTCGCATCAACCCTGTCATGGTCAAAACAACTCTATTATACTATACCTCTATTATTGTTACTCTGTTATTCTCTTACTCTATTATTCTATCACTCTATTATTCTATTACTCTATTATTCTATTATTATTATGATTATTATTATTATTACTATTCTGTTATTCTACTATTCTATTACTCTATTATTCTTTCTCCATTATTCTATTACTCTATTATTCTATTTATTCTATTAGTCTATCACTCTATTACTCTATTATTCTATCATTCTATTACTCTATCACTCTATTATTATTATTATTATTATTATTCTGTTTACTATTCTATCACTCTATTATTCTTTCTCTATTATTCTATTACTCTATTATTCTATTCCAATGCACACCAAACGTTTCACTTCAAGCAGGAGTGAGTCATAGGAGCCCCAGCGCTGAAGGGATAAACACTCTCACATCCGTATTCTCCCAGGTAAAAGAAGCTCCCTAGCACCTCTTCCTTAGCGATTTATTTTTCGATACGGCTGGTTCATATCAATTTATGCTGGGTATGGTGGTATTAGAGTGATTTCAATGACACAGAAGAGGACAGTAAGGAGTAATATGCACAATAAATCGCTTAGGAAAAAGTGTGAGGGGGCTAGAATGAAGTACTAGAGTTGTTCCGAACACGCTGTGACCGCAGTGTACTCTGAATGTGAACCCGGTGGACTGCAGGATGATGGTGCCATTTTCCTGCAGTCCACCATCCTCCTTTCGGGTGATAAGGAGCTGAGGGACGTTTGTATAACCTGGCAGTGGATCCGCCTGGGTTATATCGGCGCCACCACGTGAAGGCGTTTTCTCTCTCTCTCTCTCTCTCTCTCTCTCTCTCTCTCTCTCTCTCTCTCTCGTCCCTGCCATGAGATGTATTAATGTCAGTTTCACCTCTGCCACCCCACATCCCACTGATTTCATTCCTCTCCCAGTTCAACGTTTTTTTTTTTGTTTTTTCAGGGTAACAAAACTCTAAATCAGTTTACAAAAATTGGGTGCAGTGGCGTCGTTGCACGTAACAAGATTATCAACACAACACTGCATGATAGTTGCACGGACTGATGAATTTATGATTTACTTGTCGGCTTATTCATAGGTATTATTATTATCACTCTAACCTCACCCCGTTCTTCTTCTTCTTCTTCTTATTATTATTATTATTATTATTATTATTATTATCATCATCATCATCATCATCATCATAACCATCATCATTATCACAATCGTCCATCAACATCATCACCATTATTTTTAATACTATTTTATTAGTTATCATTCCTCCTCCTCCTTCTCCTCCTCCTCCTCCTCCTCTTCCTTTTCCTCCTCCTCCTCCTCCTGTCTTCCACGCCTGCTTCTCCAAGGTACCTCCTCCTGTCTTCCACGCCTGCTTCTCCAAGGTACACATTCTCTCTTGTTTTTATTCTTGCTTACTGTTACTTATATCCTTTCCATAACACTCTGCCTTACATCCCCCTCCCTCCCTGCTTCACCCTACCTACCTGTCTCACCCTGCCATACTCTACCTCCCTGACTCATTCTCCTTCCCTGCCTCACCCCTCCTCCCTGCTTCACGCTAACTCCCTGCCTCACCCTACCTCACCCTACCTCTTTGCCTCTCCCTATCCCCTGCCTCCCTGCCTTCCTCTCTACTACTGTCTTCCTACTTCATCCTGTCTTCCTACTCCACTTTCTTCTTTCCTGGCTTCCTTTTTTGCCATTTTCACCCTGCCTCACTTTCCCTCATCTCCCTGCCACACTTCCTCCTTGTCCCCCTGCCACACTCTCTTCCTCCCCGACTTCCTTTCTTCCTCCTTTCTCCCTGCCTCACCCTTACCTGTCTCCCTGCGTACATGCCTGCCTTATCTCTGCCTCACCTCCACCTGCCTTGTTGTGCTTCTCACCTGCATTCCCCTTTAACCCTCTGGAGTCCTTGCAATATCCCCGCCATAACACTCTCCCTCACCTACTCTCCCGCACCCCCTCCCCCCCCCGCCTCCCTGACTCACCCTCCTCTGATTCATCCTTCCCTGCTTCACCCACCCCATCTCCCTCCCTCACCCACTTCGTCTCCCTGCCTCACCCACCCGGTCTCCCTGTCCCCTGCCTCAACCTTCCCTGCCTAACCCACCCCGTCTCCCTCCCCGCCAGCAGCAAGAGGTTCGCTTGTACATCCATGTAAAATTCCCGCCGACACCAACTCTATCATCCTACGATACTTGTTTCATTTATATATATATATATATATATATATATATATATATATATATATATATATATATATATATATATTCCTTTCAGGGCCGGATTTACCAATAGGCCAAGTAGGCCATTGGTCTAGGGCCAACCGGTATCTGGGGGCCACTGAAACTAATTTGTGGCGCAGTGTGCCAGCGTATAACCTGTTTCAAAAGTACACCGAGTATTTCATTATATAATATATTCACAACCATAAGGGCCCCTATATTGCTTACTTAAACATGCAAGCATTTCTATAAATCTGGGGGTCCACTTATGAGTTTGGCCCAGGGCCCACAAGTAGGTAAATTCGGCCCTGATTCCTTTGGTAATAACTTGTGCAGTACGATGACGCCTTATGCTGGAGGGGGCAGCATCAGTGCGGTGCTACTGTTATAACCGGGCGGCGTAGCTACCCAGTTATACAAACGCCTCTCAACCCTCTACCTAGTCTTCGAATGGAGGATGTTGGCTTGCAGAAGAGTAAGGCACAGGTAAGCCTGGGGCAACAACAACGAGGATGACATCTGGTTCATTCTAGCTTTGTTGCCACATGGTTGTATTCAGCTTAAGACAGTACTGTGACAGTGCCGGGGTTACAACAAAATATTTTAATAGGCAATGAAAGAACCCACTGCCAGCGCCTCCAGCCAGCAAGAACTGTCCTCTCAAATCAATCTGAACTAAAAACAAAGTCAAACTGACGATCCATTCGTTTCGAGATGACACATTACGATCAGCAGACTGGAGGTCACAGACAGTTGAGAAAACAGACTGCCACTGAAGTGAACAATGCTTCTTCCAGTCCACAGCGTCCGCAAGGAAAGAGACAAGGTGTTACCTTCCTCCAGGGGGAGGAAGAACGATTATCGAAGAATCGATTGCATAGCAACGCCGGGAGAGTTACAGAAAATGGTTGTTTTACTGTTATAGAAATCGTTTCAAATTTTAACTAAGGATTTAGCTGCACTTGTTGTGAGCATGTGGGTTTCACAGAGTGTGTTTCTGTGGGGCAAGGGTGTGCAACTTTGTTTCCTTTGTTTATTGTATGTCAGTATTTGTACGTATTCAGGATGGACGGTGGGTATTAGCATCCATGGGGTGGCATGTAAAGATGAGTAACACATTGGAGGCCTGCTGGGCCTTGGAGTGCCTAATGAATATTCTGAGTCTGAATGTATATAAACGGAAATGAAGTCAGTGTGGGCATGAACAGTGTCAAGTACAGCCAGGAGCAAAAGTTCGCTGACAATCCCCTGCCATCATAGTGTCCCGCGGTCCATATTATTCATTCCTCCCCAAACGACTGACAGCATCCTTCCTTCTCATACTCTTTGGTGTGCTGTTTATTGCTACCACATAAAACAGTTCACGCACCACCAAACACCGCCACAACCACCACACCAACTGTCAGTAAAGGTTTGCTCATGGCTGGACCGGCTACGTTCTCTGTCTCTCTCTCTCTCTCTCTCTCTCCACCAGTGCGAAAAACAAGATGCGTATATAGAGTTTCATATTAAACGGCTCCGTCCTGGTGAAAAACACAAGAACTTCTTCACTCTTGTTTATCATGGTAAGACTCCTAGCCTTCCAAGATTTTAAGATAATACACGGTTTATTTTTTACTTTAGCTTACAATAACATCTTAACCTTTCTCTTGCATATTATTTGTGTGGTTTTAATACCGACATAGCTTTCTTTAACCCCTTACAAGAGGATAATGAGCTTTAACGTGGAAATTAATTTTAATGAAGTGTAGGTTGAAGTGCTTTTTTTTTTTCTATACATCTTTTGCTAATATTAATACTTCTCTCTCTCTCTCTCTCTCTCTCTCTCTCTCTCTCTCTCTCTCTCTCTCTCTCTCTCTCTCTCTCTCTCTCTCTCTCTGTTACATTCCATACCCCCAGACACTCATATTCAGTTCACCAGAGACACCTATTGCAGTTCATATGCTCCCTAGGTATGTAGGTGAGAATTTATTTTTTCAATCTAATTTTTACCAAGATAAACATCGTCACTACTGTTTTTTTATACTCTAACTACGAGCCTATAGTGCGTTTGCTGTGACCTGACAAACATCCGTAACTCCTTTTAGTTCAGATGAAGGCCAAGGATAATCAGGTTGGGAGGGGGTTGATTTGAGTAGTAACCAAGGAGATTTGTTCGTTTCTCATGCCAAGACTCATCGAATTTCACGGACCCACGACCTAGTATGCTGGTTGTGGAAGTGGCCCAGTTCCCTCAGGTGAAAACAAACCGACTCAACAGATAATTCTATAAAGAGGTCTACAATTTTCAGCAGCTTCTTTACTTCTGTGTGTGTGTGTGTGTGTGTGTGTGTGTGTGTGTGTGTGTGTGTGTGTGTGTGTGTGTGTGTGTGTGTGTGTGTGTGTGTGTGTGTGTGTGTGTGTGTTTTAACCTTAATCCTTAGATCAGGAATTTTTAGAAACCAACGTTAACCTTTATTAACACTTTCTGTACAAAGACAATGCATGTTTCTTTCTTCACTGCGGTTATCATTAGACGATTTTTTTGACGTTAGGACGGATCTCTGGTAGTGAAAAGATTGGTGCTGGAAATCTAA
>NC_137061.1:10070364-10162864 GCF_032717465.1 Coenobita brevimanus | reverse complement strand
TCTTGTTGATGATGATGATGATGATGATGATGATGATGTTCCCCTCTCCTGTAGTCCACCATTCTCCTTTCGGGGGATAGGGAAGTAGCTGAGGGACTTTTGCCTAACCAGGAAGTTGAGGTGCCAGGTTATATGCTCCATCCCAGGGCCACCACATGAAGGCGTCCCTCGTCAGTACCAAACGTTAATCTCTCTCTCTCTCTCTCTCTCTCTCTCTCTCTCTCTCTCTCTCTCTCTCTATTGTCCCATCTTGGCACAGAGACGATCATGAGAAAAACATATTTATATACAAAACAAATACAAAATAAACCAATAAAGCACGATGAGAAAAAATCCAATACAGTAACAGTAAATCCATATAGCTATAGAAGAAATGAAGTACAAGACAGTCAAAATAAATTAATAATAAAAATACAGTACTGAGCAAGAAGCGGTGCCAAGGCATAGCAAACCCGTCCCCGGCAGTCATTTTAGCACTGACGTATAAACACAATAAGATATCTAGTCAAAGATGTCACATATCATATTTGGAGTAAATCGGGTGAAAATTGAAAATTGCAAGAGGAGAACAAGTCAAGAGTGAGAGCAGTGGAAATGAGTTACTTGAGAGGAGCATGTGGAGTGACGTGGAGGGACAGGTTGACGAATGAAGAAGTGAAGGAACGCTGTGGGGTGGATGTGGATGTGGCTGAGAAGATTAGGAGAAATACACTGAGATGGTTTGGACATGTGAAGGGAATGGAGAATGAAAGACTGACTAAGAGGGTGTATGTAGGGAAGGTGGAGGGAGGGAGAGTGAGAGGTAGACCGAGGATGAGGTGGAGGGATGGAGTTGAGAGGTATATGAGGGAGGGGGGGGGTGAGTTGGGGGGAGGGTAGTCAAATGGTGGGTGACAGAGTGACTTGGAGGTGTTTTGTCTGCGGCCACCCTTTGCGGGATTAGGGCGT
Source organism: Coenobita brevimanus (assembly GCF_032717465.1). Taxonomy (NCBI): domain Eukaryota; kingdom Metazoa; phylum Arthropoda; class Malacostraca; order Decapoda; family Coenobitidae; genus Coenobita; species Coenobita brevimanus. The sequence continues at coordinate 10,161,916 of NC_137061.1, read as the reverse complement.
CGGGCTATAGATAGATAGATAGAGAAAAAATTTAGGCCCGACCCACCTGACACTGAACCCCCTACCGCTAACTGGGAGGTGACCCCCCTGATGTATGAGGCATGTTATAGGATGCAGATTTGAAGATGCACCTTTAAGTTTTGGTTTCAGTCGATATGACAAAGTTGAAAGAGGTTATGGCGAAAAAACAAATTTAAAAACATTATTTGGGCCTACAGCCTGGGTCTTGGCCCAATTTGGTCCAAAATTTAATCAGTTGATTAGAAGGTCATAGCCCATCATCCCTGTAATTCTAGTCAAAATTGCACCAGTAGTTTTCGCGTAAAGTTGTTAACAGACAGACTGACAGACAGACAAACAGACAAACCGCGTGAAAACAACACCCGTCCCCGAATCCGGAGGAAGGGTAAAAATAAATCCATGAATAAGTAAAAACGGATATAAATACAACACAATACAATCCATAAACAAAATACAGATACAACAACAAATAAAATAAATCGCACTAAATAATAAAGACATGAGGGATGAGGTGAAGGGATGGAGTGGAGAGGTATATGAGAGATGGGGATGTGAGCTGGGGGGAAGACAGCGAAATGGCCGGGGACAGGGCGACATGAAGGCGATTTGTTTGTGTCCACCCCTTGCGGGATTAAGGCATCTGGCAACAGATAGATAGATGAATACACCCAAAATAAATCCATCACCTTGAAAATTAGGATATAAATACGAGATAAATTCATCAATAAAGAAAAATACATTAATAGATAAATATTAAAATCACAAATACAATTAATAAGGAAGCACTATATAAATAAAAAAACAGACTATATCCCTCGTTCTGCTCTAACACACTTTTAGAGAGAGAGAGAGAGAGAGAGAGAGAGAGAGAGAGAGAGAGAAGGTAATTAATCTCATCAGCAGCATCTTCATCACATTTAATAACGTCGGCATCATCATTATCAAATCTACCGGTACCATTACTATCATCACCAAAATCACTATAATCGCTATTTTCTTTATCACCATCAGTATCATTATCACTTCAACGATGCCAAAACTATTACTATCGAGTCCGTTGCTATGTATGTGTCTATTTTCTACACTTGCAAATATCTCATAAATGCCAGAAGTGATCTGAAGAAAATTTGGTGGATGTATTGTGTGTGGGGATGGGAAGAAGTGACTTAATTTTGGTGCATATCTATCAAAGGTCAGGGTCAGGGGTCAGTGTCAAAGTTCGAATGTAAAGTTGATGTATTCCCAGGGTACTTTTGATCTAGGTATGGTTGACGTCATCAATATCATCATCATCGTCATCAGCATTATGAGCAGTACCGGTACCATAAACATCATCACCATTATCAATATCATAGTCAGTACCGTCATCATCATCATCATCATCATCATCATTATCATCCAAGCCTGCCTCTCATCCATAAAGGTAGGGTAACTTCAGATCTAGTAGCCAGGAATCTAACATCGCCTTATCTCCGTTATTTTTTCACTCTCCACAACAAAACCGCCTCCTGTGTTAGTCTTTTACCTCTGGCCCAACAGATAACAAAGCCATTAAGACAGTGTTTTGCCTGCCTTGCCTTCTGATAACACTATAGATATTGGATACAAGACTGTGAAGGGCTGGGAAAAATTATATTAGTGTGTGAGGATCAGAGAAAAAAATATATACTGTATATATATATATATATATATATATATGACTTTGGCTCTCTTGTATTTTACTTTTCTCTTGGAGGGAACAGTATTAAGGGCTTGTGGCCTTTGGTTCCTTCTTCCTCACATAAAATAAATGAATATATATATATATATATATATATATATATATATATATATATATATATATATATATATATATATATATATTGGGAAAGGAAGTGTTTTGTGTGGATCGTCTTTGTGTGGACTGGAGTCGCGAAATTTGAAGATCTGATTCATGCGTGAACGGATGTGTGGAGATTTCGCAACACCTCATCCTTACCGACTTATTTTACATTATGCAGGTCAATACCCTCTTGTACGTGAATGACACAAACTATGCGACTATTAAAACGACGTAAATATCATAACAAAGGGAATGTTTAGGTGTATCATGCAAAACAAATAGTAAAGCTGCTGTAACGTCTCTTAGGGCAGTGTTCTCCTGCTCTTAGGAAGCTTGCTAACACCTCTTCCTTACCAGTTTATTTCTGATTTTGTTACAATATATGCGTGTTATTCATGCATTCTATGTCCACATTACAAAGACATGCAAAGAAGAGGATGTTAATGGGTAGTTTCAATAATAAATCGTTAAGGAAGAGGTGTTAGGGAGCCTCCTTAGCCGACGGGAATACGGGCCCTATACCTCATACCAATTAATCTGGCCAGGCATGTATGGCAACACTGTTCCTGTCGAGATTCTGATTGGCTGGAGGTGTTTGTTCGATTTCGTTGTTGCTAAAACTGATACTCTCTTTAATGTCAGATGTGATACTGAGTTTGTCGACAGTACAATCGTGAAAAGCAATAGGAAATCCCTTATATACTTAACAACAATGAAATTTTCGTAGGAAGATAGAGATATGAGTCAACAAAGTATTATAATAGTCCAAGTCAAGGTCGGCATTCGAACAATTCCTTTAAATCTCCGACACTCCGTAATATAACAGAAAATTAAGGAAACCTGCTTAATCTAAGCGTTGGTATAACACATTTAAATTATAAGATCAGTCCGCACCCTTAAATCGTGCCATAACTTTGAGTAATTAAAAATTCTAATGAAAAGACGAGTTCTGCTGGGAGGGAGGTTTGAAAAAATTGCGAAAATCAAAGTAGGCTAAAGAAAGACTATTTCATTATTTTTCCTCTATTATCACAGTACGGACTGATCTTAAAATTTAAATGTGTTATACCAACGCTTAGATTAAGCAGGTTTCCTTAATTTTCTGTTATATAAGGGAGTGTCGGAGATTTAATGGAATTGTTCGAATGCTGACCTTGACTTGGACTGTTATAATACTTTGTTGACTCATATCTCTATCTTTCTACGAAAACTTCATTGTTGTTAAGTATATAACGGATTTCTTATTGCTTTTCACGATTGTATTGTCGACAAATTCAGTATCACATCTGATATTAAAGACAGTATCGGTTTATGCAACAACGAAATCGAACAAACACCTCCAGCCAATCAGAATCTCGGCAGGAACAGTGTTGCCATACATGCCTGGCCAGATTAATTGGTATGAGGTATAGTCTATCTCGAACAAGGTCCTCTGCCGCAGTGTATGTCGTACGGTATGAACCAAGATGTAAAAGTATCTAAGCACATGCAGGGACATACTACAGCATACACCTTGATGTCTAACACCTTTGAGTAATTACGTTAGTCCAGGCAGACAATGATGCAGTTTTACGTCAACCAATTTTGGCTTTGACGCCTGGTGGCCGTGTGGCTAGAATGACCCGGAGTGAAGGCCTCGCAAAGACTCGATTCCCAAGAGGAGACTGGACGTGTTTCGATCATATAAAGCCACCAAGGGAAGTAAGCTGGTTATCACCCTTTGTTTTGGTCCACAATAGCCTAGCCTCGGACCCCTACACCTTTGAAAGTGTACAATGCGATTGGCTGTTACTGTTCTCTTCAGTCTTTAAGGTGCTAAAGTGTTGCTCGTATCCGGAGAACTTATGTTGGAGCGAGTAGCACTTTGTGGCAGGATGTCCTACCTGATGTCAACTACTGGCCTTTGGAAGGGATCAATCACTCCATCTCGCGGTTGACTGCGTTGCTGTAACTCAGTAAACATCTGGACCTATACATGCTTAAATTTAATGCGCTAAACGGAATGCACACTCCTTATTTTTCTTACAATATGTTCTGAAGTACGTGACAAAGATGGAACGGATTTGGCCTTCCTGCAGCACATCACTGCTGACTACAGTCCGTAAAGGACGAGCCACGATAAGCATATAAATAAAGTCAAACTGTTTATATGTGTGTGTCTCTCTATGCGTTTGTTTGTTCCTTTCACGAGAACGTTTATTGATACTGACTTAATTCTTTTTTGCATTAGGTCGAGGTAAGTTCAGAAAGTGCCATAATAATAACCCCCTCCAAAATTTTGGCGACTGCGCGTGACGTGACGGCGCGAAATTGTCGGAAATCACAACACCCAAAAATATGCAAAAATATTTTTTTTCCGACTTTTGGTTCAGAACTGGTCATTGTGGGCTCAATAACGGTATGGAAATAAAGTTTATGTTTTTGCAAACCTTTAGTGATGGAAAGGCTATTGGTTCGTCCCGTAAATTTTTGCGGAAAAGCACTAGCTCTTAATAACCACAGACGTTCCATAAATAACAGTAACAAATTAGAAGCTTGCACTCCTACTTTCATATCTGTTTGATTAAGATAAACTTGTTGCCAGTGAACATTACATCCATGGGACTGGATGCCACTATTACCACCGTTTATTTTAAGAGCACGACCGTTGGAGTTAAGTTGTGCTGTGTGTTTGCTGGTGGTGGTGGTGGTGGTGGTGGTCTCATACATTCTGATTGAGTCACAGCGGCGCCCCCCCTACACAGCCTGATTGAGAGATTTGTGTGGCTCACCTCCTGTCAGTGTTTGTGTGGGAGGGATGGAGTGGGGAGACACCAGTACAGTCCCTGCACTCCACTCCACCCCCACCCACAGCCACTATCGCCACCACACTGATTGTTATCTATGCTGACGGAAAATCCCTTTGTTAGTACACTGACGAAGATCCCTCACCCTTTTCAGCTCAGCTGACTGCCAAGTGTTGTCAGACTGGCGGGTTGATGTGATTAGTAACCAAGGAGACTCATATGCCATATTTTTTTACGGCCCAGGCTTGAGCCTGCCTTAAGCCAAACTCCAACCCTACAGCAGGCTCGGGGTAGCTTAAGGTCAGAGGTGTGACGTCATATGTAAATACTTTTAAGGACATACGAAGAAAGGAATCAAGAAGAACCAAAAGAATAACCATGACTGTCCGGAACTACAAATTTCCTGATCCTATTGTAATCTGAGTGAAATGTCTGTATGCAGATCCTTTTTTTTTTTTATTCACCTTTTCTGTTTTAAGCGTCGTTTTCACATTTCTTTTGGGTTACGCTTCGAATATGGCTTATAATGACTGATGATGACATACAGACATGCTAGGAGTAACTGTGGGTGCATTTTAGATATGCACACTGTATGTAGAAAGTGTCAGGTGATCGGAGTGTTTACAAAGGTCAGCCGATCAGAGGCTAAAGAGTATTTTCGGGGGGTTGCCAAAAAGTAAGCCAAAAAGTGAAACCCGGCTTAAGCCTAAAGTTTGGCAGAAATGTGGCATAAGGTTCATCCAATTTTATGCAGCCATGACTCAGTATTCAAGTTATGGCGGTGGCCCAGTTCCGTCAGGTAAAACAAACCTCCTATAGTAATGTTACTGGCACAGCCTGATTGCGTTTCGGCGATGCTGAGATACTTACCAATGATGTTGTGACGAAGTTAATGGAGTTTTTTTTTTTTTTTTATATATATATATATATAACTCCTTACCTGTGCAGTTATTTTTAAGATAACTTGAATCAGGTGGATTTACCAAAAATAATATAATATTCAAAACTGACACGTGGAAGATGTGGATAATGGAAGTCTATTAACCAAAAGGTAGATGAAAGTGTTACGGTGAGGGTTGGGAAGGGAGAGAGGAAGAGGAGGAGAAAGGAGTGAAGATGAAGGAGACGACATGAGAGAGAGGGTGAGAGTGAGGATCAGAACGAGAAAGGGAGTAAGGCAGGTAGGGTGTTATATGTGCTCCTCTGTTGACAATAATATGTTAATATCACTAGTTCACGTACCCGCACCCCCCCCCCTCTCTCTCTCTCTCTCTCTCAAAACTGGCACATAATTACACGACTTATTTGTCATTACACCTTCTAAACCTGCAAGTCATCAACCAAGTATAACAGTCCGTCAATCCTTTCAACACACTGACGCATTACAAGGCTATATTTTCGTTACCTGCAAATCTATTCTTCTCTGAGGGGACGTCTTGTGAGGGTGTACAGTTGGCAACACATGAGCTTGGTACAGCATCAGTGTGTGGCAGTCTAACATTTGGTACACCTGGCAACACCTGACAATCACATGTTTGTCGGTGGCACTGACATGAATGAACGCAGGTGTCAAATATTAATTAAAATGATCATGTAACTGTGATGGCTGAACGTCGGGATGTGTAACTAGACCTCCACATTACAGACACTGTCCCATGTTCAAGTGTTGCCAATCGAACACGAAGACTGACTAACCCCTCCAGCATGAAAATCGCCTGGTAAGAAAAATCGTCTCGTGGTAGCAAAAGGAAACTGAAAAATGCGATCCTGGACTTGAAGGGATTAATTTCAGTACAGCGGTGCCTCTTTAAAAGTCTATCTTCGTTACCTGCGGACGATTTTACTCAGCTCAGGAGAGGCATGTGAGTAGGGGGAGTTGAGATACATGCAGCCTTCATTCACCTCTTCGTCAGGTGGATGCTGACCTAAGTGTGCGGCCACACTTGTCCCAAACACGTGATCGACAAGAAGAAACAGGGCTCACGGGTCCGACCAAAGTTCAGACCCGGTGCTTCGTATGACCTGGTGTTTCGTTTAACGTAATGCTTCGTTTAGCTCGGTGCTTGACTTAACCCGGTGCTTCGTTTAACCCTGTGCTTCGTTTAACTTGGTGCTTCGTTTAACCCTGTGCGTCACTTAACTCGGTGCTTCATTTAACTCGGTGCTTCGTTAAACCCAGTGCTTCGTTTCCTCTCATCATATGTTTCGAGCAGGTGTGGCCGCATCCTAAGTTGAGTAAAATCGTCTATGAGCAGGAAGAATAACAAATAATGACGTCATCGTACTGGAAGGCACGTCACTCCAGTTTTTTTCTGTCTTCAAACGATTCATTTAACTCGAGGCAGATTATTCGAATTGGAGGGGTTAGATTATAGACTCAGATTAACCCCGATACTTATCAAGAACTATTTATAAGCGTGAGAAAATCGTCTGACAAGCAAGAATTGATTTTCTTGTAGTCCCTGGCTCATCAAAACGTGAACCCCGTGAACTGCAGGCTGGCGTTCCCCTTCTCCTGCAGGCTACCATTAGACCTTCGGGGAATATGGAGGGAGCCGAGGGACGTTTGTGTAACCGGGCACTGAAGCCGCCCAGTCATGTCTGTGCCACCACGTGAAGGCGTCTCTCCCCACCAACAGAATCAGATAAAACAAATACATCACTAGACTGAAGTTTTTATTTAGTTAATTAGTCCGTTTGTTTTTTATTTACCTCCCGCCTCAAGCAAACAAGTGTTGTAATGATTATGTCTGTTTGTATAGCAGTCAATATACGAACGTCACGGGTACGAATGGACACGGTACGAACACTGTCAGCAAATGAAAGGACATACTGCAATTACCTACTTTACGCATCAACCAAGGTATCGCAAAACGGGAGGTGAACACGACTGATCTGAGACGCTGTGGCTCCAACGTAGAGTAAATATATTTAAACGTACAGGGCCTTAATGTGTGGTGGAAAGAGAGAGAGAGAGAGAGAGAGAGAGAGAGAGAGAGAGAGAGAGAGAGAGAGAGAGAGTGTTTAAAAGACTGGCGGTCACACGTAATAAAAAACACAGACAGAGGAAGACTGCTGTATAGTTGCTTAGGTGTGTGCATAAAAGGCAGAGAGTAACAGTTAACACCTGAAGAGAGAGTGTGTGGAGTTAAATGGAGAGAGAGACTGACAGAGGAGGAAGTGAAGGAGCGATGTGGTGTGGATGTGGATGTGTATGTATGTGTATGAAGAAGTGTACAAATGTGTATACAGTATGTTGTAATGTGGAGTTCCATGGAGAGACAGACTGACAAAGGAGGAAGTGAAGGAGCGATGTAGTGTGGATGTGGGTGTGTATGTATGTGTATGAATAAGTGTAGCAAATGTAAGTGTATGCTCTCATGTGGAGGTACATGGAGAGACAGAATGACAAACAAGGAAGTGAAGGAGTGATGTGATGTGGATGTGGACGTGATAGAAAGCGTTAGGAGAAATACACTGAGGTGGTTTGGCCAAGTGGAGAGGATGGAGAGCGGGAGACTAACGAGGAGAGTATGCGAGTGAGGTGGAGGGAGGGAGAGGGAGGGGGAGGTCGAAGATGAGAGGGAGGGACGGAGTGGAGAGGTATATGAGAGAAGGGGGTGTGAGCTGGAAGGAGGCAGCGAAATGGCAGAGGACAGGGCGACATGGAGGCGATTTGTTTGTGGTCACCCCTTACGGGATTAAGGCGTTTAGCTGTAGATAGAAAGAAGAAAAAACAATGAGAGTGTGCTGACAGACGGGTGCTGAATAACCAATGAAATGGAGAGTGGACAGAGGCAGAAAGTTAAAAAAAAAAACAATACTGACTAAGAATTTGGCAATGCATGAAAGAGATGTAACTTTGCTGTGTGTGTGTGTGTGTGTGTGTGTGTGTGTGTGTGTGTGTGTGTGTGTGTGTGTGTGTGTGTGTGTGTGTGTGTGTGTGTGTGTGTGTGTGTGAGAGAGAGAGAGATTCTAACAAGCTTTCAAATGCACAAATATATAAATAAATAAATTAATCAAAATAGTGACTAAAGTTTCTTTCATTTATTCTTCTCTCCTTTTTATTTTTTTATTATTATTTTTTTACGTTTTTTAAGTTTTATTTTTCGTTCTTGCCAGTGACAGAATTTCCCTTTCGCCCTTCAAGCCTGCAAAAGCCACGTTACTCCCGCCATCAACGCTCTCTCTCTCTCTCTCTCTCTCTCTCTCTCTCTCTCTCTCTCTCTCTCTCTCTCGATAAATCATGTTTGTGATCAGATACACGGACACATGGACAGATAAATATAAAGATAAGTAAATTAGACCCAGACAGATAGACAGACAGACAGACAGACAGACAGACACACACACACACACACACACACACACACACACACACACACACACACACACACACACACAGATAAATGAAAATATAAATAGATTGATAAAGACAGACAGATTGATATGAAGAGTATCCCAAGACGATACACTCCCTTCAAAAGGCTATTCTTGGCCTGATTTTGATAAGTGCTACATCAACCTGACTCCAATTTTGAGTGACATTATTTTCACCCGTAATGTCATCAGTAACAGTAGCTCCAAAATGGCTGGGTATTGGACACACTGATGAAATATTACCTACCCAAGAACAACTGAAATGGCAATGATTAGGTGGATGTGTAGTGCGTCCTTGAATGCGAGGCATGGGGGGGCTAGGATTAAGACTGAAGGACTGGGAGCAAGGATGGGACTGGAGTGTACTGGTGTTGTGATGAGGAGGGGTAGATTGAGATGGTTTGGGCATGTGGAGGGGATGGAGAAAGACAACTGGGTGAGTAGCGTGAACGTTGGTGGTAAGGCTGCGAGAGGCAGACCGAAGAAGACCTGGGACGTGGTGACAGAATGGACCTCAGAGATGCAGGACTGAACAGGGAGGCTGTCAGGGATCGAGCAGCGTGGAGAGGCGCCATCAGGCGTCCACGGCCGACGTATGCAAGTATGATGGAGCCTTTATAAACGATACGATACGATAAACGATACGACAAATCTCTATTATAGTTTATCAAGTCCTGGGCCTCCCGTTACATCACACTGCACATTAACACATTACTCAGCCTCCTTGTGTATGTCATTAAGTTAATAATAGTTACATCATCATCATCATCATCATCATAGGAACAGGGGATGAGGGACACAAAACAGGGAGAACAATCACCATCCACTCACTTGCTGTACCATTATTTTTCTTTATTCAGATGGATATAGGACTTTATACAGGTCATTAATAAGAGATATATTAATGGTTTCAGTAACTTGATGTCAGGTGTAACACAGGTAATTGCAAGCGATGATCAAAGGACGGCATTTTGATATGGGCGAAATTGTTACTTTTGTCATCATCGTTGTTGTTGTTGTTTACATGACCTGAATAGCGTTTACAATTGAAAGTGTGGAATGTGTTCTGGCAAGCGAGGTTACTAATATTATATCCCAGCGTTCCAACAATGTAATGGCCGTAGGTCCCCTGTAGTTCTCAGTTGCCGAGATAGACCAGCTTGGGTCCTTAATTTTGCGCTTTTTGGCTTTTTTTTTTTTTTTTTTTCAGCAATACTGCGGTGAATTTAGAGAGAAGCCACTTATGCACAAGTATCCTTTTCGCAGGCTTTCCAACGACAGGCGTCAATTCTCTACGGACAGAATCGGGATACCATTGAGTGCAAAATTTCGTGTGCCTAAATTTTTCGTGTGCTTACGTCAACACTATGGGGTGGTCCTCCTTGGGGCAGTCCCCCCGTTGGAGGTGGCCATCGGGGGTCCCTGCCTGCCGAACACGTGGCCGGGGTGAACGTGTACCAGTGTGCAAAATTTGGTGTTTGTCGGCTGAAAACCATAACTGTGTATTAATGCTACGGCCAGGAACCCCGGGGATCTTGTGGGTCTCACCCTGCTTAAAACGTGGCCCAGTAATGATCTACCATTGTGCAAAATTTCGTGCTCTTAGATTTAAAAAAAAAAAAAAAAAAAGCTAAGACTAACTTTGGGACCGCCCCCACCCCCTCACACCCTGTGGGGGGTGGTAATCGGGGCTGCCACACTGACTAAAACGTGGCCCAGGTAAGTGGCTACCAACATGCAGATTTACATGTTATTTAAATACTTTGGCCGTGCATAACGACCTTGACTGGCAGTCAGCGGGGGCGGCCCTCGGGGGTCCCATCAGGCTTAAAACCTTCTGCGAGTGAGGCTGTACCGTTGTGTACAAATTCGTGTACTTTGGTAAAAAATGAAATGGCCGTACCTAATGGCTTTCGGTGGGACACCTGGGGGCCGCCGCCCCCCAGGGGGGTCCATTCAGGTCTTTCCACAGCATTCTTTTGTGACTAACACCATCTTAAATCTTTTCGATGCAACATGCAGGATGGAAAACGGCAACTTGATATCTAGTTACAGTACATGGATAGTAGTCAGGTCCAATTAGGCCTCGTCAGGTTATGTAGGTCAACTCCGGCCCTCCACACGCACTCACACTCCGTCAGGTCAACACACGTACGTTCAGGGTCACACAGATCCAGTCAGGTCCACTTACAGCCGCTGAGAGCTGTAAGATGCTGTGTACGGGCCGTAGTCTATGTGGCATTACAAACTACGTCACATATTTTTACTGGTGATTTATTTTTTGCACATAACACCTACATTTTCTCTTTTATGTTAACCATACATAATTTTCTAGAGTCGTCATAGTTTACCTTTGGTAATGTAGAAGACAATAAAAAGGGGCAGAGGGAGGGGGAGACCGAGGATGAGATGGAGGGATGGAGTGGAGAGGTATATGAGAGAGGGGGGGGGGGTTAGCTGAGGAAAGGGCATCGAAATGGAGGGGGACAGGGTGACATGGAGGCAATTTGAGGATTCTGGCTATAGATAGATAGATAGACAGGCAGATAGACAGACAGACTGATGGACAGATAGTCAGAAAGAAAGAACACTCAAAATAAGCTGCCAAGGAAGAGATATTACCGGTACGATATCTCCCCACTCACTCACAATGTTGCCAGTTACAATACGTGACCGTCATCCCGAGTGGCGTTTCAGACCACTACACCAGCACGCCAAGGGAAAAAAATGCTGAGTAAAATTGGAACAGGAGCTGCAGTGGCTGGGTCGGCAGCGTGGTAGTCTCGCGATGCGCCTACCCCAGACAGTGGCGAAGAGTTACAGTGAGTGCTGGTGGTGTGTCTAATCATATGCTTGTATTTGATTGTACTGATTCTAACGGTGACATATACAGATTCTTAAACAAACATAACAAATACAACTCTTCAACGTACATATAAATCTATCTATCTATCTATCTATCTACAGTCAGACCCCTCAATCTCGTAAGGGGTGGCTACAAATAAATCGCCTCCATGTCACCCTGTCTCCCGCCACTTCGCTGCTCTCCCTCCAGCTCACACACCCCTCTCATACAGGCTACCTCTCCACTCCATCCTTCCATCTCATCGTCGGTCTCTCCTTCCCTCTCCCCCCTTCCTCCACCTCACATAAATCCCTCTTCCTAAACGACACCGCTTCACCATTCGTACCACGCCAGCATAGGGTAGGGTTAATTCTGGCCATCATTCTCAATCCTGCAGTACATCTAATATATACTGATACTGGTGCAGAAAACTGAGTAGGTTGCGCTGGGTGGCCCGTCATACACGAGGGTCGATTAATGCCGACCTGGAGAGACCCACGCTGCGGCCGGCCAGGTAATTACGGCGGCACAGATTGAGTTAAAAACCAGGTGGTGAGGCTGGCTGGCCACGGAGGTCATAGCAGCCCCCCCTCCCCCACCACGCTGCACTGCCCACGGACACGGACACTGACACACAGACACGGACACAGACACGAACACGGAAACAGACAGACACGGACACAGACACGGACAGACACGAGCACGGACACGAAAATGAACACCGACACAGACAGACACGGACACGGACATACACGGACACGGACATACATGGACACAGACACAGAAACGGACACGGACACAGACATGGCTCTATCGAATACCTCAGTCTGGGGAGCAAAATATAAAACTGGTATAGTAGGCTTTCCAGGTTTGTATTGGTAATTAAACCTGACGCACCTGTGGCCTTAATAAAATAGTAAGCTATGTTCGTAAACACAACAAGACCTCTGACGTCAGCCAAAGGTTAATCCCGTCAGCCAGAGGGAGTTATTTTTATTTTTTTTTCTTCCTCTTAGTTAGTTTACCCTATCTGGTGCATTTTGTTCGCTACACCTTGCCTCATCCCAACCTTGGTCGGAAAACAGGTGTGGATGATGATGATTATGATGATGATGATGATGATGATGATGATGATGATGATGGATAATGACGACGACGACGACGACGACGACGACGACGACGACGATGATGATGATGATGATGATGATGTTTACTTACGCCAACGAAGCTGAACAGAGGTTATGTAGTCACTAGTGTCTGTGTCTGTTGCTGTACAGAATAAACATAAAATCTGTCATCATACTTCAATGAAATCCGGGCAGCAGGTCAAGGAAGAGCCGCTAAGATTTGGGAGAGGATCTGGATATGAATGCAGAAATACATCATATTTATTTTTTTTTTTTGCGCTGCCGGAGGTATGCGTTCTCTGATTCGGTTACCAGGCAGACTAAGACTGTAAAATCAACTGATTATGTAAGACCGTTGAAGTATTCGTTCGGCAGGAAGGAGGAATTACAGCAGCAAAGCATGAACTGTATTGGCACTGACGGAGGTGTATGCTCACTGGTGCTTTAAGGCTTACTTCATTTCCTTTCAGACGATTTTCTCCTATATAAAAATTAGCTGACTGTAGCAGAAATCGAATAATAAATATGTCATTGTAATTAAGGCGTCAATTTTTTAGCTCTCCTGGTGGACTGGAGTGCGTTATTCTAGTTAAACCACGCGATTTTATTCATTTCTCACAGCAAAAGGTGTTTAAAACTATCTTGACTGACCCATCATGTGATCTAACATACACACATCTAACTCAGCTTAACGTAACCCAACCTGACCTGACTCAACCCAGCCCAACAAAACCTGCCTAATCAAACTTAATCTAATCCAACCCAACCTAACCTAATCCGACACAACACAATGCAACCTAACCCAAACCAACTCAGCCAAACCTAATCTAACCTCATGTAACTTTACAAACCACACCTAGGATAACCTAAACAAAATAAACCTAACCTTGCCCAACCCAAACCACACCAAACCAAACTAAGCCTAACCTAACCTATCCCAACCCAACACAACTCAACCCAGTCCAACCCAAACCAACTCAATCCACCCCAACCCCAACCAACTCAACCCAACCTAACTAAACCTAACTTAACCCAACCTAACTCTAACCAAACCACACCTAACCGAATCTACCCTAACCTAGCCTAAACCTCACCTCACCTCACCTCACCCAAATCTGTAACTCGGGGCACATAAAGATCCAGCAGCACCGTCCACGAGGTCAGTGTTGGCCGCTAGAGAGACGTCCACAAGAGGCAGGTGGACGGAACCAAAAAACGTCAGGTTATCAAGGTACACCACACTTCTGGGTCGTCCATTTAGTGCCGCCCATTACCACAGAAGCCTTGCCTAAAGGTGATTCGTTATCACCTGGCGAAACTGGGTCACTTCTAAAACTTTAATCCTATATTGTGGTTGGAAGAAATTCGTCGAGTGGCAAGCATGAGTCTCCTTGGTTACTAATGTAGGTCTGTCTTCACCTGAGGGAACTCGGTCACTCTCACAACCTCTATATCATGTCGTGACTGCATGAAATTAGTCTTAGTTATGAGGTAGGAATGAGTCTCCTTCGATACTATACTCCTTTCACTTTAACCTGGCCTACAACCTGCCATCTCTTAATTTTCAGTGTTCAGTTTTCAGACGTAAGAAAGGAACAGCACTAGAATATGATGCTAGTAACGAAGAAGTGCTATGGAAAGGATACAGAGTCGTAGTGTTTCCCAGATTTTTTCCACTGACGTACGTGAATTAAACCCGAAAAGGACGAACATCTGGGCCACGTGAAGGTGAAGGAACTATAGTCAAATGCACGGGACAAGGGGTAAGGGATCTGTGTCAGGCTGGACCCAACACACTGCAGGGAGGGACTGAACCCGGGATGTGCTGGTGGTGACGAGTTAGCGATGTAGGTGATGGGACAAAGTAGGAATGGAATATCTCACTTTGAATATCCAGGATGAAAGGTTGAATAATAATAATATTAATAATAATAATAATTATAATAATAATAATAATAATAATAATTATAATAATAATCCATCTATTGCCTGACGCCTTAATCCCGTAAGGGGTGGCCACAAACAAATCACCTCCATGTGGTCCTGTCCTCCACCATTTCACTGCCCTGCTCCCAGATCACACACCCTTCTCTCATATACCTCTCCATCCCTCCAATTCATCCTTGGCCTCACCCTCCCTCTCCCCCCTTCACCTCACTCACATACACTCTCCTTTTCAGTCTCTCGCTCTAAATCCTCTCCATATGGCCAAATGTGTTCCTCCTAACGTTCCTATCACATCCACAACCACACCACAACGCTCGTTCTCTTCCTCATTTGTCAGTCTGTCTCCCCATGTGACTCCACAGGCTCCCCTCAAATAACTCATTTCCACTGCTCTCACTCTTGGCTTGTGTCCCTCCAACAACGTCCAAGCGTCACTTCCATTATTAGAGCTGGTATCATGCACTAACTTTTTCACTTCCATGCCCACTTCCCTGTTTCTTATCACTGCTTTCAAAGAACCAACAACCTTTCTTCTTTGTTGTACCCTTTCAAGCACTTCACCCTCCAAACTTCCATCCTTACTCATCACACTACCCAAGTACTTCAACGCACTCACATTTTCCATTTCCTCCTCATCCAGCCTCACTGTACATTCACTGACTTCATTTCTCTAAAAGACCATCACTTTACCCTTCCCTACATTCACATTTAGATTCCGTTTCATACACATTCTCCCAAACTCATCCACCAAGCCTTGCAGCTCCCCTTCGTCTCACTTAACAACACAGTATCATCTGCAAACAACAGTACAGGGAGTTTCCAAACACTGCCCTATCTCATTAGGGCCGCTGCAATGTAATAATAATAATAATAATAATAGATGGCAAAAAAGAATAGGAAGAGGAAAAAGAAAGAAAGAAGAAGAACGAAAGAAAATAGTACCTCTTACTATGATAAATGATGATGGTGATAAAAATACAAAAACAACAACAACAACAACAAGCGGTGCCAAGGCAGGCCAAACACAACAGGATATCTAGTCAAAGATGTCACATATCAAATCTGGAGTAAATCGGGTGAATATTGATGATTTTATGCCCATTTGAAATATTAGGCCCGACCCACCTGACACTGACCCCCCTACCGCTAACTGGGGGGTGACCCTTTGATGTAATGAGGCATGATATAGGATGCAGATTTGCAACTTCAGGTTTTGGTTTCATGTCGATATGACGAATTTGAAATGAGTAACGGCGAAAAAACAATTTTTTTACCCGTATTATATATTTATATATATATATATATATATATATATATATATATATATATATATATATATATATATATATATATATATATATATTTCATATATATATATATATATATATTTATATATATATATATTTATATATATATATATATATATATATATATATATATATTATATATATATATATATATATATATATATATATATATATATATATTTATATATATATATATATATATATATATATATATATATATATATATATATATATATATATATATATATATATATATATATATATATATATATATTATATATATATATATATATATATATATATATATATATATATATTTTATATATATATTATATATATATATATATATATATATATATATATATATATATATATATATATATATATATATATATATATATATATATATATATATATATATATATATATATATATATATATATATTGGCCTACAGCCTAGGCCTTGGCCCAATTTGGCCCAAAATTTAATCGGGTTATCAGAAGGTCATAGGCCATCATCCCTATACTTTTGGTCAGAATCGCATAAGTAGTTTTCGCGCAAAGTTGTTAAAAGACAGACACACACAAACAGACAAAGAAACAGGTAAACCGAGTGAAAACAATACCCGTTCCCGAGCCCCTCCGCGACGGGGAAGGGTAATAATAATAATAATTATAATAATAATAATAAATAATAACACATAATATAACACAAACCTTAAAACCAACAAAATAACTAAATAAATAAATAAAAGGAAACGCTGAGCCCGCTAAAGTTGCTAAAGGATAACTGGAAATAAAAATAAGTGAGGTGTTTTCTCCCCGGCTCTGAATAAATTAAGAGAATGAATAAATAATGGCAGGAGCTTGGAACATCTCGCAGGGAATCCTCAAGAAAGGAAGAAGGATTTTAGCACTAATCGCCTCGGCTGGGGGTTCACCGTCGTCTATTGTGGGCCATTATACTTTGTTTGTCTGTGTTTTCCTGTTTTATATACACCTGTTTGTTGGTCTACCTGTTTATCTATCTGTATGTCTATCTATCTTTATTCATCTATATCTATCTATTTTTTATGTACCTATCTACCTATACCGTTCGATGCACCCATCCAAGAATTTACCTATTTTTGTCTCATTTTCTATCTATCTACCTGTTTATCTTATCCACCCATCTATCCATCTATCTATCTATCCATCCATCCATCTATCTATCCATCCAACCATCCATCCATCTATCTGTCTATCTATCTATCTATCTGCATACCGATCCATTCATCCATCCATCCACCTATCTATCTCTCTATCTATTTGTATCTGTCCATTCATCCATCCATCCATCATCCATCCATCTATCCATCTATCTACTCATCTACGTCTGTCGGTCCATATCAGTGTGCTCTCTCTCACACTAACCTGCAAAGCCCCAGGGATGCGATTTTCCTGTCATTCTGGCGACGATTTTATTCAGCTGCAGACAGACTCCTCGGAATGAAGGGGTTGGATACATAGACTTTACTGACTTTGCTGACTGTACTGACTTTGCTGACTTTACTGACCCCCTGAAGTCAATTTAATCGCCTGTCAATAAAGCCAAGTTGCAGAGACAGTGGTAGAGTTTGTCACATTAACTTGACATGATTTTCGTCCCTTTTCGGCTTCTTTCCCGTAGCTCAATGGCAGAAATGGAAAACCCTGCGGCCCTACATCCTCCCCATTGCACTTCTTCGTGACTAACACCATGTTCCTGTGTCAATCTACGGCCCTACATCCTGCCCACTGCACTTCTTCGTGACTAGCACCATATTCCAGTGTCAACCTACGGCCCTACATCCTTCCCACTCCACTTCTGCGTGACTAGCACCATATTCCAGTGTCAACCTACGGCTCTACATCCTGCCCACAGCACTTCTTCGTGACTGTACCGTATTCTAATATCAACCTAAGAGCCTACATCCTTCCCATGGCACTTCTTCGTGACTAGAAACCGTATTAAAGTCAACCTACGAACCTACATCCTTCCCACTGCACTTCTTCGTGACTAACACCGCATTCCAGTGTCTACCTACGACCCTACAACCTTCTCATGGCACTTCTTCGTGACTAGCACGGTATCAGTGTCAACCTTCGGCTCTACATCCTTCCCATTGCACTTCTTCGTGACTAACACCATATTCAAGTGTCAGCTCAGCATTCACGATGGGGAGATGGCAGTTTTAGGTCAAGTCAAAGTGAACTGAGTAGAGCAGTTGAACCCCAAGCTCATCTGAAACGTGAACTCTATGGACGGCACTCCACCCCTTCACTACGAGGATTGTAATTACCGGTACCTCAATTATCAGTATTTATGTATTGTTGTCAATAAAATATCTATCTCTAATCCATCTATCAGCAATTTTACTCTTGCTACCTACAGACGATTTCACTCAGTAACCGGGCAGTGGAGCCGTCTAATTACACCTGGCAGACCCGTAACCTCTCCCAGCTCAGGTGATGGCCAGGTGGTGTCAGATCGGAGTATTGATTTGACTATACCCTGTTTACTCTAACTTGGCCTAAAACTGCCATATCTCCATCTTGAATGCTGAGTTGTAACAACAGATTAACACCCAAATGCGGTGCTAGTCACCAAGCAGTGCTACAGAAAGGACACAAGGCCATCGCATTGTCTTATTCTGCCACTGAGCTAGGTGACATAAGCTGCAAAAGGAAGGAAATCTGGACCAAGGTAGTGACGTATAGTAACCAAGGAGACTCATTCCTACATCAAAATTAAGGTTCATTGAATTTCACGCTACCACGGCTTAATATTCACGCTGAGGGAGTGACCCAGTTCCGTCGGATGAAAACAAATCGATTAAAGTTCCCTCGGCGCCACCACGTGAAGCAAAAGTATAAACAAAAATAAAACCCACGTCACCTGAGTCTAGTAATTAACCGTCTCGCATCCACAACTTCTAATGCCTGACGATTTTATTCAGCTGACAGTGGGTCATAGGAGCTCACAGAAGCCTGAGAGTGTCAATACAAGGAAGCTGAAGGAGGAAAGGGGGAGGAAGAGGAGGATTTTTAGCACTCATCACCCAATCTCGCAGTTCGTCTCACTTTTTGTTGACATCTGACTCTATGGTACATTACTTCAGCCAACGCCAGACGGTTTTAATAAGCTGAGAGTGAGTCAATGGAGTCTGAGAGTGTTGATACTGGCACCATTAACCCTCTGGTGGTCAGGTATTCTCCTAGTAATATATCCCAGCTCACGCCAGACGATTTTGTTCAACTAGGAGTGAGTCTTGAGTGCAACCCAGAGATGGAGTGAGAGGAAGAGATAGGCAGAGGTCGAGACGGCGGGACCAGATTAGAAGATTCGCTGGGACTGGATGGAACAGACTAACAGAAAACCGGTATGAGGAAAAAGATGGGAGAGGCTTTTATCCTGCAATGGACTGACTGACAGATGATGATGATGATGATGATGATGATGATGATGATGAAAATGAGTCATAGGAGCCTTGCCCTCAAAAGATGTCAGACTATCGATAAACACAAAAATCTATTGAAAGAATCGTTATCGAATTTATTGTGATAAAAACTGACACGATATAGGCCAACCCTGCACGTGATTCCTAGACGTTGTATGTTAGACTGTACAGAATTGATAAAAATACTTCAAATCAGGTTAAATATATTGCTATACTTGGTGAGACTGTTTGTGTGTAATTCACCGGGTCGGTCATGATCTCTTGATGGTCGTGATGGTCAGCTTTTACCCTCCCGGAAGGGAGCTGAGAGCTCATATAGTCCGATCTAAGGGCAAGGCTGTGACCTTCACACACGTACACACCCGTCCCCTTGCTCTAGGGGTACAGTAACCACCCACATCGTGAGTGAAACTTTTCGCAACCTGAGCGAGGAGAGAACTCCCGTCCACCAGTTGGCAAGCGAGAGCGTTACCACTGCACCAGCGAGCGGTGTGTGTGTGTGTGTGTGTGTGTGTGTGTGTGTGTGTGTGTGTGTGTGTGTGTGTGTGTGTGTGTGTGTGTGTGTGTGTGTGTGTGTGTGTGTGTGTGTGTAATCAGTAAAATACAAGCAAGGAGGAAATGGAGGAGGAAAATAACGATGATGATGCTAGTAAAAACGATGCAATAACAAAAATAATAATAATAATAATAATAACAAGAACAACAACAACAACAACAACAACAGTAATAACAACAACAACAATAATAATAATAATAATAATAATAACAATAATAATAATAATAACAAACATACAGTATTTTCTATTAATATCCTCGTCTCCTCTCCACACACTCACCCAGATCGCGCAATAAGAATCCACTAATCATGCGGCCACGTGGAAGCCAGGGGAGATGAAGCCAAGTATTTATAACTATTCCTAAACCTAACCTGCATATAAGACAGGGTGTGTACAGTATATGCGTTTCTTTCACTTATACAACCAACAACTCTTTCACTGTCAAAATAAAGGTGAAAATTAATATGGCATAAGACAGTGTGTGTACATACGTTTCTGTCACTTATACGATTAGCAAATCTTTCACTATCAAAATTACGGTGAAAATTAAGATAAGACAGTTGTGAGTATACGTTTGTTTCACTTATACAACTTTCTTTCACTTATACAACCAACAAATCTTTCACTGTCAAAATAAGAGTGAAAATTAACATAAGATAGTGTGTATATTCGTTTCTTTCATTTACACAACTATCAAATCTTTCAGTCAAAACTAGGGTGAAAATTAAGATAGCATAAGACAGTCTGTATATGCGTTTCTTTCACTTATAAAACGTTCTTTCACTTATACAACAAACAAATCTTTCACTGTCAAAATAGGAGTGAACAGTAAGCTGGCATAAGACAGTGTGTATATAGGTATGTTTCTTTTACTTATAACAATCTTCTTGCACTTATACACAAACGAACGTCTCACTATCAAAATTACGGTGAAAAATAAGATGACATAAAACAGTGTGTATAAGCGTTTCTTTCACTTAAACAACAAACAAATCTTTCACTGTCAAAATTAAGGTAAAAAGTAATGTGACCAAAAAATCTTTCTGTGTAAGCTATTTATACGAATATTTACGTACGTGTCATCACTCCAACCTCAACCAAACCCGCATTACATCACAATATTATCAAGACAAAATCCGATAAACAAACTACTCAGAGGTGATGAGATACCTGCTCTGGCGACTTGTTTATCCCGTCAGTTATTTAGGATTCTTTATAAACAGGATCCTTGGCTATCAGAGTGAGATGGTGGAGTCTGTGCCAGTGTGGAAGGTGCAGTGGAGAGTTTCGTTAGTGGATTTTTATATGGCTGTTTTATCTGTCTCTGTTTTTCTATATGGCATCTCTCTCTCTCTCTCTCTCTCTCTCTCTCTCTCTCTCTCTCTCTCTCTCTCTCTCGCTTTTCTTTTTTTCTCTATATTTATTTCGTTATTCTGTACGTCCTAATCTGGGCATGGTTTTAACAGCCCGTTTTCTAAGGCCCAGCAGTCCTCCTTCGTATCATACACCTCCACATGTCACCACTCTAGCGCTAACACCCACCGTCCATACTGAATACATGCTAGAGTTGTCCCATACAAAACTGGCGTACTGGTATTAAGGTGGGTGTTTTTTACATGTCCATGGTCTTCTGGTAGATCAGTGAAGTCTGCTTTTACCGAAATTCAAATCCTTAAACTGTTCCCTGCCCCTGCCGGAATTCGAACCCGCGTCCACTGAAACCGACAACTCTCTCTCTCTCTCTCTCTCTCTCTCTCTCTCTCTCTCTCTCTCTCTCTCTCTCTCCATATATGCCTATGTATCTACTATTTATCCGTCAATTTGTCAGTCAATCTATCTGTCTATCTACGTGTATATGTCGCAGTCTTTCTCTCTTTATCTTTATATCTATGTATCTGTTTATCTTTTTACCTCTCTATCTATCTATATCTATCTACCTGCCTGAACTCCCATCCGTTTGTCTTTCAACCAGTATCTCTCTTTATCTATCTGCCTACCTGTCTGCCTGTCTAGCTGGCTATTTTGTGTACTTTTATGTCCATCTATTATATATGTTTGTCTATTAGTCAATCTACCTGTCTGTCTATCTGTCAGTCTGTCTGTCACTAATTACCCATGATCTATCTATGTCTAACAATCTACCTACCTGTCTATCTGTCCGCCTATCTATCTATCTATCAATCTATCTATCTACCTATATCTATATCTCTTTCTACTCACTACCTATCTATCTAAATCTAATAATCTACCTACTTATCTGTCTGCCTATCTATATCTATCTATCTACCTATATCTATATCTATCTAATGCCCAACGCCACATCAAGTGAGGGGTAGCCTGTACAACACACAACACACCTGTACAAATCTGCCACATCATCCCTACTCCTCCTCCTCCTCCTCCTCCTCCTCCTCCTCCTCCTCCTCCTCCTCCTCCTCCTCCTCTTCCCCTTCCTCCTCCTCCTCCTCCTCCTCTTCCCCTTCCTCCTCCTCCTCCTCTTCCCCTTCCTCCTCCTCCTCCTCCTCCTCCTCCTCCTCTCCCTTCACGGTCTTCCCATCATTCTCTCTTCAACCATCACGTTCTTATCATCAATATCTCACCCTCAGTCAATTCATATGCTCTCAATTATCTCTCCACTTCATCCTCTATCCTTCTCTCCACCTCCTTCCACCCACTCCACCCTCACACACTCTCCTGGTCAATCTCTCACGTCATTTCTCCACCTCGCTCTCAGTCTTTCTCTTCTCCTCCCAAGTACTTCATTATCGAACATCTTCAGTCTTCTTCGCAATCTGTCACTCTTCACACGTTAAATATTCCATTTTATCTCTCTACTTCCTTCCCAGTCTTCCTCTCCTTCTCCCAACCACGGCACACTTACACTCTAATCTTTAATATTTCTGGTATCTCACTCTATTTCTCCACCTCGTCCTCAGTCCTTCTCTCCTTCTTCACACCGCCTCACTCTTATACACTCTCCTAGTCAGTCTCTCTCTGGCCATATACTCTTTTACTTTCTCCCTCCATCTCGTTCTGGATCCTCCTCTCCTACTCCCCCCCCCTCACCATCACCACCACCACTCCATTCTGACTCTCCTTGTCAATCTGCATCTTTACTCTTTCCACAGTGTGTGTGTGTGTGTGTGTGTGTGTGTGTGTGTGTGTGTGTGTGTGTTTTCCTCTTCTCTTTCCTCAGCCTTTCACTCTCCACTGACGCACACTCCCACTATATTCCTTCTCCGTTTCTCGTTCCTCCCACTCCCCTCTCTCTCTCTCCCTCTCAACCACCTCATGCACCCTCACACACACACTGTCCCACTCACTCACTCACCACTCGCTCCATATTACCGCCGCTCTCGTAAAATTAGAACAGAAAGGCCGAACGGGGAGAGGATTTTAGCGCCTCAAAAGGGACCACTATTGGAGGGGACTGTGGTCAGGGTCGGTCAGTGGGGTCTGATTTAGAGAGGGCAAGAATCTGGTATTTTCTCGACCCCGTGCTCAAGAAAATCGTCTGGTGAAGCCCTTAAGAGCTGTTGACACGTGGCCTTGAACATATGTTGGAAATTTATTAACAACACAGTCACCGCAAGCTGTTTATCTGCTTACAACGCTTATGTCCCGATCACTATACTCTGCAAATATTACTGTATTCGTGTAACCATATTTAAACTGTGCTGACACCAAATGTTCAGGGGGACGTGTGGACGCGCGTTATTCCTGTATCCAACTGACATTCTTTTTAGAAAGTTCTTGTTGCTACCAAGTTATTTAGCTTTGAAAAGACCTGACTAAACATAATGCTGTATCTAGCCTCTGCAGTTCAGAAGAGTCAAATCTAAGCTGAATTAAATCGTCAGGACATGGCAAGAATGAAAAAAAATAAATAAATATGCCGCCCTGATGTGGGTGGCACCATAGGAAAGCGTGACCATGCTGGGTATGAGATATTACCTCCATAAAAAAAAAAAAATCGTCATTCTTACTCCAGTCATCACAAAGTTCTTAGTTGTTCTTTCTAACTGATAGCGTATTACACCTACCTCGTTAGTTCAGACACGCAAAGGATTAACATTACTTAGATATACAGAAATGATTTAGTTATTACGACACTCTGGCCACAAAATCCCGTTCCCCCCAATGCATGGTGCTGGAGGGGACGCCTTCACGCAGTGGCACCGATATAATGGGCAGAGGTCCCTTCCCTCTGTGTCTCCCGAAAAGACGATGATGAACCGCGGGAAAACTGACACTGCGGCTTGCAACTCACCTGGCTAAGGTCCAGATAAGCCTGAACAACAACAGCAACAACAACAACAATAAAACATCAACAGGGCAACAACAAAGACAAGAACACAACAACAAAAACAAGAACACAACAACAAAAACAACAACCCGCTAGAGGAATAACTCTGCTACAAACCTGCCGAACCACTCAGGCCCTGATGCACTGAACGGTAAAGGCTTCTGGCATTATGTACGAGTGTTCCTGTGTTCGTTTCATGTTACATCGACTGTTCCTGTGTGCGTTTCATGTTACAAATTGTCCTGCACTGTACTCTGTCACACGAATAATTTCCCCAGGGCCAACAGGACACTCTGACCATGCTCAATCCAGCGTTGGTTGTGACAGTTATGAAGAGTAACACCAAGCGCAGAATACGCAAGCAAGCTTGTTTCTCTTCAGATAACTCTACTAACATTTCTTACTAACTTAAAGTCTACATATCTGAGAATCAGTTTTTCTCAATTTCCCATAGCCTCCTCCTTTATCACTTCAACAAAACGTAGGGTACTGTGGCTAGGCGTCTCATTTAAGACGCCTAACCAGTCGTTCAACCCTCAGGGGTATAATGTGGACATTAACTCCCAACCATCACTCACATTTGTTTTCTTTTAACTGACTGCATTCTGGAGGGTCTTAAACCACTAGACTACCAGGCGACCATTTCTCAGCTGTATGGTTACCACTCAACGTAGCAGATGGTTTCCTATGCTACATGACACAATTTGGTTTGTCGCTCAGTGACGCCCCCACAGTCCACCAGGCCTAAAAGAATACAATATTTTCAGCCTACAACAAAACCGTAGCGTGGACTGCAGATGGATACTTGCACTACAGTCGGTTTGTATTCATTAAAGGGAACAGGGTCACTACCACAATTCATATATCAAGTTGTGCCTGCATGAAATTCACTGAGCCTTTGTTATGGGGAAGGAATAAGTCTCCTGGGTTCCAAATCAAATCAACCCTCTAATCTGACTACACCTGACCATCAGTTGAGCTTAGAGAGGTTAGGGATGTTTGTCAGGTCACAGCAAACACTCTATAACCAAGTGGCGGTGACAGAAATCTTCAATACATTAATCTGTTATCGCCAGACAATTTTATTCGGCTTAACCATGGCCTTTTGCATAGGGGGTTTACACGAGCTACGAAATATGCTTTCAAAAATTTGCACTGGCTGGAAGGGTGGTAAAAGTGGCATTAGCTCTTCAGTGCAATTACGCCATTTTATTCTATTTTTACTTCTATTCAACACTGCCTATCCTCACGACACTCGGCAGAGGGGAGCCACTTACCTCACCTGCAACTGAATACAATTGACCTATATTTCAAATCTACTATTACTGCCAACATCAGGTAACTCACAAACAACACAACATTACAAACAAAAGTCCCTTGGGTTGAGCACCACTCCACTGACGCTGCCTGGAAATAAATACTAGAGTTGGCCTGACCACTAGAGGGTTAACGTGCCATGTAAAAAATACACAGGTAAGGAAAAGGTTCTAAGATAACTCCTAAGCACAAGAGTACCAATGAGAGAGAGAGAGAGAGAGAGAGAGCCTGTTTCATGTTGTCCCCTAAGAGGTGTAAGGGCCCGAGGCTAGGCTGTCTTAATTCAAGTTATATAAACCCTTGAAAATGAGGACTTAATTCTTCCTACTGACACACCCGTATCAGGGGTGGGTGGGGTTGGTGGGGTGGGTATGGTGGCTGGTGGGGTGGGTGGGGTTGGTGGGGTGGGTAAGGTGGTTGGTGGGGTGGGTATGGTGGCTGTTGGGGTGGGTATGGTGGTTGGTGGGGTGGGTATGGTGGTTGGTGGGGTGGGTATGGTGGCTGGTGGGGTGGGTATGGTGGTTGGTGGGGTGGGTATGGTGGTTGGTGGGGTTGGTGGGGTGAGTATGGTGGTTGGTGGGGTTGGTATGGTGGTTGGTGGGGTGGGTAAGGTGGCTGGTGGGGTTGGTGGGGTGGGTATGGTGGCTGGTGGGGTTGGTGGGGTGGGTATGGTGGCTGGTGGGGTGGGTATGGTGGCTGGTGGGGTTGGTGGGGTGGGTATGGTGGTTGGTGGGGTGGGTATGGTGGTTGGTGGGGTGGGTATGGTGGCTGGTGGGGTTGGTGGGGTGGGTATGGTGGCTGGTGGGGTTGGTATGGTGGCTGGTGGGGTTGGTATGGTGGCTGATGGGGTGGGTATGGTGGTTGGTGGGGTGGGTATGGTGGTTGGTGGGGTGTGTATTGTGGCTGGTGAGATAGGTATGGTGGCTGGTGGGGTTGTTGGGGTGGGTATGGTGGGTGGTGGGGTGGGTATGGTGGCTGGTGGGGTGGGTGGGGTGGGTATGGTGGCAGGTGGGGTTGGTATGGTGGCTGGTGGGGTTGGTGGGGTGGGTATGGTGGCTGGTGGGGTTGGTATGGTGGCTGGTGGGGTTGGTGGGGTGGGTATGGTGGCTGGTGGGGTGGGTATGGTGGCTGGTGGGGTTGGTGGGGTGGGTATGGTGGCTGGTGGGGTGGGTATGGTGGCTGGTGGGGTGGGTATGGTGGCTGGTGGGGTGGGTATGGTGGCTGGTGGAGTTGGTGGGGTGGGTATGGTGGTTGGTGGGGTGGGTATGGTGGTTGGTGGGGTGGGTATGGTGGCTGGTGGGGTTGGTATGGTTGTTGGTGGGGTGGGTATGGTGGCTGGCGGGGTGGGTATTTCGCAGATTAGAGATTAATTACTGGACTATATTTCTACCCTTTCACTAACTCAACTGGAAAAAAAAAAAAAAAAGTCGTGTGGAGACTGCAAAAGGATAGAAAAAAAAAATGTGATTATAAAAGGTGTTAAGGTAAAGTGACTGACCTGATCCCCTGCTGGCATTTGCTTATCAAGCTACCTGCTAGTGACCTCTACGACACTCGAACCTATGCCAGTCTACAGCCCAATATTGCCCAGACTGGCTCTAATGGGGCACTTGGTGTAATGCATGGTACGTGCTCTCTCTCTCTCTCTCTCTCTCTCTCTCTCTCTCTCTCTCTCTCCACACACACACACACACACACACACACACACACATATAAACGCATGGACAGACAAATACGATATGTAGGCGGTGGCTGAATCGGTAGAGAGGCGGCTTGCAGTCCTAATGGACCCAGGATCGAATCCCGGCTGGGGCAGGGAACAGTTTAAGGATTTGAATTTCCTAAAAAAGGCAGACTTTCCTAATCTACCAGATGACCCGCCGACATGTCGTAAAAATACCCCCGCTAATACCAATACACCAGTCCTGTATGAGACAGCCCTAGCATGTATTCAATATGGACGGTGGGTGTTAGCGCCGAAGTGGTGACATGTGGAGGTGTAGGAGGACTACTGGGCCTTGGGATAGGTGACTGCCCCCAAGAAATAGGCCCTGAGCCTTTGCCCAGAGTCGGACACGTAAAAAAAATATATATACATATATAAATACTCTATATATATATATATATATATATATATATATATATATATATATATATATATATATATATATATATATATATACGTATGTATGTAAACACAACAGGAGGGATGATTGAAAACTATGCATCCTCTCCAGGAAAGACCTAAGAAAGTGGGACTTTTTTATTTTTCAATAAATACAAATCGTCAGATAAACACATACCAAATTTCAACTTGATACATGATTTTCTTTTTCTTTGGTTTTGTAGGTTTCCAGACTAAATAGGTATATCTGTGTTACTAGAATGGCATCTCGAATGAGAGTTCTGCACATTCTGGCCAACATTCTTGCTATTACGAAGGTTGCAGCACCTTCGGTGCCAAGTCCTTTGACAGCTGATCAGAAGCGCACCAGGGTTATCATGTCTCGCGATCGTCTGACCCTCTTCGTGACGAATCCGGCCAATTTCAATGATCGATTTGTGACTGTGGATGAACCTGGGTTCACCACTTAAAGCCAGAGACAAAACAAAAGCCGAGGCAATATAAACATCCGTCTTCTCCATCTCCATGGAAGGTTAAGTACACTTCATCGGCTGGAAGGTGACAGCATCGTTTCCTGGGATTCAAATGGGTAACTTCTGATTCACCACCTCCAGAAGGGCCAGGCAAAAACTGAAGCATATCATGCTAACAAACTGAAGGGGCTGCGTGAGGAAATAGGAGTTAAACGCCCAGGAAGGCTCACAGACGGGGTAGAGTTTCATCAAAACAATGCACCAGCCCACACGCCGAGAGATGCCATGGCTGCTCTGCATGACTGTCACTTTGATCTCCTCCACCAGCCACCTTGTTCACCAGATCTCGCTTCACTTGACTTCCACCTGTTCCCCAAGGTGAAAAAGAACGTGGCTGGCACTCACTTCACTGACGATAATGAGGTCGACAATGCAGAAGACGAGGCTTTATTTTTTTTTTAAACCCTCAGAAGGAAACGTTCTTTTGCACAAGGACTGAAGCTCTGCAACACAGCGGGAAGAAGTCTGTGCAACTCAAGGGAGACTATGTCCAAAAATATTAGGTTATTGTTTCATTATATCAAATAAATAATGGTCAGGCCGCAAAATTTATGTATGTACCGGTATGCATGTGAAAATGTATGCATGTACTATGTATGTATGTATGTATGTATGTATGTATGTATGTATGAATTTATGTAAAGGTGGATAGATAGTTACACGAACGCGCGCGCGCACACACACACACACGCACACACATACTATGTATGTATGTATGTATGTATGAATTTATGTAAAGGTGGATAGATAGTTACACGAACGCGCGCGCGCGCACACACACACACGCACACACACACACACACACACACACACACACACACACACACACACACACACACACACACACACACACACACACACACACACACACACACACACACACTATAACAATGAAAGTACAGGTATCAGCTAAGTATCAACACCATAAACACCACACAACTTGCCTTACCTCTCGTCCCAGCACAGCAAGGATGCAGCACGGGCTCTCTCAAGCCTCGCCAATAACCTACAAAGATATTACCAAAGTGACTTTTTGCAAAATTCATCGCGTTAAACAATAACCATAATAACACGTTCAGAATCAAGTGTATTATCCACAATTAATGTATAGTGTATTTATTCTAATTTGGATATCCCTAAACCCACTCAGCTCAGTGCCAAGGGTTTCTTTGAGTGGTGACCAAGGAGATTCATCCCTACCTCATAACAAAGGCTCATCGAATTTCATGCAACGACTTAGTATTAAAGGGGTGGGATGGCCCCGTTCAGTTAGGTAAAAATAAATAAATAAATAAAAACTATACCCCTTAACCCTTTAGATATTTAAGATTTACAGGGCCTGACCATACTAAAGTTCTGATGGTTTATTTTGGCTACTGGCAGACGAGTTTATTCAGCTGAGGAGATACAACTAATATGTACTGTGTTAATAAAGGCAGTGTGTAACCCCTTCATTACGAGACAGATGCTGGCTGCTAAATGAAGATAGTGGTGGCATACTGAAGGTACTGACACACTGAAGGTAATGACACACTGAAGGTAATGACATAGTGATGGTAATGACACACTGAAGGTAATGACACACTGAAGGTAATGACACACTGAAGGTAATGACACACTGAAGGTACTGACACACCTAAGGTAATGACACACTGAAGGTAATGACACACTAATGGTAATGACACACTGAAGGTAATGACACACTGAAGGTAATGACACACTAATGGTAATGACACACTGAGGGTAATGACACACTGAAGGTAATGACACACTGAAGGTAATGATACACTGAAGGTAATGACACACTGAAGGTAATGACACACTGAAGGTACTGACACACTGAAGGTAATGACACACTGAAGGTAATAACATAGTGAAGGTAATGACACACTGAAGGTAATGACACACTGAAGGTAATGACACACTGAAGGTAATGACACACTGAAGGTAATGACACACTGAAGGTAATGACACACTGAAGGTAATGACACACTGAAGGTAATGACACACTGAAGGTAATGACACACTGAAGGTAATGACATACTGAAGGTAATGACATACTGAAGGTAATGACACACTGAAGGTAATGACACACTGAAGGTAACGACACACTGAACGACACTCTAAAGGTAATAACACACTGAAGGTAATGACACACTGAAGGTAATGACATACTGGAGGTAATAATACACCAAAGGTAATGACACACTGAAGGTAATGACACACTGAAGGTAACGACACACTGAACGACACTCTAAAGGTAATAACACACTGAAGGTAATGACATACTGGAGGTAATAATACACTAAAGGTAATGACACACTGCAGGTAACGACACACTGCAGGTAAAGACACACTGCAGGTAATGACAGCCTAGTGAAGGTAGTGTGGACATACCAGATAAGGCAGTGTGGGTAATAGAAGCAGCAGTGTGTCATGGCGGGGTGATTTAGCACAGACACCATTAACCACACAGATATAAATGACAAAGACACCAGCTGCACTCCTGAACTAAACGGCAGGTTACAGTGAACACCATCTCCTGTATCTGTATTTGTGTCTGTATGTGTCTGTGCCTCTATGTATCTATATATATCTTTGTATCGTTATCTACATTCATATCTGTATTTTAACAGGTATATTTATCTGTACTGATATCCACTTCTACAGATATCTATATCAATATCTATCTTTATCTCTGTCTGTACCAGGATCAGTATCAATACCTGTATCTACTTATATCTGTTTCTGTATCTAAACCATTATTTCTATCTTTATTAACACTCTCATCTTTAATGTCAGGACCTCCTTGCCTAACCCCGGGCTCCTACGCTCCTTGTGGGGCAACACAGGATCTGATGATGGACGGATGGATTATTAACACAGGAGACTTCGTAACCCTCTCTCTGAGCGATTTATTTTGCTTAATTTAATTTCACATCCTCCCTTATGTTGCTGGTAGAAAATGGGTTGATATTAAGAAGTTATAAATGCAAAAAATATGAGGATGAAACATGCAAGAGACAGAAATAACGAAGAACTGCGACGAAGAGTTATTTTGTAAGATTATGGACCCGTATTTCTGTCAGTCCTCGGAGGGAGAGTGATAATCAGAAAAAAAAATTCCTCATACTGATAAAGTACGAATTAAGTGTGTGTGTGTGTGTGTGTGTGTGTGTGTGTGTGTGTGTGTGTGTGTGGGTGGGTGGGTGGGTGGGTGTGTGGGTGTGGGCAGTGTTTGAGTGTATCTGCCTGTATACAGTATATCACACAGTAAGTATGGTACCAAGAGAGTGCCAACACATGAATGGACACACTACCAACAACCACTTCATATATTCACTAGGGATGGATTTGAGCTATGTGCAAGATTCAGTTTTCAAAGATGAGACACAGAAGATAAAGTGTGGGACAGAAGAAGCAGAGATGGCACAGTGTGAGACAGAGGCGAGACAGAGATGAGAGTGTGATGGAAACAGACGAAACAATGTGACAGAGATGAAACAGAGATAAAACGGTGAAAGACAGGGAATAAGCATGATGGATCAGTGTGAGACAGAGAGGAGATAGACATGACAGAGTGGGATGGAGAGAAGATGGATCAGAGGAGGCAGAGAACTGGACAGGTTAGCTTTGGACCGAGGATGGGCAGGTAAGAGGATGGGAGTGGCATGGAGATAGAGGGTGTGTGGGACAGATAGATATATAGACAGACAGACAGACAGATATAGACGAATGGATGGATGGATAAAGCGACAGACAAATAGATAAACAGACAGACAGACATAGGTGGACGGATGGCTAGATAGATGGACAGGGGACATATAGATAAAGATGGATAGATAGTGATAACGCGACAAACAGACAGGCAGCTGATATGGATACAGATAGATAGACAGATACACAGATAGATAGATAGGGAAAAATGCGGGTATGATAAAGAACTGCTGAAGCACATTCTATACATTACCACTATGCCGGGAATCGAACCTGGGACTCTTCATGCCCACAGTGGGGGCGGACGGACATTGGTTACAAGATTGTGACAATGTGAGACAACTTTTACCTGGTCGTGGTGTAGTGGTATGCTGCCTGGCTCTCACCTGAGAGTCCCGGGTTCGATTCAAGGCATAGTGGTAATATATAGGATGATTTTTCCTGTGTAAAGTACAGGTTTCTCTCTTCATGTTGATGCAAAGACAGAAAGGGCGGGACATAGGGAGGGCGAATAAAAAAATGGCGTGACGGGCTACAGAAAATGAGAGAGAGAGAGAGAGAGAGAGAGAGAGAGAGAGAGAGAGAGAGAGAGAGAGAGAGAGACATGGGCACAGAAAATACAGATAAGGAGGGACATAGAACAAGTGGGTCAAATGGAGACAGAAAGAGGGTGGAACATGGATGGTGGGACACAGAATAGATGAAACACTAAGGGAAAAACTGCGACACAGAGACACTGAGCACGACACAGAAAGAGTGGTACAAGGAAAAGGCGAGACGTACGAAGACTGGGAAACAGAAAGGGTGGGATACAGAGTGGATGGACGGCGTGAAGGAACAGAGAACCTGGAGACAGAGAGGGGATGGAGACCCAGGGAGGTGGGAGGCAGTGATCAGTGGACGTCAGGGCAAGACAGGAAGTTACCTCGCTATGAATGTTTAATGCCTCTGTGTGTGTGTGTGTGTGTGTGTGTGTGTGTGTGTGTGTGTGTGTGTGTGTGTGTGTGTGTGTGTGTGTGTGTGTGTGTGTGTGTGTGTGTGTGTGTGTGTGTGTGTGTGTGTGTGTGTGAGAGAGGGTAGGTGTATAGACTGATGGGTGGATGTGGCGTGGGATGGGAGAATGGAGTTTTCTTGCTATGAACAGTGGTGTGGTTGTGATGTGTGGAGTGGTTTGGATGTGAAGGGGTGGTGTGGTGTGGAGGTAGAGTTGGAGAACACCGTGTGGGTGTGGTGGCAGGGCATTCTTGAATCCAGGGGCATGAGTAACGCCAACTTATCTTGTCAGGGTAAACTTTGAAATAAACCTTCACTGTATTGGAAAAAATAAAATCACGGCATCGTAGGACAGGGAATACTCTCCAGGCCCATCCCACCCCCATCATAATTCCAGCCCTACATGCCCATTTCTTTGTCCTCACGCCCAAATGGTTGGTTGACCTGCTTTTGTACGTTAATTATGCAGAGTGTGGCGATACTGGAAGGATTAATATAACACAGAGTAGGAAAGTAAGGTGAAATAAGCAAAATGAATCGCTTAAGAACCGGTGTTAGGGAGCTTCCGCAACCGATGAGAACGCGGGTGGTTGAGAAGGAAGGGTTTGAGAAGAAAAGTGAAAAATCTTCTCTTCTCTCAGATTCTTCGCATAAAAAGCATAATTTTTGTCAAGAAAATGCTCTCAAGATACGCTGTGAACGTAAGAGTTGAAAGCACACACACACACACACACACACACACACACACACACACACACACACACACACACACAAAACCTATCTATCTGTACATCCACTTGTCTAAATCTATCGCCATCTGTCTATCTACTTCTTCACTAATCTATCTATCTATCTATCTACATATCCATATCTCTGTCTCCCTATATCGATCTTTATATATACAGCCATCTACCTGCCTATCTATCTATCTATCCATTTCTCTATATTTATTTCCATATATCAGCCTATTTATCTATCTATCTATCTATCAGTCTACCTCTCCATTTCTATACATCTATCTCCATCCATCCAGCCATGTATCTATCCATCAACCAATCTATCTTTCTATCTATCAGCCTCCTCTTCCAGCATCCTAACATCTTTACATATCTATCCATCTATCTCTCACTCTGTCTCCATCCATCCATCCATCCTTCAACCAATCTATCTTTCTATCTATCTGCCACCTCTTTCGGCATCCTCACAACCTTACATCCCAAGTTTTATTCTATCTATCTATTCATCTATCTGTCTATCCATCTATCTCTCACTCTATCTCCATCCATCCATCCACGTATCTATCCATCAACCAATCTATCTTTCTATCTATCTGCCTCTGATATCCTTTCATCCCAAATTTCAGTCTATCTATCCATCTATCTATCACTATCAATTTCTATATATCTATCTCCATCCATCCATCCATCCATCAATGCATCTATCCATCAATCTATCTATCTGCCACCTATTCTAACATCCTTTCACCCCAAGATTAGCAACACTTCTGGATTTGCTCTTCCGAATCAAATACTTCGCCGGATGCATCTTGACCCCATAGCACTTCTTTGTGTGTGTGTGTGTGTGTGTGTGTGTGTGTGTGTGTGTGTGTGTGTGTGTGTGTGTGTGAGAGAGAGAGAGAGAGAGAGAGAGAGGTGAACGACATGTCAAATAATGTCATCATATTTTTTTTCCCAGCAACATCGCTATCCATCTGTTATACTGTAGTCCTTTCACCTTAACTTGGCCCAGATTTTCGTCCCTTTTCAGCTCATTTCACGCAGCTCAGTGGCCGAAAAAAGGCAATTGTAGTCTACGTGTATAATTCACTTCCACCGTACATCTTCGTGACTAGCATCATATCTTAGTGGTAATCTGTTGCTACAGTTCAGTACTCAAGTTGGAGGGATGGAAGTTTGAGGCTAGGACCAGTTTTCTCCCTAACACCTTTTCCTAAGCGATTTATTTTGTTTATGACACCTTATTGTCCTCTTCTGTGTTACATAAATCCTTTCAATATCGACTTACTCTGTATAATGTACAAAAGGATTTTAACCAGTCATATCCAAAAATAAATCGCTAGGGAAGAGGTGTTACGAGACGTCCTTAACCGACGAGAATACGAACCCAAGTCAAAGCAAAATGAGCATAATTATTACCCTCTAATAAACGCCGCCTAGGAGGTTATGTTTTTGGCTTGGTCTGTCTGTCTGTCATTTGGCAACATTATGGAAAAACTATTGGATGGAATCGTGGCAAATATTGAAGAGTAATTTAGGATCATTAGACTAAGAAGTGGTTAAATTTTGGGAGAAAATGATTAAAGATTTAGGTACAAGGGAGGGATGGTGCTGCCTGGTGGGAGTATGCACTCTCTGAAGACTCTTGTCTAATTCTGCTTTACGTTTCTTTCCAGATCGCCTACTGTAAACAACTACAAGGTAAGGAAGGGCTGAGTCAGTGTGTATATGGTTGGGTCAGTGGTGAGGGCAGTGTGAGTCAGTGAGTATAAGGTTAGGTCACAGGTGAGGGCAGTGTGAGTCAATGAGTATAAGGTTAGGTGCAGGTGAGGGCAGTGTGAGTCAGTGGGTATAAGGTTAGGTGCAGGTGAGGGCAGTGTGAGTCAGTGGGTATAAGGTTGAGTCTGAGGTGAGGGCAGTGTGAGTCGGTGAGTATAAGGTTCAGAGATGAGGGCAGTGTGAATCAGTGAGTGCAAGGTTAGGTCAGAGGTGCAGGCAGTGTGAGTCAGTGGGTATAAGGCTGAGTCTGAGGTGAGGGCAGTGTGAGTCAGTGAGTATAAGGTTCAGAGGTGAGGACAGCGTGACTGTTTAGACTAGGCTGTGTAAGTCAGACGGCCTCTCACTATCACAACAAACCATCGCCTCTGCCAAGCGGGTGTTCCCAGCAGCCTGTGAGGTCACAAGGGTTCCCTGACTTGCAGTTGTAGCCTCATCGGTCAAGAATTCTCCCTAGCACCTCCTACTTGCTGGTTTATTTTTGTATTTGGTGCGTCAGTGCGTTCTTGTCCACTGTTTTTGTAATCTGTGTCGATATATAAACCAGATATACATAAACTAAGGAATGATAAGCTGTAATACTTATAGCGCTACTGAAGAATTACAAGACACTCTCCTAAGCCGACCAGAATGCTCGTCTCTGTGTACGTGCGTCATGGTGCGTTAATGCTGACGTCATAACTTGCACTCCTCATAAACACTCGTTACTCTACTCGACGGAAATGGGCATATGATACTCTCAGTGGCTAAGTAGAGCATTATGGATAAATATTACTAAACAACAAAATACAAAAGCTAATCTAACATTAACTGGCTCTGATTAAAACGTCCAGAAAACTATGTAATGTTGGTCGACTTCCATATACTGCAAACCTACAAAGAGATGTTCTGTTAAAAGAAAGTTGAACAGAATATCGCACCATCCCAACCAACGCCCCCAAAAGCCAAAATCAAGACCCATTCATTATTAAGTTCCTAAACATATTGCATTTAACTGACTAGAGGTTATTGGCTGAGGGTAAAACAATTGCCGAAGAGAGTTCTGTACGAGAAAGACTGGGATTACTGATTATTTTTTTTTATTAGACAGGGAAGGGTACATGTCATTACAGTTTTACATTAACAAGTAATTCACACTCTCACATTAACACCTATTGCACACACACACACACACACACACACACACACACACACACACACACACACACACAGGCCGAGCAAAACATTCTACCTCAGGCCCGTGTCCCATATTCAAGTTCAGCTTCGAGATCGGCCCCGATCACCACGATCTTACCCTCGAGGTACGATGTTGGTGAAATGCCAGGATCACACCTCACACGGTAGGCATAAACGACCATTTCACGACACAGTCACGTTAATGCTAAGACACACAATGACATTGCTACGACATCCCACGACACCATCGGAGGTGTCACGTTATCCTGACGACACACTACGATCATCCCTCAGTTTAATAAAAATGGTCACCTTGACTCCAAGTCACGCCAAGACATCGCCACGTAGCGTGTCGTAAGTTGTCGTAGCGTGTCTTAGGTATAACTTTGCCTGTCGTAGGTATAACTTAGTGTGCCGTAGCGGGGCTTTGGGATCCGATCTCCAAGTTATTGCTACGACACGTCAGACGACAAGCTACGACAACCTACGACAAGCAAAGACATGCTAAGATACGCTAAGTCACAGCTAAGACAAATGACGTAACCGTCAGGCCATGTCACGTTCTCCTTGTCGGCGCCCACACCGACAATTTTTGAACATTCCAAAAATTGTCGTAGCACACCAAGAACAGTGAAAAATGATTAAGTTCTCCATGTCAGCGCTACGTCATCGCTAAGTCACGCCACGTTACTCATGACGACATGCGGCGACACACGAAGATGTGAAGATCGTGGCGTGTCGTGGGAAAGTTCCTGACAGTGAGACATAGGCTTAATGCGCTAACGTCTGAGCGGGTGTAATAATGCACAAACTGACAGACAAATCAATGGATGGAGAGACAGACAAACACACACACTGACAAACAAAGGTATATAGAGAGATGAGATAAACAGAAAGCCAGAGAAACTATCTATTTACTTAGGCCTATTTATTTATCTATCAATCAATCTATCTATCTATAGCCAGACGCCATATATCCATAAGGGGTGACTGTCTGGATTAGTT
Organism: Coenobita brevimanus; assembly: GCF_032717465.1. Lineage (NCBI taxonomy): Eukaryota > Metazoa > Arthropoda > Malacostraca > Decapoda > Coenobitidae > Coenobita > Coenobita brevimanus. The sequence goes on along the minus strand of NC_137061.1, from coordinate 10,123,960 downwards.
GTTTAAATGGAAGGGACACAAACCCTCCGCCAACCCGCTTCCTGACACGTAAGGAACACGAATAGGTTACCACCCAGCGTTGTAAATGGTTTCCTGGCTTCCAGGAAACAATTAGGCTTGTCATTCAACGTAAAATCACCAGAAATAGAAAGACTAATAAAAAGTGAGAGGAAAGATGGGAGATATCGGAAGAAAGGAGGGCAGACACTGAAACAGAATGATAGAGGTGAAGCAAGCAGTAGGCAGCACTACATCAAGCGAGTGGATGATGGTCGCCACAACCTACCACCAAGAGCAAGTGACATACGTAAATAGACTCTACACATAAAAGCAAAGAAGTAAAACAGTAAATGCATATGTATATGGGGTTGAAAATATGTACAAGACGGAGGTACAAAGTCAGAAATAAATTTAGTAAAAAACAGTTAGAGATACGAAAAAGCGAGATGTATATGCTTGGGGAGTCAGTTACCAGAGGAAATTGCGTGTGTCACAAGTATTTATAGTTTCTTAGAAGTATGTGTGTAAAGGAAGTAAAAGAAAACGGAACTTTATGAGCATGACACAATCTTGTGAGTATTTAAGTAGGTGGGAACACACACACACACACACACACACACACACACACACACACACACACACACACACACACACACACACAGGTGTGTGTGTGTGTGTGTGTGTGTGTGTGTGTGTGTGTGTGTGTGTGTGTGTGTGTGTGTGTGTGTGTGTGTGTGTGTGTGTGTGTGTGTGTGTGTGTGTCACTATCACCATCATCATCGTTACCATTAGTACTACCATCATCATCACATCACTCCATCATCATTTTCATTATCATCATCATTATGGTCATAACCATCATCATCATCATCATCATCATCATCATCATCATCATCACCACCGTCACCATCTTTAGTACTTCGTTACCGCTACGTCAAGCTGATCTAACCCACCTCACACAGAACCCAAAATAAACCCACAAGCACTCAAGACCTCAAAGGCTAAAAGTCACCCAGAAACGCATTTCCTCTTAACTTTACTCTTTCATTTTATTTTTTATTTTATTTTTTCAGTCTCAACTTCCCTCAACAAGGATGCTTATAATTTTTGCCGATAAAATTTTGCCAAGGTCCTCCTCTTCCTCTCTCTCTCTCTCTCTCCCCTGATCCACTTGCTTTTTATGTCTGTCAAGTTATCTCTATCTTCTTATCAATATATGTCTGTCTATCTATCAGTGTATTTATCTCTGTCTCTATCTGTCTGACTTTCCATGTATCTATCTATCGATCTCTAACTCTCCTCTCCCCAGCACATGTCCCTCCCCCCCCCCACCTTCCCCACCCAGCCAACACCACTTCATCACATTACTTGTACTTCTCCAACACCCCCTTCAATTCCCCACCACATCTCCCATTCACTTCTCTTCCTCACCCACCACACCATTTCCCCCACCCCTCTTCAACTCTACTTCCCCACCCACTACTCTCCAGGTGCTCCACTCATCTCCCCACCCCTTCCCCACCTGCCCACTTAACCCCTCCTGACCGCCACTCCCCAAGCGGTGGACTCATTACCTGTCATTACCGGTAAGCCAAGCAACTTGTGCTGGCGACGACCTCCAACTTACCGAGGGGATTATTAACTTTCTCGCCCCCACCCAACCCCTTCCCGTCCCTCTCCACTCTATCGCTGCCCCAACCTCTCCCCATCCACCCCCTCCCTGCTCCTTTCCTCCCTAACCCACCCTGCCCACCCCATCTCTGCTGTATCAAAGTTTCTTGTTGTCTTTATTCTTTCGTTTTTTCCTAGTGGTGGTGAGTGTGGTATATTATTATCAGCATTAGAATTCACATTCTGCATACTTCATAACCCTTGAAAGTCACAGTCTCACTCCTTATATTCTGTCAGCCACCAGCGTACCTGTATTCCATCTACCTGAGGACACCCTTGCTGCGTACAGGGTGACACCTTATCACGATTAGTCCTGTACAGCACTCCCAAGCGGCGGGCCAGCCCGCCACTGGGCCATGACGTGACATCTGGTGGGCCGTGGTATCATTTTTTAACAAAAAAAGGCTACATCAGAGTACACCTAACCCCTATAGTTCCAAAAGTCCTCCTACGTTCCATAAAGCCCACAGATACTTGCAATATGACACGAAATACGTCATCGCAGTGAAGGGATTAATACCCTAACAGAATCCATGTAGGGCCGAAACTATTGTATCTTCTGAATAAATAATTTTTCCAAAGTAAAATGTACCAGAAGGGAGAGGCGAGATCCTCCCAAAAGATTACTGTCAATTCTCAGCCGAAAATCTGATTTGTTTTTGTAAGAAAAACTGGAGACACAAGACGACTCTGCGCCCTGCCTTCCTTGTTATGTCTGAAGGAAACAGTGATGACCTACGATACTTTTCTTCTCGTAACTAAGATTTGATTTGAGTGACAGAATAAGACCACTGGAAGACTGTACACTGTCCTTATGAGCTACCAGGTTAATATGAAGTCTCTGAATATTATGCTTTTAGATCCATTTCGTTCATATATATATATATATATATATATATATATATATATATATATATATATATATATATATATATATATATAGGTATACATGGATATAGATAGAAAGACAAATAAACAGACATAGATATAAAGTATATACGAGGTCTTGAATAAAGGGGAGAGCGTTTGTAGTTGGTCATACCGCATTCAAAAGTGTGTAAGGGCTTATTCTCAAACGGGAATATAACTTGACAAGACGCAATGTACTGATGAAATGCGTTTATGGTTAGTCAGACTACAGTCAGACTACATTCAATAACGGGGTTATAAAATGTGTTGCCACGAATGCGTTTGTAGCAGTGACACAGCCATGGTGGGGCCTGCAACCCCAGTCAAACATCTGCCATTTGAAATTTTGGATTATTTAATGTTGACATGTTCTGTAGCAGTGGCCCCCACACGGCAGGGCTTGGACCCACCAGCCCCCCCCCCCATCAATTCTGGGGACCTGGCTGCGTCAAAGGTTTGTGGTCAACCTGACTGTGGTGAAACCTGCCCCGGCTCCTGAATCAAATCGTCTGGCCTTTGTTGAAACATAGGAGAATAGCAGTGTTGTGTGCACCATGGAAGGCTTGATGCTGAACACACTATGAGGCTCCTGCACCCACACACCTAAATAAAACTGCCTGCCTTTAGCGGCAATACAAAGCTTCAGTTATCCTGATACTGACAGAGTTAATGATGGCAATATTGACACTCTCAGGCTCCCATCAGTCAATCTTAGCTGCATAAAATCGCCTGGTGTCAGCTGGAATAGAATACCAGAGTTGTGGCAATCATAAGAGGGTTAAAGGGGACATTACTTACATTCTCGTCTGACACACTGACTGACATATCTCAACTGATTAACCCACGTGTGTGTGTCTTGTGATAGCGGTGTGCGTTATGAGAGAGAGAGAGAGTGTGTGTGTGTGTGTGTGTGTGTGTGTGTGTGTGTGTGTGTGTGTGTGTGTGTGTGTGTGTGTGTGTGTGTGTGTGTGTGTGTGTGTGTGTGTGTGTGTGTGTGTGTGTGTGTGTGTGTGTGTGTGTGTGTGTGTGTGTGTGTGTGTGTGTGTGTTTTACTGATACGCGAAAACTTACAGCAGAAGGAGGTAAACAAAATGTAAGAGGGTAATAAAGACAGGGGGATGGGAGGAATTCTCTCTCTCTCTCTCTCTCTCTCTCACACACACACACACACACACACACACACATTCACGACCCCCATTACACATTTCCTGAGTGTCTGATCAATGTTCACTTATTCACCTTCCATTTTCACTATTATCCTTCTTGCCATTTCTCCCTCCTCTCCATTTCGACTATTTCCCTCTCCTAACACTCCCTTATACCCCCCATCCTCCCCCCACTCTCCATCTCACCCCTCCCCTCCTCTCCACTCCCTGTCCATCTCCCCAACCCTCTTCTTCTTCTCCCCATCACCCCCCATCGGCCCATGTCAATTCTTTTCCCTTCCTCTCCCCATTTTGACATCTCTCTTACCCTTATCAGCATCTTTCCTCTCCTTTCATCTCAACCCTCCCCTTCCAACCTCTCTTTCTCCGTCTCCATCCCCACCCCCACGCCACCCTCCCACTCTCCACCCCCACTCCCCACCCCCACTCATCCTGCCGCTCTCCACCCTTACATAATAAGTGACAAGCCTTAAGTGGTACAAATATAACTTGACAGATTACAACATCTGTCATGATAAGTATGAGAGACTGAAATGTTCTCTCTCTCTCTCTCTCTCTCTCTCTATCAATCTATCTCTCCACTCATACGTAACAAACGACAAACCTGAAGTAGGTGAAACAACGGCCAGCAGGTGACAATACCTGTCACGCTGGTATGATGGTGTGATAATGTGGTGGGCTGAGGTGGGATGGAATGTGAGTAAGGGCATATTATTACATTACCCCTTCACTTCCGCCTGAGGGTGTATGTGCTGTTGTGTCAGAGATGGAAGGAGAATATGAGGAAGTATGAATCAGTTGGTTTACGGACTGTGTGGGTAAGATTGAAAGCAGAAATACAAGGATGGGCGACTGTGCGTGTGTATGCACCGACAGGAAACCATGCAAGCAAAATGAGGAAGAGTTCTGGGCAAATGTGGAAGCATGCATGGAAAAGTTTATGAGGAGTGAGAGAGTGTTCCCGACAGGAGGTATGAATGCAAAAGTAGAGAATGTGAAGGTGGATGAAGTGGTTGGTGAGTGGGGTGTGCCTGCTGAAGTGGATGAGAATGACACTGCTCTGACGAACATTGTGCGAAGATGGGGTTGGCAATTGCCAATATCCACTTTAGGCACAAAATGATCCACAGGTATACACGACGAGTGAAAATAAGGGTGGGTGGTGAGCTGGATGAACGGAAGGCAATGACTGATTAATTATGTGTGTGTGGATGAGCGAATGAGAAGATATGTGCTGGATGCGATTGCGGGAGGTTGGGGATGTGGACTCTCTGACGTGGTGGTGAGGGTAAAGGTACACGTGCGCTGAATGAATGGAAGGAGAAAAGGACAGGAGAAAGCAGTCCATACAAAGAGGATAGAAAGGTTGCAGGAGGATGAAAAAAAAAAAAAAAAATATATATATATATATATATATATATATATATATATATATATATATATATATATATATATATATATATATATATATATAAGAAAGAAGTGGAGAAGCAATTGAGTATATATGATTTGGAGCGGATAGGGGAGGTGGAAGGTGCGTGCAAGATATTCACAGAAGAAATCTTGTGCAGCATGTGAGGTGGTGTGTGGGGTGAAGAGAAGACGAAAAGGGGTGCAAGGAAGAGCATGGTGGAATGAAGAGGTGAGACAAGCTGTAGCACAAAAGGAAGCATATTGTAAGTGGACTGAAAGCAGAGGCATGGAGGAAGTTGAGAAACGGAATAGAGAGATATATGTAGAGAAGAAGAGAGAGGTGAAAAGATTAGTAAGACAAGAGTAGATGATGAGTTTGGAAGGAATTTGTGTAAAGTGGAGGGAATGTAAGAAAATGTTTTGGATGGAAGTAAAGAGTGTAAAACAGGGTGAAAAAGAAGGAAGCAGAGGAGTGAAAGATAAGAAGGGAGCAAAAGTGAGTAAACGGAAAGAGCACTTTAAGGAACTGTTAAACACAGGGAATGGAACTAACGCTTGCATAAGTGGCTAGGGAATGGCTGGGAGAAGGAGGGAGATGAGAAGAGAGGAAGAGATCAGTATGGATGTAACGAACGCAATAAAGAAGGTCAAAACGGGGAAAGCCCCAGGAACTGATGGAGTGTGTGGTGAAATGCTGAAGCATGGGGGAGAGATAGTAGCAGCGTGGATATGGAAGATGTACAGATTGGCCTGGGACGAAGGTTGGGTCTTGGAGGATTGGAGGTGAGGTATAATTATTCCTTTGTACAATGGAAATAGGGAAAAAGAAGTGTGTGGCGATCATAGGGGTATATGTCTTCTTAATGTAATAGGAAGTGTATACGATAGGACACTTATTGCCAGAGTTAGGGAAATAACAGAGGAATTAGTTGGAGAAGAACAGGGAGGTTTCAGGAAGGGAATAGGTTGTGTAGATCAGATATTCATCTTAAGAAGTTTAGTGGAAAAGTTTCTAGACAAGGGAAAGAAGTTCTGTGCTGCCTTCATGGATTTAGAGAAAGCATATGGCAGAGTGGATACACAAGGAATGTGGAAAATTATAAAAATATATGGAGTTAATGGGAAGCTGTTGAACGCCGTGAAGAGTATGTATGAGGGTGTTAAGGCTGCAGTGCGTGTGGATAGTGAACTGTGTGAATTTTTCTATCTGGATGTTGGTTTGAAACAGGGATGTGTCATGTCTCCACGGTTGTTCAATTTGTAAATCGATGGGGTTATAAAGAGAAACAAGGTAGGGCAGTGGATGTCGGAGCGGCTCTAATGAAAGAGGGCGGTGTTTGGAAATTTCCTGTTCTGTTGTTTGTAGATGATACTGTGTTGTTAAGTGAAGACGAAGGGTTGCTACAGGACTTGATGAATGAATTTCGGAGAGTGTGTAAGAAACGGAATCTCAAGAGGAACGTAGGGAAACTGTTGTCTTTGAGAGAAATGAAGTCACTGAATGCTGAGTGAGGCTGGATAGTGAGAAAACGGAAAATGTGCGTGAATTTAAGTACTTGGGTAGTGTGATGAGTAAGGATGGAAGTTTGGAGGATAAAGTGCTTGAAATGGTACAAAAGGGAAGAAAGGTTGCTGGTTCACTGAAAACAGTGATATGAAACAGGGAAGGGAGCATGGATATAAAAAAAAAAAGTCGTTGCCTGACAATATTGTGATACCTACTCAAACGTATGGATGTGAAGCTTGGACTTTGTTGGAAGGACGCAAGTCAGGGGTATGAGCAGTGGAAATGAGTTATTTGAGAGGAGCATGTGAAGTTAAATGAAGAGGCAGACTGACAAATGAGAAAATGAAGAAGCGTAGTGGTGTGGATGTGATAAAACCGAAAGCGTTAGGAGACAAGATACTGAGATGGTTTGGCCACGTGGAGAGGATGGAGAGACTAACTAGGAGTGTATGTGAGTGAGGTGGGAGGGGGAGAGGGAAGGAGAGACCGAGATGAGATGGAGAGACGGAGTGGACAGGTATATAAAAAAGGGGGTGTAAGTTGGAGGGAGGGTATTGAAAACGGAAGGAACAGGGCGGCATGAAGGCGATTTGTTTGTGGCCAACCCTTACGGGATTAAGGCGTCGGGTTATAGATGTTACAGGGAATTTGAGTAACCAATGACGTAATGAAATCCCTAGTAAAATAAATTAGGATGGGTAAAGTTAATTTAGGCCACGGTTAGATGAAGATGGGATAATCTAGGTTAAGTTTAGGTTAGGTTAGGTTAGCTTCGGCTAGGTTAGTTACGTTAATTTACATGAACGCTTAACATAACTTAGCGTTCACATAAATTAACCTAACCTAACCTAACCTAACTAACCTAGCCCAACCTAACCCAAGTTCAACCTAGATTATCCCAGCCTAACCCAACCGCACCCTAAATTAACCCAACCTTGCTTGACCCATCCAAATTTAAACTCACCACTAATTCACAAGGGATTTCATAAAATCACTGGTTATACAAATTCCCTGTAACATAGAAAGACTACCGCGACTTAAGACATACAACTGCCTTCCAACGTCGAGATGTCATCAATTTCTTAAAGCCCTTCCATTGTGTCTGGTTTGGTTTTACATTGCATGAAGTCAGAGGAAGATGAAACTAACGAGAGAAACCCACGTTGTGTGCTGACAGGTTATTAAAGCCGAAGATTTCACCAGTGCCTCGTGACTGGCATGCAGGAGAGACTGATGTGTCCAGAAAAATTGTGGGTTGGCTGTTTATACTGGATAAATCATGCTGACATGAATACAATATAGACGATAAAATAAACAGATGTATATACTGTATATAACAATGCAGGTCTTTCTGTGGCCGTACACACACACACACACACACACACACACACACAAATACAATACCGTATATATATATATATATATATATATATATATATATATATATATATATATATATATATATATATATATATATATATATATGAGAGAGAGAGAGAGAAAGAGAGGGAGAGAGAGAGCGTTTTCGATTATTACCGATGATATGCAAATATTTAGTAGTTCTGTCGCTGAAATTATCCCTGGCAGTACGGAACTGTTAGAAACCATGTGTACTAACATTCTGCCTGCCAAAATTGAGATATATCTGTCGAAAGAAAGATATACTTAAAATGAAACATATATATGTATCTATTTCGAAATGCATAGTATTTGGACATAAACGTGCCTGCCACTGTCACAGGAGGTGGTAGTGAGATTATAAGTGTGTGTGTGTATACCAAGAGACCCAGCTAGATGCCAATTGGAGAAATTTCCCCAGGAGTCATGGTGCCATTTGGGGTCGCCTAATACACAGAGGTCAGAGGCACCTGGAAGCCAGTGTACTTTATGGCACTGATCAACACCTCAGCAGCAAAACGGCAAACCTCTACGCACTCACAGGATGTATTTTATTAGTTTATTTTATCTGTTTTATGGGAGGCTTTTCGAAGCGTGTGGGTCAGATGTAGTCACCTTTACTGGCCTCTTCATTACACGATGGCTCCCTAAAAATGAATATAATGATCTGGAGACGGTAAAAATATATCTATGAAATGCATCACCTGATTATTTCAATGAGTTAAACCTTGGATCTCGAAGCAGAGCAGATCACAGACTTTTGCCATAAATTAAATAAATAATTAACACAAACCACAGAAAGATGTGTACAGGTGAATGCAATTTGATCATTTTCTATGCTCACGGGCGATAAACACTCTCATGCTAGGGACAGCTCTAGTACTGGTATATTTCACTTAACGCCAGACGATATTAACCACATGTGTCTCAGGAAATTAAGGTTCATGTGCTTAAACTTTAAATCACAAAGTGGAATGCAAACCCCTAATTCTTTATGGTCATTTTTGGGACGCTTGTGGTTATGAGGTATAGTTAGCCTGCATCCCACATTACACAGTGCAGTTAGCAGCAATATAAAAAGTCTAAACACATTCCATCATACTCACTTGCTTCAGAAATTATCGTAAAAAATAAGAAGTTATGAAGTGTGCCGTCCACTATGCAGATGAATGTTGAAGCCTGCAACCATAAGTGTTTAGTACTGTCCCCTTATACCTCAGCACGAAGACGTACTTTAAATTCCCTTCACACTACTTCCTGACGATGCCGTTCAATTTTCTAGAGTCCTTCCGCATTGGAGGGGTTACATGTAATCTTCATTAACACCTTCATTATCACCCACACCGTGTCTGTGACCTTGTCCTTGTAGGTTAAAGAGACACCCGAGCACCTTCTACTTAACTATACTCTTTTATCTTAATTTGGCACAGATTTTCATCTTTTTGCAGCTTATTCCACGTAGCTCAGTGGCAGAAAAATACAATACCGCAGCTGTATAACTTTTTCATAGCACCTTCTCGTGTCTAGCTTCAATTTCTACAATTACCTCTTGCTACGTAGCACTGGCGATAGAGACAACAGCTTTAGGCTATGTTATAATAAGACGAATGTGTTTTATTTTTGCGTATAGCGCTTGAACAATGCCGTGTACCTATGTTAATCATACACATCTATACTGACAGTTCTGAGATATACCATAAAATACACGAAATATTAATATCACAGTCTGTTTGTTTTCACCTGATAACTGGACCAACACCACAACCTGAATACTTCGTCGTGGTGGTATGACATTCAACAAGTCTTACTTCAGGGGTAGGACTGAGTCTCCTTGGTTACTAGTTACATCATTCCTCTGATCCGACTACACTTGGCCATCAAGAGTGGTGAAAGGGGTTATGGATGTTGGTCAGTACAAAGCAAGTGCGCTAAAGGATGGGAAAGAAATCGTTCAGCAAGAGGAGACAAAAGCCTTCCAAGGTGGCGAGGATTCAGTCGCGTGTTGGCCTGTCAGTATAAAAGACGCTGACCTACACTGTGTCCTTCAACACTTATCTCTGTAACCTTTTCAATGTGATGGCTGAACTTAAGTACAGTACATACAGTATCTTACTCTCGCTAATGCCACACGATTAGCCTATTCCGGGGAGGGTACGCGGTTAACTCAGTGCCTACAGTGTCGTGTGATTTAGTCTGTACTTGCTACACAGAGAATATTATGCTTAGGAGAGAAGTATGGTTGTGAAGGGTTACAAATGTGCTCCACACACCCTTGCTTTACATGTGCCTTGTGGTCGACGGGTCTGCTCGGACAGACAGACCTGGGATAAGCAACAACACTGGCATGCAGCTGTTGTTGTTGTTGTGGTGGTGGTGGTGGTGGTGGTCACAGGCATATCTGGACGTGAACCCAGTGGACTGAAGGCTGAAGTCCCTCGCCTGCAGTCCACCATCCACCTTTCAGAGGGAGAGGAAGGGAACTGAGAGGAAACTTATATAACCGGCCATATCGGTGCCACCACATGACGGCGTTCCTCTCAACATCACATACAATTTGTGCAAGTGTTAAGTTACCCCGTATGAGTAGATGTCCTATTACAGCGCAGTGAAGGAATCAACCTCTCTCTGGATCCTACAGCCTACGAATATTGTGGGTCACTAATTAAGACGAAATACAGGAAATACATTAATTCTTACACTATTTCCAACAAACTGCCCAAATTCTGTAACGTGGTAGTAATAACGATGATGACGGTGGTGGTGGGATGATGATGATGATGATGATGATGATGATGATAATGATGATGATGATGATGATGATGATGATGATGATGATGATACACTTTTAACGCCATCAGTAGCCTACAAGCCCCAGACTATCTGACGTGGCCTGCCTCCCCAACATTTCAGCAGTCGATTCCACTAGCTCTCTTGAATCCAATATATTCCTTTACTCAGCCAATAATGCTGATGTTGTACTGAATTTTTATACATCTTTTAGCACTATGAAGCTCGTCTGACTCACTCTTAACTTTAAAAAGTCAAAATCACCTGGAAAGTAATATCCTAAGTTCACGTTATCTTGCACTAAAACTGCCATCCCTCCATCTTGGATGCTGAGTTACAACAATTGATAAACATTAGAATACGATGCTAGTCACGAAGAAGTGCTACAGAAAGTATATAGAACCACAAAAGAGTCTTTTTCTGCCATTGACCTAAGTGGAATAAACTGAAAAAGAAAAAAAAATTTAGGCCAAGCTAAATCAATGAAGCATCATGATAGACAGGTGACCGATCATGAAAAACTGATACCGTAGTGACAGTATTAACACTCTTAGGTTATCACTCCCTCGCAGCAGATAAAATCGATTAATTTTAACTACAAGTAGAGGTGGTGAGGTGAGGAAAGGGGATAGGGAAGGGGCGAGACAGAGGAAGAGGTGAGGAGGGGAGGGGAAGGGAAGAGAGGAGACAGGTAGAGGTGAGGAGGGGAAGGGGAGGAGAAAAGGGAGACAGGTGGAGGGGGAAAGGTGAGGGGAGACAGGTAGAGGTGAGGGGAGAGGGAGGGCAGGTGGGAGACAGCTAAATTGCCTACATGGTACAATAATGCAGGGTAACTACCTATGTAATTCCTACACTCTGTCATGATGATAATTATACTGCCATTATGACTAGTTCTATCCATCCCTTAAAACCCTGAGTGACCCAAGGAATTCCATCGGTTGAATACACCTGCCTGGCGATCACTATGATGTTATAGTGATTATAGCTGTTAACAACGAACGAAGTCAACAAATGTAAGCAAGCTATGTATTGACAACTAGGGCAATTTCTGCCTTACCGAGAAGCACTTTTTAATCACCTACTCAATTACCCAGTACTACATCCACCAGCAACATTATTAGAAGGAATATTACAGCCTGTGAACGTAGAATCAGTATATTCATGAAAACCAGCACCGGTACTTCATGTCAGCGGTGTTGTAATAATGTAATTACTGTCAGCACATTAAAATTGCACATTATGTTGAAGAGAAGATACATACAGTTGCCTTTCATATACTGTTGCATTATTTATTCACATTCAAAATGGAATATTCTCTGGTATGATACGCTTAAAGGGTTAAATCGCAGTCCTTCCCAACTCGTTTCTAATATACAATCAGCCCACCAGACCACACTACAAGCACTACTGACCTTGGCTTGTCTTTCGTGAATGCGGTGAAGCACAGACCCTCCGCACCTTCTATTGTTTGACTGCAGATGTCAGTCTCACACAGAATACGGCCATGACCTCTGTTTCGCTGCCATGATTTTTTTTTTTTTTTAATGTAAACAGAAACATGATACTACGCTGCAGGGATGGACTTTACCGGGTTTGTTTGCTGTTCATGTCGCCTTACGCAATTTAAGCAGAGTTAGCTACGCATACTTTGCTATCAACATACTACTTTGTGTACTTTGTGTACGTTACCCTCACAACAATAGATAAACATGACTCCACAGGTACACTCGGCCAAAGTTTTACACGTCGCTCTATTACCGTCGCACGCGGAAAAGTGTCGGAGAATGCACGTCTTACTATCCACATAATATCGCCGGCCTTTACCATGGCGAGGCGATATAGTTTTTGTCAGCGTGTGTCTCTGTGTGCGTCTGTGTGTGTATCTGTTCCCAAAATATCTCCAGAAGTTGTAGACGAATTTTCACAAAACCTTCAGGAAATAACAACTATGTTGATGTGCAGAAGTCTATTACTTTTGGTGAGGATTTGATCAAGGACGATCCAATGTCAGCCGCTATATATATTTTTTTAATACGGACTGGCCTTTTGTGAATCACGGTGGCTGGATTCCGTAGAGTTTCTCGAATTTTCTTCAAAATTGGTTTGTAGGTAATTTGTACTTTAGCCAACAACATATTTTGGCGGGCGATCAGCATTCGACTCCCGAATGCTTTTGTTTCATTACAGATATATCAACTGGTCATATTTTCTCCCATAAATTGATTTTAATACATCTCTGATTAACGAAATCACACCTTAATGTATGCTACGTGGACTACTACAAAGGAGTCAGCCAACACTATGGGAAACCATTTTACTTCAATGCTGAGTTTCCGACAAAGGCTTGGAAATATTATACTTAATTCCATTTGATGCAAACGTATAGAGATAGGTAGACAGACATGCATTTAACCATCAGTCCATCATCCTACCTACTACCTATCAATCTATCAGTGTATCTATCAAAATGGAAGAGTACGTCAGCTGGATATGCCACCCCATAACACTGGTTCAAAGAGATGGGGGGGGGGGCCTCCAAACTACTCAAAGAAGGGGAAACTAATCATAAATCCAATATGACCTCATTGTGAAGAAAATCCCGTGTTCACTGGTGCATATAACAGCTTAGAGGTGGAGGGTAGGGAAGGGGGTAGACGGAGTAGAGGTGTGGGGGGTAGGGGGAGGGGAGGAGGGAAACAGAAGTATAGGGGAGGGGAGGGGAGGGGAGGGGAAAGGAAAGAGGGAGAAAGAGGTAGGGGTGAGGGGAAGGGGAGACAGAAGCAGAGGTGGGGGGAAGGGGAGGGGAGGAGGGAGACAGTGGTAGAGGTGAGGTGAGGGGAGGGGGAGGGAGAGGGGAGGGGGAGAAAACCGGTAGAAATGAGGGGAGGGAGAGGGGAGGGGGTGACAGGGGTAGAGATGGAGGTGGAGAAGTTGACATAGTGGGGATATAATATTACTTTATTTAATTATTCATTTACTTATATTAGTTTCCCCCCAAACGTCATCTTACAACATTTCAAGTCCAACAATTACAGATTTTTTTTTATGAATGGCGGACCCCTAAAATCTGGTGTATCCATATTTTGTTTTGTCAATTTGTTTTTCCTTCTGTTAATCTGTCAAGTTAATTGCATTCGTGTGTTGACAACTGAACCCAAGAGATGTTGTTTACCGTGTGCTATTGCTGCCACCAAATTATTACTAGAAAACAACAATTTTTTTCCAAAATGATTGTTAAGTAGGACTGGCAGAAGTGCATAGACAAGAGATGAAAGATGCACAGAAGCAAGAGTGCATTCAGGATGGGAGGAGATTTGGAGACCTATACCCATTACTGCCTTCCACACTTTAGCCACAAACTTGTAGCTGGTGGTATGTAGTAACGGGTACAGGTCTCCAAATCTCTCATTCTGAATCCTCTCTTGTTTCTGTGCTTTTTTTCATCTTTTACCTGTGCACTTTTGCCATTCCTACTTCTTAACAATCATTTTAGACGCAAGTTATTTTTCTAGTTTATGATCTTTTCGTGGAAGTATAATTATGCATAAAGCAAGAGTTAGATTAGGATTGTTACATGCATGGCATACTGAAATACTAAAACGAGGCTGCCATCCCGTAAAAAGATGTGTTTTGGTACGTTCTTTAAATAGGTGAGCTGTAGCTAACCAATACTGCTCAAAATGGCGTGCTTACAGGTTATCGCGATGCGGTTTTCAGGCCGTAACTCGCGAACCGTAGCCTGAATGCTTTTATAAACATGAAACATCTACACTTGACAAGCAGCGTTTTGGCGTATAATACGCTAGTGAACGCCTTTTGGTTTTGGAGTTATGACTGATGAAGACAAAAGAAAGAACGAAAGAAAGAACAATATCGATATTTTTGCGGTTCGATTTTGCGACTCCTACGAGGGTTAATAAGACTTCGCGAGTAGTTTTGCACTTGAATAGCGAAGGTCTTTCAGTTCATAAGCTGAGAACAAGCTTTGCGACCGTTTTCCTGCATTTTCCATGCATTTAACCATCAGTCCATATATAATAATACCCTATAAGAGAGGACGCCACTCTGAACCTACGCCATTCCTACTTACGGCGTCAGGAAAGATGTTTGGTATTCTGAGGGGTTTGTAAAGACGATATCCAATCCCTCCTGTTGAAAAATTCTATCCTGAGATGAATATAAACATTAGGAGATAACAAGAATAGAATATATATAAAAAGACGAAGAAATAAAATCCTCGGTCACCATTACTTTACTGATTTGATTTCATTTTTATCTGTTCCGTCGTTTCGTCATTCACTCACCGACTTATTCAAGCACCTTTCCAATAACTCAGTGTTCTCTCGCCCAGGCGATCCATCACTCACTCACTGTTCACTCTCGTACTCGTTCACACAGACTTAATTTCTGTTTGTTCACCTACACACCGCTGTCTCCACACACACACACACACACACACACACACACACACACACACACACAGAACTGTATTACCAACACCAAGTTCTCTCCAGTATTAAGCTTGGCATCAGGCCGCCTCTCGCATCCTTCCCTCCCCTTCATTTCCCTTCACCACAAAAGCCTTCTGTCCTTTTGAAGCTGACTGTCCTAATGTATGATTAATTATTCATCCTGTCACTTGCATAATCTGAATAACCACACCCGCAGGAACCAATTGAGGCGTGAGGGATGTAAGCCTGGTAGACAGAATGACGTGCCGCTTTTGTGTGTGTGTGTGTGTGTGTGTGTGTGTGTGTGTGTGTGTGTGTGTGTGTGTGTGTGTGTGTGTGTGTGTGTGTGGTCCACATTCTACTGTATACTACCCATGGCTCTTACTGTGGAAGGATGATTTCTGTCATCGCTGCATCATAATCAACATTAACACTATTACTATAACTATCACCATCATCCTCATTATTATTATGATTATGATGATGATGATGATGATTATTATTATCATCATCATAGTCATAATGAGAGGATCTTGAAGTTGGCTCTGTTTTCATGTTATGTTTTTTTCTTGGAGGGAAGAATCTTACTGGCTTCTGGCCTTTGGTTCCTTCTTCCTTGCATTAAAAAAACATAATTATTACTGCCATTATCATCATCACCATCCTAATTTTCCTCACTAAAGACATGAATGGGATGCATCTACAAATAGGAAAAGGAAAGAAGAATGGCTGAAAAATTATGAGACTGTCCATTGAAATAAGACACACATCACCTGCCCTCATCATCCACGGCTTCAAACATCTCAGCTTCACCTCACAGGCCAAACGATCCACCAAATGCCTGTTTGATAGAGACCATCCCATTGACGGCTCAGTAAAACACGTACGAAACTACTAGGTGAAGGAGCTATTGGGCCCTCGGTGTGGTGTGGTGGTGTGGTGTGCTGTGGAAGGGTAATTTTTTTTCTTTTTTTTTTTGGCGGTGTGAGAGGGTGGTATGGTGCACTGTGTGGTATGGTGTGCTGTGATTTTGGCAATGACGTATTTTTTCTTTTTGTGGCGATGTGTGAGAGGGTGGTATGGTGTACTGTGTGTGTGTGTGTGTGTGTGTGTGTGTGTGTGTGTGTGTGTGTGTGTGTGTGTGTGTGTGTGTGTGTGTGTGTGTGTGTGTATGTATGTGTGTGTGTGTGTGTGTGTGTGTGTGTGTGTGTGTGTGTGTGTGTGTGTGTGTGTGTGTGTGTGTGTGTGTGTGTGTGTGTGTGTGTGTGTGTGTGAGAGGGTGGTATGGTGTACTGTGTGGTGTTGTGTGGTTTGATGTGTCTGATGTAGCTAAGGCCTACGAGTGAGGCACCTCGCGTCCTAAAATCGTTATTGAAAGAGAGATGGGCAAAGCGGCTCCCAAAGATGCTCCCGCTTCGTAAAATGGGTGAGGCCCTTGTCACGTATGGACGGGAACAAATGCTGGCTAACTGTTCCTGCGTCTGCCTCAGAGTTAGGACAGGTCCGTCACTTTCCTCCATGACGCATCTTATCAGAGAGAATCACCTGTGGTCACAGAAATCCACCAAACATCTCCCAACTTCGCAGTAATAGCTCGCCGAGGAAAGTGAGTACATTGGATAAGATGCTAGGTGAACTTTTATCCCCGACTGTACATCTTTTTACAGTACCCCCACCCGCCTCTATCCTTCAGTACTTCCTGCTTACCTTCCATACCTCGTTAATTTGGATTTTCATTTACACACCTGCATACTCATACTGTGTTTCATATGCAGAGCCAACATTTATAGGGCGACCTGTACCTTGTGAATGTATAAAAGATACGGTATTTGCATCTACCGTATATAATGGAGAGAGAGAGAGAGAGAGAGAGAGAGAGAGAGAGAGAGAGAGAGAGAGAATATCAGTGTCTTGAAGAACGTGTGTGTGTGTGTGTGTGTGTGTGTGTGTGTGTGTGTGTGTGTGTGTGTGTGTGTGTGTGTGTGTGTGTGTGTGTGTGTGTGTGTGTGTGTGTGTGTGTTTTACATATACGCAGAACACAAAAACCTTGCAGTTCTTTCCAGGTGTGCCTTAACACCTTCATTCTGATGACGTCAAAATGTTCAAGCGAGTGAAGCGAGCGAGAACACTGTAATACATGTACCTGGATGGTTGGGTTTGGTTTGGTTATGTTATGTTGGGTTAGGTAAGGTTGTTATGTACAGTATATTGTAATTCATGTAACTGGATGGTTGGTGCTTAGTTACAGGGGAGGTAAAACACATAAGTAGGTGGCAGAACACAATGCCAAAGCTGTCTCAACCTACGGCGGAAAGGCAATTGGTGTTACTTAAGTGACTTCCCAAACTTTGCCACCATATTGTTGAAAACATAAAATAAAGCGCCCAGTGCAGCACCAGAAGTGAGTAATCTTGCAAATCATCAAACCTATAGCGGACCTACGCACATCACTGGAAAGCTAATGTACGCACATCACTGGAAAACTAATGTACGCACATCACTGGAAAACTAATGTACGCACATCACTGGAAAACTAATGTACGCACATAACTGGAATGCTAATGTACGCACATCACTGGAAAGCTAATGTACGCACATCACTGGAAAACTAATGTACGCACATAACTGGAATGCTAATGTACGCACATCACTGGAAAGCTAATGTACGCACATCACTGGAAAACTAATGTACGTATATAACTGGAATGCTAATGTACGCACATCATTGGAAAGCTGGTATTACAATATAATATTTCCAAGCTTGTTTTCTGGAACACGTTCCAAATTTTCATGCGTGGGCACCATTAACTTTATACTTTATTCTCTCTAGAGTGTATGTAAACTCTAGATGCTGGTCACTGCGTCTAACAGATTACAGTGTTGCAGCGGCACTGTGAAGGATCTACAGGTGGACGTGTGATCACAAGCAGATGGGTAAGGTATAATACAGCGTGGTATTGGCGTGATGAATATGTCACTTGTTATTACACACAGATTGCCTGTCCTGGTGTGCTGGAGGCTCGGTTAGGTAAGGCTAGGTGAGGACGGGGATTGATTGGGTTAGGGGTGTAGGCTGGGTTGGGATGAGTAATGTCAGGCCGGGCTGGGTTAGGTTACGATGGATTATGTTAGGTTACATTCTGGACGGAGGGTCAGACTGGGTAAATTTGGGTTAGGTTGAGGGTGGAGGTGAACTGGTGAGAGCAATCGTATGGACAGGGTACAGCACAGAGCAGTACTAGTGTGATGAATATGTCACTCGGTATTTCACGCTGTCCTGCCTGTGATGGTCGTGTTGGAGGCCCGGTTCACTGGCTTCTGTCATGTATATGTATGTTTAGCCAGATGATGGAGAGGGACGCCTTCACGTGGTGGACAGGCTATACAAATGTCGTACAACTTCTTCTATATCCCTAAAAAGGATATTGATGGAGTGAAGGAGAACAGCACCATCAGCTTGTGGTCCACCGAGTTCACATTCACGCCTGAGACCACAACAACAAGTTAGTTACACTGTTGTGGAGGTTCCAGCGTTGTATACCACCCGAGGGCCATTGAAGACTGGGTAAAAACTAATTATTTCCCGTAATGATCCTCTGACAGTTGGTTGGCATAAATCTAAGCCTCGCTCTTCAGTTAGGGTAACGCCTTTGTTCCTCAGGCGGGAAGAGCACAGGGTAAAATTGTACCATGGCGTTGGGGTTCCATTCTACCGACCAACCATACCGGTACTTCTGTCCCTGATGCCGTATCTGTGACGCGGCCTCCCCTGGTAAACGTTCGCGGCAGCGCTTTTGTTCTAACCTGACAAGGATCCCAAACCCCTTCAGATCAGCTGATGGCCACGTGTACTGGAACTGAAGGATTGATTTGACAAGTAACCAAGGAGACTTATTACTATCGCATGGAATCTGATGCAACAGCAGTTTAGTATTCATGTTCCAAGAGTGACCCAGTTCCATCAGGCGATAACCAACTGACCACATTAACCAAGGGGACTCATTCCAACCTCGTAACCAGGGATCACCGAATTTCATACAACCAGGAGTTAAGTACTAAAAATGACCCAGTTCCGTTAAATGAAATCGACTTCAGTATAGTAGGGAAGAAAAAGGAGGAGGGTAGAGACAGAAGGAAGAGCGTGAGGGGTGTGAGCAAGTGAGTGAGGGATACAGATGAGGATCACGTAGCATGCAGGTATAATTTGTTCACTTTCCCTTGGTCTAAAATTGCCATCCCTCCATCCTGAATGCAGATATAACAATTAATTAACACTAGAATATAATGGCAGTCATGAAGAAGTGCGACAGAAAGTATGTAGGGCCACAGTACTGTTTTTTCTTCCACTGAGCTACATGAAAGAAGCTGCAAAAAGAGGAAAATCAAGGCCAAGTTAAAGTGAATGAAATACCGGTATTGTTATGTCATGGTCACTTCCAGTCGTAGGGTTTCTAGGTGGGTAGAAATAAGGCGTATGACGACGACGACGACGACGACGACGACGATGATGATGATGATGATGATGATGATGATGATGATGTCGTTGTTGTAGTTTTTAGCGGCACCAGCACTAAAATACTTAACCAGTTATAGTCCTTTCACCTTACCTTGACACGGATTTATTTCTCTCACCTTAACCCGGATTTATTTCATCCACCTTAACCTAACCCGGATTTATTTCATCCACCTTAACCTGACACGGATTTATTTCATCCACCTTAACCCGGATTTACTTCTTTTTACCTTAACTTGACCCGGATTTACTTCTTTTACCTTAACTTGGCCTGGATTTAAATCCTTCACCTTACCATGGGTCTGATTTTTTCTTTTTGCGATTTGTTTCATGTAGGCGAGGCAGAAAAATACAGCTCTGCGTCTCTGCATCCTGTCAATAACACTTCTTCGTGACTAGTATCGTATTCTAATTAACTTATGGAGAGATGGCACCTTTAGGTCACGTTAGGGTGAATAGAGTATAGTCAGAATATTCTATCTATTTATCTATCTATCTATTGCCAGACGCCTTAATACCGTAAGGGGTGCCCACAAACAAATCGCCACCATGTCGCCCAGACCCCCGCCATTTCGCTGTCCTCCCCCCAGCTCATACCTCCCTATCTCAGATACCTCTCCAATCCATCCCTCCATTTCATCCTCGTCCTCCCCCTCCCTCCCCCCTCACGTACACTCTCCTCGTTAGTGTCTCGCTCTCCATCTTCCCTACATGGCCAAACCACCTCAATTATACCAAACCTTGATATGGCACTGCACAGGTTATGGTAATAAGCTAAAAAAAACACAGTATTAAGGTTGTACTATTTTTTACACAAATGTATTGGTTTTAAATGGTAGTGAAACATGAACTATAGACATAAGAGTGAGCTTGCATGGTCGTGTTTATAGTGGCATTTGTAATTACCTAACACCTCTTCTTTAGCGAATCATCCTGCAGATCAGAAACCAGTATCCCCTTAATGATGCACACTACACCAATATTAAAACTATATTGATATATAAGAGAAAGTTTAGATGAAATAATATCTATCTATCTATATACCTAGGCTGCTTCCCCCAAGGAAAGGGAGGTAGCCGAGACAGGACGACACACTCTCCATTAACTCATCCATTCAAACACATTCATTCACATCTTAGCCCCAAAGGGGAGAACGGACAGATCCTCACCGCACCACACCGCACAAGGGTCAACTGCGCAATGCAATCAGTGACATCCGCAGCAGGGCCCGACAGCAGAACTGGTTTACCCCTGCCACATCATAACAGACCCATCCCCTAACCCGCACCTGACCTGAAGATGAAATACAGTATAATTAAACGTAGCAGTATAATTATACTGTAACGATTTAATTACAGTATAATTAAATCATTACGGAAGAGGAGCTACGAGAATGCTGAGATGTAATATGAAAAACAAATCGCTTAGGAAAATGTACTAAGAAACCTATCCCAACCAGAATACATCACTGAGGCACCAAACAAAACTGCTGTATTATTTCCGCAACAGAGGTGGGGTTGGGGTAGTGGTGGGGTTAGTCTGTTTGTCGCTCTTTACCCTGATGGCCTGTGTCGCTGCTTGTTTTTACTGTGTGTGTGTGTGTGTGTGTGTGTGTGTGTGTGTGAGAGAGAGAGAGAGAGAGAGAGAGAGAGAGAGAGAGAGAGAGAGAGAGAGAGAGAGAGAGACACTATGAGTAATGAATGAAGGCGGGGGATGGAAAAGAATTAGTGTTTTCTTGTTCTCTCTCTCTCTCTCTCTCTCTCTCTCTCTCTCTCTCTCTCTCTCTCTCACACACACACTCACACACACACACACACACACGTCATCCCCCTAGTATCCCCATTCATTCACAAGCCCTTCCACACAAACACACACACACACACACACACACACACACACACACACACACACACACGTCATCCCCCTAGTATCCCCATTCATTCACAAGCCCTTCCACACACACACACACACACACACACACACGTCATCCCCCTAGTATCTCCATTCATTCACAAGCCCTTCCACACACACACACACACACACACACACACAATAATGGAGAGAGAGGGCCACACAATACAGGATATGACATCTTTGAGTAAACACCAGCCACCACCACCCACACATCACCCAAAAACTAATTATATATATTATTATTGATTCGGACCAAAGATATAATAACAGCTGTGATCTAACGCTGGTAATTTCACTCCTGTTGTACGAGAGGTTCCCCTTAGCTTAACAAATAAATATATGTAAAGAAATTAACAGTAGTAAACAAAATGCCGTACAAGAGGGCCCTGGTACTGAGTAGGTTATTGCATGAATTGAAATCAGGTGAAAAAAATTGTTGACACTTGATTCTGTGCAATGTTTACTTCAGGTGCAATCAATAATTTCTTTGCACTGAGTCGAAGTACTGCGAAAAGCACATGCCATCTCTCGCAACCAATCAGCAGTGATCAAATCGGTTGGGATTACGTTTTCACTGCTTCGCTACTGCTTCAAAAACAAAGTGATGTCTTGCCAGGATGATTAGTAAAAATCTAATTGGGCCACATTTTCGTCCTTTTGCAGATTATATTAAGCAGATTAATGGTACAACAAGATATTGCAGCTGCTCGGCATCCTTCCCAGTGCACTTCTTCGTGACTAGCATCATTTTCTAGTGTTAATCCCTCGCTGCAACTGAGTATTCAAGATGGATAGACGGCAATCTGAGACCAAGTTAGAGTAAAAAGGGTATTGTGTCTACTTTCCATAACCCACTACATGCTGCCTACTCTGACACCTCCACGAATTGCCAAAATATGCTTCCCATACCAGCAGACTGAGCCGTTTCGGAACACAAGAACGATGATACGTAATATATGGACATCCTGCAAATCCACCTCTATGTCGAATAATTATGAAATTTTTGCACAATATTCTGAGTGAGAGGGAGGGGGAGGCCAAGGATGAGATGGAGGGATGGGGTGGAGAGGTATATGAGAGAGGGGGTGTGTGTGAGCTGGGAGCAGGGCAATGAAATGGCGGGGGACAGGGCGACATGGAGGCGATTTGTTTGTGGCCACCCCTTACGGGATTAAGGCGTCTGGCAATAGATAGATACGTTCTAAATTTAATATTCTCTGTCTCGTTATTAATCGTACTGGGGTGGATCGTTACTTATGTCCACAACTGAATGTGTCAAAATAATCAATAAAAAGTCCTTTCCACACACACACACACACACACACACACACACACACACACACACACACACTATAATCATCATCATCATCACCGTCACGCAAAAATCACCATCACCATCATCATCATCATCATCATTACTACCACTCCATCATCATCTTCACTATCATCATCATCATCATCATCATCATTTTCACTGGATGAGATGGGGTGAACAGGTACAAGAAACAGGGAAAAAGATCACACACACACACACACACTCACACACACACACACACACACACACACACACACACACACACACAACATCGCATGTCCCTTCTATAAACAATGGACGACAAGAAAAGATGAGAGAGAGAGAGAGAGAGAGAGAGAGAGAGAGAGAGAGAGAGAGAGAGAGAGAGAGAGAGAGAGAGAGCGGGGATAATGACAAGTGAGATGGGATAATGACAAGTGAAAAGAAAGAGAGAAAAAGAGAAAGGAAGAAAAAAAAAAGACAAAGTGAGAAAATTAAACAGAGTAATGAGATAAAGGCAGAGTTAGAGAAAAAGACAAAAAGTGAGAAAAGGAAAGAGAGAGAGAGAGAAAAGACAAAATGAGAAATGTAAAAAGAGAGAAAGACAGAGTTAGACACAAAAAAATAAATTGAAAACAGAAAAGAAAAAATAAAGACAGAGGTTGAGAAAAAAGATAAGAGCGAGAAAAGCATTGAGGAAAAGAGAGAAAGACAGTTAGAGCAAGAAGACAACGGTGAGAAAAGCGAAGAGAGAGCGAGAGAGAGAGAGAGAGAGAGAGAGAGAGAGAGAGAGAGAGAGAGAGAGAAAGACAAAAGTGAGAAAGGTAGAGAAAAAGGGAGAAAGACTGTTAGAGAAAAAAGACAGCAAAAAAGAGTTAGAGAAAAAAGACAGCAAAACAGAAAGTTAGAGAAAAAAAACAGCCAAAAAAGAAAGTCAGAGAAAAAAGACAGCAAAAATAAAAAGAAAGTTAGAGAAAAAAGACAGCAAAAAAGAAAGTTGGAGAAAAAAAGACATTAAAAAAAGAAAGTTAGAGAAAAAACAGCAAAAAAAGTTCGAGAAAAGACATTAAAAAAGAAAGTTAGAGAAAAAAAACAGCAAAAAAAAAGAAAGAAAAATGACAGCAAACAAGAAAGTTAGAGAAAAAAAACAGCAAAAAAAAGAAAGTTAGAGAAAAAAGACAGCAAAAAAAAGTTAGAGAAAAAAGACAGCAAAAAGAAAGTTAGAGAGAAAAAGACATTACAAAAAAGAAAGTTAGAGAAGAAAGCAGCAAAAAAATAAAGTTAGAGAAAGAAGAGGATGTGAGAAAAGGAAGACAGAGGAGAAGGGCGACTGTGGCAATAAGTGGAGGTGGTGGCGAGGGAAAGATGTTATGTGGGGAGCAATAAGTGTGTCCAAGAGGTGCTGCGACAACACCTGTGCCTCGGCAGGTGTTTGCTCTGGCACTTGTCCTGTCTGTCTTTGGCCTGGTGTATTTATGTATCATTCCCACACGTACGTAACACATAAAATACATGTACACTCAACGAGAGAGAGAGAGAGAGAGAGAGAGAGAGAGAGAGAACTATCTTTACCATCTTAGGTCTCTCCAGTTTACAACAGTGTACGAAACTTATGCAAATATTATCTATTAAGTTCCCATGTTTGTGAATGCCAATTGTTTTTCGCAACAAACCATAACAAAGGGACTATTAATATGATGATTATGTAAAGCCCATTCAACAAAAGTCTTCACACACACACACACACACACACACACACACACACACACACACACACACACACACACACACACACACGAGTAGCAACATCGCCTACTGTAAAACCCTCGATCATCTGAGTAGGGATACTTTTTTTACGCAGTGTACAATCGGCCACAGAAAAAATATACACCTGCAGTCCTTTTTGGGGAGATTTTTACAGGTGCCACTGCCCGGAACAGCATTGAGAAATAAAAGAATAACGACCATCCGGAATTGTTGCCCTCCATTTATAAGAACATTTTGTCGTGAATATATTATACTGGTTGTGTGTATGTTTCTTCCTGTGTATGCTTCTTCCTGTGACCAGCTCTACATACACATACGTACAGAAGGAAATATTAATCGGTAGGCCCCTTGCATACATAAGCTAAGTCCTTCTATTTAAAAAGCTACGTGTCTTTATTTACAAACAGAGCTAAGTGTCTTTATTTACAGACAAATCTGAGTGTCGCTTTTTACAGACAAATCTAAGTGTCTTTATCTCTAAACAAAGTTAAGTGTTTTTATTGACAGACACAAACCTAAGTGTGTTTCTTTGAAAACAAACCCAAGTGTTTTTGTTGACAGACACAAAGCTAAGTGTTTTTATTGACAAAGCTAAGTGTCTTTATCTGCAAACAAACCTAAATGTTTTTATTGACAGACACAAAGCTAAGTGTTTTTATTGACAAAGCTAAGTGTCTTTATCTGCAAACAAACTTAAGTGTTTTTACTGACAGACACAAAGCTAAGTGTTTTTATTGACAAAGCTAAGTGTCTTTATCTGCAAACAAACCTAAGTGTTTTTATTGACAGACACAAACCTAAGTGTTTTTATTGACAGACACAAAGCTAAGTGTTTTTATTGACAATGCTAAGTGTCTTTATATGCAAACAAAGCTTAGTGCCTTTATTTACAGACAAAACTAAGTGTCTCTGTTTTCTGCCGTCTTCCACTGATTTCCTCATCATCTCACTGTACGCTCACTCTCACGTCCATCCTAGTTTGTTACTGATCTTACCTAGAGTTGATGGACTGTTCACTGGTCCAGTCTCTCTCTCTCTCTGTGTGTGTGTGTGTGTGTGTGTGTGTGTGTGTGTGTGTGTGTGTGTGTGTGTGTGTGTGTGTGTGTGTGTGTGTGTGTGTGTGTGTGTGTGCTGATGGGACAATTTTCACTTTCGAGTGTTTATATGTACGTTTTGATCTGTGTCTGGGATTGTTATTTTTCGATCATCTTCCTAAACACACACACACACACACACACACACACACACACACACACACACACACACACACACACACACAGTGCCTCTCAAATAATCTTAATGCCGTGAGTAAATCCACTGAAGTTTGTATAAGTTTCCAAGCCTCATTTTCTTTCCGTTCGTAATCAGGCCTTCGGAGTATGTAAATAAACCAATGTGATGTACGCTATTTGTCCTGGGTCGCTCTCACTTTGTATAAGAGAGAGAGAGAGAGAGAGAGAGAGAGAGAGAATCAAATCACACCTGTTTACACTGACGTCTCCAGCCTTCGTAACCTGAGAGCAAATCTAATGAATTACCGTAACCAAAAGTGAAATGAAGGGAAATCATCTTTTTTTCACCCATTCAGCCCGGCGACGTGATATCCATTTTTTTTTTTTTTCTGGGAAACTACTGACGGCCGTGTCTACCCTCTATGTTTTGTAGTCTTTCCTGAACTGAATCACATCATCTGGAGATAGCAAGAATAAAATTAAAAAGATGCGATGAGATGAAAACTAAACACACCTTGATAACGTGTAAAGAAACCTTGTGAAGTAATGTGAAAAGGAATCCTAAGAATAATAAGAAAAGCGACTAAACTAGCGAGACAACGTTTGGGATCAGATTCATTGACATTTCACAAAGACTGCTTCGTGTACAGCATCCCCTTTTATGCTAAACACAAGACCGGTTTTCCCTCGTACATGTCTAACAGGCGAGAAGGCACGTTCGCATCCAACTTGCCCTGTTATGTGACCGCGTTTAAAGCCGAAGAGAACACGTACCTTTACGGAGATAGTTGTTTTGGCGTCTGATGCCTGCACGTCTGTCTTTTTTTTTTTGGGGGGGGGGAGGGGAAGGGGAGATAAAATAATGTTAATGACCTAAACCGAAAATAATAGACATTTCTCCAGATACCAGGCCCAAACAAATGCATAATTAGTTTCAGGCTAAGCGACCCAGAAATAAATCGAGTGCACTGTAACAAGCGGTGTCGGGAAGAATTAAAACACCAAACAGGAAAAATAAATAATGTTCCTTTGGGGAGGGTAATGACGAAAGTTGTGCGTTTTGCTTTCAACCTGTATCTAACTTTTCAAATTAAGAATTAATGAAGGCAAATTACACCTCTTGTTTTGCTTTCTCGGATCAAAACTTTCACACCCTGGGAAGAACCACACGAAGCAGCGTAACAACAAATGGAGGGAAATGAAGAGAAATGAAGCTCTATTATCCAGGTATATATGCATGAAGTTACACCTGCTCCTCTGCACTCCGCTGACATCCAACCTCATTAAGTATGAAGCTATTTGAATTAATAAGAAACATAACGAAAAAAAAAATAATAGGTGTTTTGTTATCACCATGTATCCACCTTTAGATTTTACGACTAAATGAAGGGAAAGCTCATCTCTTAGCTTTGCATTCTCGTCTAGTCTTTATAACGTGAAAAGAAACTGAATGTAGTGAAGACAAATACAATCAAACTGTTATATGTCTTGCTGTATGTGTCTCAATGTGTGTTGTTGTAATATGAAAAAGACAATGAAGACAATGAAGAAAGTCCTGTATTTTACTGCCAGCCGCTATCTAATCACGAAATGATGTGTTTCGCTGTATATATCTAGGTGTGTTTTGTAAGCTGAAAGAAGAAAATGAAGACAATGAAGGAAGTCGTGTAGTTTGGTCTTAAAATGTATCTTGACGTGGTCTGTCGTAAGATAAAGAGAAAGAAAACCAAGGAAATTAAGAACGTCGTATATTTTGGTGTTAACATGTATTTTCTAATATGAACACCAAGAAAATGAATGAAGTCACGTGTTTTCCTATCGATACGTACTTCAAGTGCTTTGTCTTATGATGAAATGCAAGAAAATCAAGAAAGTCACATGTTTTACTGTTTACATGAGTCTTGGTGCGTTTTGTCTTAGGATGAAAATGTAATAAGTCATGTTTTAGTATTTACGGTACATGTTTTGGTGTGTTTTGTCCCAAGAAAATCAAGAAATATGTTTTAGTATCTACATATGTCTTGGTGTTTTTTGTCTTGAGATGAAAAGCAAGAAAAGCAAGAGTCATATGTTTTAGCATTTACATATGTCTTGCTGTGTTTGTTCTTATGAAGAAAAGCAAAAAACAAACAGAGAGTAATGTTTAAGTCTTTACATATGTCTTGGTGTGTTTTGCCTAAAGATGAAAAGCAAAAAACATGCAGAGAGTCATGTTTAAGTCTTTACATGTGTCTTGGCGTGTTTTGCAGAGTCGTGTTCACCCCGTCATGCAGTCTGCCTTGTGTCAATCCCCTGGGAGCCTATAAGAGTGTGGGTAGTCCCGCGCCGATGCTGTTGTCGCCTGCACAGAGCTCGCTAAGAACATTTACTCTGTTTTGGCGCCTTCTTGGGGTTTAAGATGGTTATAGACGACACTCCACAAACAGGAGGTGTGATCTGCTCTTTTCACCACTGCAATCATCACTATCACCGTCACCACCGCCCACCACCACCACCACCATCATCATCATCATCATCACCATCGACATGCCATCACCAATCACCATCATCATTACCATCAATTACTATTATCACCATCACCCTCACTCACTAATATCACCACCATCATTTATCTTCATCTTCATCATCATCATCATTATCATCACCACCACCATCATTATCATCATCATCACTATCATTTTTATTAGATTCATGTAAACACCATATCATGCTACTGAATACATGAATATGGAGGCATGAATTATGTGATATCAAGAATGGTACTTATAATCTTGCTATGACCTGATGATTTTATTTACCGAAGAAGATAATGCATAAGTTATTTATTTGCTTATTTATTTATATTTATTTTTACTCAGGCTGGGAGTGGGCACAAGAGCTGACCCCATGACAGCCCACAGGTCAACTCAGTAGCACCCATCTGCCTGAATGAGGTCATCTGCAGACTTCATTGCTTTCCCCATCACCACATTTATTAATCAATTTATTTATATTTATTCTTTACCACTGGCTGATTTCCTTTTGTGACTAGCTTTTCTTCTTTTTTTCTTCTTCTCCTTCTTCTTCTTCTTCGTCTTCTTGTGTCCTTTCTTCTTCCTCCTCTTCTTTTCTTCTTCTTCTTCTTCATCTCCTTCTTCTTCTTTTTCTTCTTCCTTTTCTTTTCTTCTTCTTCTTCATTTCCTTCTTCTTCTTCATTTTCTTTTTCTTCTTCCTCTTCTTTTCTTCTTTCTTTATACTTTTTTCTTCTTCTCTTCTTCTTCTTGCTGCCTCCACACAACTTCTTCCCACTCAGTAAAGGCCTCTCGTGATAAAAGGCGGTTCAATACTACACCTAATTCCTTTATTTCGAAAACTCTCTCTCAAGATGAATAAAATCGTCGGGTGGCATGATGAATAAAAACAAAATGACATCAGAGGGAAGGGGTTGACGGGAAACTCTTCGCTGGGAAATGTGTTTGACTCGAATTGCTTCTCTCTCTCTCTCTCTCTCTCTCTCTCTCTCTCTCACACACACACACACACACACACACACTAGATCCATCAGTTTCGGCCAGTTAAGTTCCACGTCAGATCAAAACTGCTTTAGTGTGTGTGTGTGTGTGTGTGTGTGTGTGTGTGTGTGTGTGTGTGTGTGTGTGTGTGTGTGTGTGTGTGTGTGTGTGTGTGTGTGTGTGTGTGTGTGTGTGTGTGTGTGTGTGTGTGTGTGTGTGTGTGTGTGTGTGTGTGTTCGCGCACCAAATTTTCCTCCAACGTCCTGGATAAGAACTTTAGCGTTAAGTATGCAGATAAGGATGAAGAACAGCCCACTCCCTCTTCAGAGTGGGGCTATATTCTTTTCACCTTGACCTGGCTCATATTTTTGTCCTCCTGCAGCTTATTTCTCGTAGTTCAGGGACAGAAAAAGACAATACTACGGCTCTTCTCTTCATCCGTCCCACAGTATTTCTTCATATCATATTCTACCATTAATCTACTTTTAAAACTCTGCTTTAAAACGGAGAGATGGGAATTCTAGGTCAAGTTAAAGTAAAAACAGATCCCCTATAGTCCACCTGTTAGGAGGGTCATGGCTGTATTTGTTAGGAAAGGATGATCGCGACTGTCACTTGTCACTTGATGAGGCTGTAGATTTTGCGATTAGTGTTGAGATAGTCCTCTGATACTAGTTATTATACGGTATGGTAGTTGTTATATGTCAGGTTCTCTCTCTCTCTCTCTCTCTCTCTCTCTCTCTCTCTCTCTCTGAGCAAGTCGTGATCTAGAGCCGTCTCCTCTGCCTGTACCGTAAGTAAAGATGACCAGACAGTATGGCTCTGAAATAAACCCTGGTCCCTCGTCACCCCATGGAGGGATCAGGAAAGAGAAGAACTACATTAGCCTAAGAGTTAATTGATAGAGAAGTCCAGGGAGCGAAGATATAAGTCCTCCTTCAGCGACAG
This sequence comes from Coenobita brevimanus, assembly GCF_032717465.1. NCBI lineage: Eukaryota > Metazoa > Arthropoda > Malacostraca > Decapoda > Coenobitidae > Coenobita > Coenobita brevimanus. The sequence goes on along the minus strand of NC_137061.1, from coordinate 10,093,499 downwards.
ATGCCAAAAAATCTAACAATCAGCGAATGCAAGAAACTGTTCTTTTGCACATGACTGGATAAGGCGTCGTAAATTATAAGTGGATACGCTTAACATTTACTGGTGCTTACACATGATTGGATATGGCGTTGTAAATATATAAGTGGTTAGGCTAAACATTTACTGGTGTGCTGGCCTGTGTATCTGTAACATTTATAACCTACGCATCATCTGCCGTCATGGGATAGGGAGGGGACTGAGGGACGTCTGTACACCCGGGTAGCTCCACCGCCCAGCCACACCAATGCCACCACCTACAGGCGTCCCTCTCTAGCACCTGTGAGGATTTTAAGAAATGACTCCTCGTGGTGTAAGAAGGCTCCGTAGCACCTGTCTATTATACATTTATTTGCACATAGGTATCTTTAATATCTCTGTTATATTGTTTCTATGTCGATATATACAGGACATAATGAACATACAGGGTAATACTAAGGCGTAATAAACCGGTAGGAGGGGAGAATGAGACCGAGGATGAGATGAAGTGATGGAGTGGAGAAGTATATGAGAGAGGAGGGGGTAAGCTGAGGGGAGGGCAATGAAATGGCGGGGGACGGCAGCGACATGGCGGGGGACAGGATGACATGGAGGCAATTTGTCTGTGGCCATCCCTTACGGGATTAAGGCGTCTGGCTATAGATAGACAGAATAAACCGATGCAAAACACACACACACACACACACACACACACACACACACACACACACACACACACACACTCAAAGGAAGACGTGCTCAAAAACTTCCTAAACTACAAGAGGACGGTGTTTACCAGTGCTATGTGTGGTACGGCGGGTTTCATGTGTTATGATACACGCCCAGCAAGGCCGTGGCGGCATCTGACAACCCGCCCAGTGTGGTTGGTAGTAATCTGGTTTACAAATATCTGTAATGAAATCTAATTAATACCAAAACATTAATCAGCAACAACCCACTACTTCACACAGCGATGTAAACGCCTGCCGCCTCACTATATTACTACCAACCAAACAGGGAGGGTTGCAGACAACGCCACTGCCTTGGTAAATGTGTATCGAATTACCTAGGGCCTACTGTACTAGTGGCAATGCATCATACTGTACGATGATGCACTCCAGTACACTCTACGCTACACTGCACCACACCACAGGCTATTATACTACCTTGCTCTTCACCACACTACCACGGACACTACAACACACTACGCTACAATACACTGTACCCCACTCATACCACCACATACCACATCACAATGCACCATACTAGTGACCCTGTTGATATCTATAGGGTCTCTACACTACACTACACTACACTACACTACACTACACTACACTACACTACACTGCATTACACTAGGCTTAATAATAAGTACTCAGTAAGTGCAACACCCGGGCCGCACAATCGTTCTTCAGCCCCTTCCACACACCAGCGGGCACCTGTGTTTTTGAAGTACGGTATGGTAGGATAACGAAAAACAAAAAAAAAATGTTAGTAAAAATTGGTGTACGCGTGATGAAGTGAAGCACCTTCCCTGCGTCTGATCTACTGTTTATAACTTTATTGGTCATCATACTTTGAAAGTGGTGAGCACCGTGCCCGGACTGTGTGGAGGGGCATTAACACCCAACGTCTGACCCCTCCTGTGCCCTTCACCTACGACCGATTGCTTTCAAAATCAAACTTCGTCATCCTTACCTGACCCTTAACCCATCCATTGTTTGGTTTAGATCAGACTGAGTGTTTGAGCTGACTTTACCCTGTGACTCTGACCTTTGAGCTATTCTTCTGAAAATAGAATATCATCTTGGGCTTAACAAAGACCTTTCCACCAAGTTCCCTTCACCAAATCAAACCTATTCGAGTTAAAAGTCGGGATTTGACCTTGTCCTATGACCCTTACATCCGACCGATTGCTCTCAAAACTGAATCACCTCATCTTTCCCTGCCCCTCAATCCTAGGATCAAGTTAGGTCAAAATCGGATCAAAAGTGCTTGAGTTTATGCGGTCCTTGATCCAGGACCAAGGACCTGCTTCAACTATTATCCCTTTGATGAACCTCGGTCATTACGGCAAATTTCGTACAATTATATCTGGTAGTTTTTCCTTAATATTGCTGACAGTAAGACAAACAGGACCAAACAAAAAACCTCCTACCTCTGCGTACGCGGGTGTAATTACAATGCACTGCATTACACCACACCACACCACACCACACTACACTACACTGAGCTACACTACACCATACCATACCACCACGCCACAGCAGATCACACACCCCACCACACCACACCACACACCACACCACACAACACACCACACCACACCACACCACACCACACCACATACTATCTTTATCCAGAGCTCAAAAAAGCTATGAAGAAAAGCAAAGAAAATAAAAGAATAAAAGTTTGTCGATATATTTAAAATTGGTGTAACAACTGTGTGTGTGTGTGTGTGTGTGTGTGTGTGTGTGTGTGTGTGTGTGTGTGTGTGTGTGTGTGTGTGTGTGCGTGCGTGCGTGCGTGCGTGCGTGCGTGTGTGTGTGTGTGTGTGTGTGTGTGTGTGTGTGTGTGTGTGTGTGTGTGTGTGTGTGTGTGAGAGAGAGAGAGAGAGAGAGAGAGAGAGAGAGAGAGAGATGAACAAATACACGAAAAGATAAACGCTTCTTTAAGCCTAGACAGAGCCATCCTTGAGATAGGGAAAAAGAAAAAAAACTAGATAAAGTCTTAGATATAAATGTAAATAAATAAATCAATCAATAAATAATAAACAATAAATGCTTCCCGGGGCGTCGGTTGTAAAAAAGTGTCGTGCAAGTTTGGCGCGCAGTAAAAAACGAATCGGATTGAATTAAATCTTTGGGCTTCACTTTGGCGCTGATCAAAGTAAATAAAGCGATGGATTGGTCGCTTTGTACCCGATTCCTGTTGCTTTGTTTTTTAGATCTTTGACCAGTTTTTGTGCAGGCGTCTCCTAGCAACTTGGAGAGAGAGAGAGAGAGAGAGAGAGAGAGAGAGAGAGAGAGAGAGAGAGAGAGAGGTGTCATTTTTAAACAACCTCACATTCTAAATGGCTCAAGGGATACCGTAACGCATCTTTCCCAGCGACTTATCCTCCACGTTCCCCAAACCACCATGATATCAAAACAATATAAACCACTTATATGAGAATGTCAGGGTGATGTATGAAGAATAAATCGCATACAAGGAGGTGTTAGACGCTTCCTGTGCCACTAAATAAGTCTGGCAATTTCCCCCGTCCATTATATATTACCTCTCTCATTCTCCCAATACCCTCAGCTGAATCAAACCGTCTTGTGCTGGCCAGACGGTTACCATTAGGGAAGATTAATCGATGTGGAGGGGTTAGATTGCGCCTTCATTAACCCCTTCAGTACCAGACATTCCTTAAAGATGAATAAAATCGTCTGGAGGAAGTGAGAATAAAACTGAAAGGAGCCATCGATGTGAAGAAGTCAACCCTCCCTCTCTCTCTCTCTCTCTCTCTCTCTCAGACGATTTTATTCCTTTGCGGAAGGCTTTAGAAATGTAGAGGTTAGTTAAAACCTCCAACAACCCCTTCAGTAGCAGAGCCCTATCCTAAAAACTGAATAAAATCGTCTGGAGGCAGCAAGACTATTTTCACTACCTGAGGGATGACTTTTCGTGCCTTGGGGGATTGATAAAGCCTTCACTAACCCCTTCTGTAACCAACCCCTTCAGTAACCAACCCCTTCAGTAACTAATTCCTTCAGTAACGAACCCCTTCAGTAACTAATTCCTTCAGTAACTAATTCCTTCGGTAACTAACCCCTTCAATAACCAACCCCTTCAGTAACCAACCCCTTCAGTAACTAGTTCCTTCAGTAACGAACCCCTTCAGTAACTAATTCCTTCGGTAACTAACCCCTTCAATAACCAACCCCTTCAGTAACCAACCCCTTCAGTAACTAACCCCTTCAGCTTAGGGATGACTTTTCGAGCCTTAGAAGTTTGACTAAGCCTTCACTAACCCCTCCAGCACAAAGACATCCTAGGTTCAGCTGAGTAAAATCGTCTATGGGCAGCAGGAACTCACTATAACTTGCTGGTGCTGGGGAGGCGAGGCTTCTGCAACTGGCCATCGCTTCTTTTAATTTCTCGGGATGTGCTTAAGGTCGGTAATCCCTCAAACTCCGCCACAACTTTGATCCTAAGAAGCTCACACGCCTCGGCCCCAAGTTGGCCAACACCGAATGCTTTCCTTCTCACCTGGACTCTGTTGTAATTTTTTCCTTTACCTTTTCTAGGGCTTTCCACCTGTAGCCTGTTTTCCCTTGATGGAACTGGGCAACTCACACAACTTCAATGATAATTCGTGATTGCATGCACTCGTTTTCTCGTCTCCCTAACACCTTTTCATAAACGATTTATTTTGTTTATTACATCTTACTCTTGTGTTATATAAATCCTCCAAATATCGCCATACTCTTCATGTATAACGTACTACAGGATACTAACTAGTCATATCCAAAAATAAATCGCTAAGAAACGGGTGCTAAGGAGCCTGCTTATACGATAAGAATACGAGCCATGAACTTCCGTGCGCCTTAGTTTTGTTTTTCATCTGACGGAACTGGTCCATTCCCGCAATTTGTGTACTGTTATGTTTGCTTGAAATCTGAGAGGCCTTACTTATGATGCAGAAACGAGTGTTCTTGGTTACTAGTCAAATCAGTCCTCCAGTCTGACAACACTTGGCCACCAACTGAGCTGGAAGGAACTACGGATTGGTCAGGTTACAACAAACACACTGTAGTGAAGCGAGATCCAACCATTTTAATAAATATAATTGGTGCTAGATTTGTCAAAGTCTTCCTACGTTTTGACATGTCGCGACGCAGTAAATATCAAGGCAAGGCTCCAGTCCAGCGGTTATTACCGTTATGTAGCTTAACAAGATTTTGACAGGGCATGTAAAACTACATTTTTTTTTTTTCCACAGCTCAAGAGGCCTCCTTGAGAAAGGCCTCGGCCTCGGCTTCCAGGCTACTTGAAAAGATAGGCCTTGGCCTCGAGACCTAAGACCGAATCCACACCAAATGCATACTGGTGTGGGCGGGAGTTCTGTATCACTGAAACTCATAGAAGTTCTCGCCCGCACCCACCTGCGTCCAGTGGGGCCACTTAATGGGTTACAGTGATGTAAAGTTCCCGCCCGTGGCCGCCCACACGAGCATGCACTGGTGTGGATGCAGGGTTAGGCAAGGTCTCACCCTCACGTCCCTCAACTACGAGAGGGTTATTGGTACTGTACAATACCAGTATGAACACCCAGACTCATATCACTGATTGTCAGCTGTTTAAAACTGTCTGGCGCTAGCTAGAATGATATACTAGATCCCTCCCCCCACCCATGAGAAGGTGAAGATCCCTGATAACTATGGAACCACAACCGTGGTCGATTAAAAGGAAGAAAATGTCTCCGTGTTGACCCTCTCGCCGCTCAATAACTAAGCGAGGGATAGCTTTCATACTCACCGAGTCCAACCTCTCACTTGCTGAATACAAGTGTATGACGTTCCCTGCGATCGAATACTATATTCTGTTCACTTTAACCTGGTCTAAAACTGCAATCTCTCCGTCTAGACTGTTGACCAGTAACAATATATAACCACTACTACATGATGCTAGTCACGAGGAAGTTCCATAGAAAAGATGTACAGCCGACGCATTGTCTATTTCTGCCACTGAGCTACGTGAAATAAGCTGTAAATGGACAATAATTTGGGCCAAGTTAAAGTGAACAAGAAGCGGTGCCAGGGCACCGCAAACCCGTCCTCGGCAGTCATTTTAGTGCTGATGTATAAACACAACAAGATATCTAGTCAAAGATGTTACATATCAAATTTGGAGTAAATCGGGTGAAAACTGATGATTTTATGCCCACTTGAAATTTTAGGCCCGACCCACCTGACACTGACCCCTCTACCGCTAAGTGGGGGTGACCCCCCCCCCTGATGTAGTGAGGCATGCTATAAGATGCAGATTTGAAGATGCACCTTGGGGTTTTGGTTTCATGTCGATATTAAGACTTTGAAAGGCGTTATGGAGAAAAAAGTATGTTTTAAAACATTTTTTGGGCCTACAGCCTGGGCCTTGGCCCAATTTGGCCCAAAATTTAATCAGTCGTGATCAGAAAGTCATAGCCCATCATCCTTGTAATTTTAGTCAAAGTCGCACCGGTAGGTTTCGCGTAAAGTTGTTAACAGACAGACAGAGAAACAAAGACAAACCGAGTGAAAACAATACCCGTCCCCGAGCCCCCCCTTGGGGCGGGGGCGGGTGATGAACTATACCGGTGGCCTGACCATGGGGGAAGGGGGGGGGTGAGGTCCATGGTAACTACGGCCCTGCACCATGAGTGGGTTAATGGAGCCGGTATTAACACTCTCAGGCCCCTTGATAACTACGCACCCCTGCATCTTGATCGATTAAAAGGAAAAAAATGTCTTTGGTCTTGACTCTCTCACCTCCCAAAGTTGAGCAAGAGATCTCCATCAGGGACTGTGTTTGCATTGACAGGGGGGGGGGAGTTGGAGGGGGGGATAGAGAGCGTGGGGGGGAGGTGTGATGCCTTTTCTCTCTCCTCCCCTCCCTTCTTGTTCTCTCCCTCCCTATTATTTCTTCTCTACACCTTTACGCTTCTTCCTTCCTTTATTATCTGGTCTCCTTTACTCTGTCAATTCTGTCTAAGGGAAGTGGGGAGGGGAAAGGGGTGGAGGTAGGGCAAGGTGTGGGGTTGAGTGGGGCGAAAGAAATGGGAGAGGGGAAGAATGGGGAGGGGTAAAGGAGTGAGGAGTAGGGGTGAAGAAAGGAACTGGGAATGGGAGGGGTGAAGGAAGGGGCTGGGAATGGGGATGGTGAGGGGTGAAGGGTGGGGGTGACAAAGAAGGGGTGGGGTGGGGAAAGGGTGTTGGGTCGGGAGAAGGAATGGGTAGGGAAGGAATGGTGGGAGAGATGGGGTGGGAGTGAGGTTGGGGAGAACAGAATCGGAGAGAAATAAAGGAGAAGTGGAAGGGAGAAGCGGAGATAAGGGTAAGGAAAGAAGAGAAGGAATGAGGCAGCATGGAGAGGGAAGGAGGAAAGGGTAAGAGGGAGAGGGAAGGAGGAAAGGGTAAGAGGGAGAGGGAAGGAGGAAAGGGTAAGAGGGAGAGGGAAGGAGGAAAGGGTAAGAGGGAGAGAGAAGGAGGAAAGGGGAACAGGGAGAGGGAAGAGGTCAGAGCGGAGGGGGGGGAGGAAATAAAAGGGACGAATGGGAGACAGAAGAAGAGGGAAGAAGGGAGGGGAAGCAGGGAGGGAGGGGGGATGGAGGAGAGGGTATGAGGAGGTGGAAAAGGGTGGAAAGGGAGACAGAGAGATGTAATGAGAGAAGGAGGAAGGGAGGAGAGAATGAGAAAGTGAGAGGAAAGAGGGAAGGAGAGGAAAGGGAGAGGCCAAACACTACTCAGAACATTTTTGACTTCCACGGCATCAAGTTGAGTTTCTTTAAGTTACACTTTAAGATAAATACTCCAAAAGCTCCTCCACGCTCTCTCTCTCTCTCTCTCTCTCTCTCTCTCTCTCATTTACTCCTACACACACACACACACACACACACACACACACACACACAGTATTCTCTCATGCCCCTTTTCACACACAGTCACTCACATTATCTATTACTCGCTCATTTTCAGTCTAATTCACTCTCTCTCTCTCTCTCTCTCTCCACTTCTTCCTTGGTCATTCTCTCTTCCTTTAATCCTCAGGCTTACTAACTTACCATTCGCCTCTCTCTCTCTCTCTCTCTCTCTCTCTCTCTCTCTCTCTCTCTCTCTCTCTCTTTCTCTCTCCATCCATGAACAGGGTGTAAATACTTCTAATGGTGCTGGAATCGCTAGGTCTGTGTGGTCTGTGTATCTACGTCATTATTACCCCACCTTCCCACAAAACTCTATCTTTTTCCTCTCACTTTTTCTCTCCAATCTTGAACTCCCTTCCACTCCTTCCTCCATTTCCTCCCCCCCCCTCTCTCTCTCTCTCTCTCTCTCTCTCTCTCTCTCACACACACACACACACACACACACACACACACATACACACTCACACACACACACACACACACACACACACACACACACACACACACACACACACACACACACACAACACCTCTCCCACATACTGTACACCCAACGCCCTCCTACACACATATCACCATAATCACCACCACCACACCACCGTCATCATCGCCATCATCATCATCATCACCATCACCATCATCATCATCATCATCACGAACACTATAACAAGCCCTCCTGGATGACAAAATCTCTTCCCAACACAATGCCCAGGTACAAGAAGGAGTTAAATTGGTCACCTGTCCTGAGTGTGATTTGACAAGGTAAAGTTTGGTGTGAACAAATTAACTTACTTTCAGGGTTTTAGTTGCTGTTACAGGTAGGCGGACTTGGATTTTCTTCAGACCTTACCTGTACTCAACTGGCTGGGTACGTGTGTGTGTGTGTGTGTGTGTGTGTGTGTGTGTGTGTGTGTGTGTGTGTGTGTGTGTGTGTGTGTGTGTGTGTGTGTGTGAGATAACCCAGTCACTACGGTACTCAGTTATTTCACTCCTGCCATCTTCAGACGATTTCCCTTAGCTACTGTGACACTTCTCCACATGAAGAGAGGTAAACAAAGCCTTCATTAACCTTCCACTCAATCCTCCATCAGCTAAATAAAATCGTCTGGCAGCTGCAAGAACACAGTAAATCACCATACAGTATGGATTTATGAGTGGCTGGGACTGACTGGATGGGATTAATGACTCACTCACTGACTTTCCCACTGACTCACTAAGTAGGAAAGTACTAGCCCCTTCCTTACGATGACCTAGCCTAAGGAAATCGTCTGTCGGGCTTAAAATAAATTACAAAAGGACATCTTGGTACTGCGAGGCAAAAACCGTCTCTCGGGCAGGGGGGGTTTTCAGCTTCATAAAATCGTCTGAGGATGGCAAGAATTAGATGCAGATTCGTAACACCTTCTTAGCGATTTATTATGCATATCAATAGCATTCTCTTCTGTGTTACTTATACTGTTTTATTATCGACGCGTGTTGCACCAGTGACACAATGGGATACTGAGGTCATGCAGAATAAATCGCTGAGGAGGAAGTAATACGGCAGTTACATCACCTGAAATACGTAACTTCCTATATAACGGATATCATTTCTTATCTTCACTGCGCGAGGTGGCCCTAAAAGAGAGAGAGAGAGAGAGAGAGAGAGAGAGAAAAAGTCTGACCGTATCAGGAATTTAATACATCGGATGTCATAGTGGTAGGAGGTGGCGCTCCATCATCCACTCACTTGATATAGTGCTGCCCACTTCTTCCTCCACCTTCATCATTCTTTTTCTGTGTCTGTCTTCCTCTCTCCCTATTTCTCCCATCTTCCCTGTCGTTTTTTATTACTCTTCTTTCCTTTCCAGGTGGCTTTACATTGAGTGACAAGCCTAATGGTTTCCAGGAAGCCACGGAGCCATTTACAACGCTGGGTGGTAGAAACAACTAACTATTATGGCGTCTGGCTACAGTGAGATAAATAGATAGACAGACAGATAGAGAGGTAGACAGACAGACAGACAGACAGACAGACAGATAGGCTGATTGACTGATTGACTGACTGACAGATAAAGATAGACAGTGGGACGTCATAGCGGTGAATGGGTTACTGAACGACGTAGACGACACTTCAACTCAATGGTGTCATATCTACAGTTTTTTCACCTTAACCTGACCCAGATTTTCGTCTTCTTGTAGCTTATTTCACGTAGCGCAGTGGAAGGAAAGGGCACAAGAACTCTACGCCCACAGCACCTCTTCGTGACTAGCATCGTTTCCCAGTGCTGATCTCCTGTTACAACTCTGCATTCAAGATAGCGGGTTGGCAATTTTAGGCCAAGTTAGAGTGAGAAGAGGATAGTGTATTTTTGCTGCCTTCAAAAGATTTATATTATTTTACGACGAATATCTTGTAGTAAAGAAGTAAAGGAATCCATTTATCCTTTTATTAACAGAGGTCTTCCCCTGTCTAAATATTATTCTCATGTAGCAGCAGCAATAAAAGCAATACACCCAACACTTACTGAAGAGGTTGACTAGATATTTCCCCTGGTCGTTACTGAGCAGGGATGTCGGGACGTAATCAAATCGCCAGTCGGTAGCTAATATATAGATGGTGAATAAAATGTGGGTCATGACTGGGATTATAATATGAAGGAGCGACAGGAAAAGAGAGAGAGAGAGAGAGAGAGAGAGAGAGAGAGAGAGAGAGAGAGAGAGAGAATAATCGTAGTCGGGGCATGAACAAACACTACTTGTAATCCCTTCACTATAGTCAGTTTGTTTTCACATGACGGAACTGGGCCACTCCTACAACGTGAATAGTAAGGCTGATATTCTCGCTGGGTAAGCAACCTCCCTAACTCCTCCTCCGTAGCGATTTAGTTTTGAATATGGCTGGTATCCAATTGTACGCTATTTATGTGGGGTACGGCAGTGTTAGAAGTGATTAAGTAACACAGAATAGGAGGGTAATGGCCGTTTCACACTGGAGGCGATGCTAACTACCCTACGGTCGGAAGGTTGATATGCTTAAGAGATGATTTTTAATACTGGAAGCGAAGTCGGCGAGTTACGTTGCGGATGTTGCGGTAAGTTGTATCACTGGAGCCATGGAAGGCAGTACCCAGTGGGCCAAGGAGGAGGAGGAGGAGGAAGATGTGGAGGAGGATGAGGAGGAGGAGGAGGAACTATTATTGGTCACTCTAATCATTACCAAATAAAAAGAAAAGGGTACCAGACAAATGTGAAAAGAAAAAAAGCTGGACGAATACCATCGCCTATTTCAAGAATTTTCAGGTGATGAGGGAGAATTCCGGCACTGTTTTAGGCTGTCTCCACTCAGTTTAATGAAGTTATATCAGTGATTGAACGAGACATCCAGAAACAAGATACAAACTACAGGCAGTCCCTAAGCAAAACAGACAGACTGGCGGACTGTGGCAACTGCCTCCTCAAGCACTCCAGCGCTAAGCTATGTCGAGAAAAATCGCGGAGGCGGTGATCTGGAAAGCTACGCAAGCGACGTCACACGCAACCGTTGCATAGCATCACATCCAGTCTGAACAGCCTCACTCATAATAATGCAAGCAATTGAAAGCCACGTCGCTTCCCATCCGCAGCATTGCTAGTATAGCATCCTGTGTGAAACGGTCTGAAGGTGTAATAAGCAAAGTAAATCGCCTAGGAAAAGGTGTTAGGGAGCTTCCTTAACGAACGAGATTAGGGGCGTAAGTCGTGGTTATAATTATGCAATTCACTGAGACTTAGTTATGACGCAGATGAGTCTCCTTGGTAACTATACTATGTTCACTTATACCTGGCCTATAATTGTCACCTCACATTTTGAATACTCAGCTGTAACAAGGTTAATACTAAAAAATGATGCTATGGTTCATTCACCTTAACTTGGCCCAAATTTTCATCTTTTTGCATCTTATTTCACGTAGCTCAATGACAAAAAGAAATACCGCGGTTCTACTTCTTTTCTGTAGCACTTCTTCGTGACTAGCATCATATTCAAGTACACCGTTATAACTCAGTGTTTAAGATGGACGGATGATTTGGCCAAGGTAAAGTAAACAGAGTATAGTCACGAAGAGGAGCTATGGAAAGGATGCAGAGCCCTGTCATTATCTTGTTCTGCCACTGAGCTACATGGAATAAGACACACACACACACACACACACACACACACACACACACACACACACACACACACACACACACACTGGGCCAGGTTAATGGGAGGAGAACATGGACATATCAACCCTTCAATCTTAATAAAAGTGGCCATCAAGTGGGCTGAGACGAGAGAGTAAGCTTCGTTAAAACAAACACGCTAGTCCAACAAGGTCTTCAAAAAAATAAAATAAAAATCTAAATGCGTAGACTACCCTAGAAAAAAAAAATCTTGGTACTGAAAGGACTAATCAGTAGAGGGATCGCAGGGTGATTAAAAACGATTCTTTTCCTAGGAGGGTCTACGGAAAAATAAGTTGAAAATATCCATCATCTCGGTTCATTAGGAAGGAAGTGGGATTCAGGTTATAAGGCTGAATTAATGTTTTCCCTAGTCTACCCTGGAATTAAAAAACGAGAAGTATATAATGGTCTGGGTAATATGTTTGAAAGAGAGAGAGAGAGAGAGAGAGAGAGAGAGAGAGAATATCAGTGTCTGAGAATGTGTGTGTGTGTGTGTGTGTGTGTGTGTGTGTGTGTGTGTGTGTGTGTGTGTGTGTGTGTGTGTGTGTGTGTGTGTGTGTGAATAACATCATTAATTACTCTTCAAGAAATGAATAACAGGCTTCTATGTCACCATTAACTAGGCCTTCATCTTCAGTACTAAGCTGTGAGGAAGAGAATAACACTAGAATACGATGCCAATTTGGGCTAACACTATATTATGCTAGTCACGAAGAAGTGCTATAGAAAGGATGCACAGGAGACGTAATATTGTCTTAATCTGCTACTGATCCACGGGAGATAGGTTACCGAAGAAAAATTTGGCCCAACTTAATGTGAACGAACTATAGTCAGGAATGGAAGAAATAGCACTGACATACTGGCACTTACAATGAAAAGGTCTTGAATCTGGCACTGTTATATTTGATGTTTTCTTGGAGGGAACAGTCTTGTGGACTTTCTACTCTTTGGTTCCTTCTTCCCTGCAACTTTTTTTTTTTTTTAATTTGTGCAGATAGAGGATGTCTTATGAAATGTCTGTGAGGATTCAGGGCGTTATGCTGTGGCTAATTTTGAGGAAACTTGTATCAATATAGGTTCAAGTCTCAACCGTGACGAATTACATTTACTGACAACCTTACGGGAGAAAATTATTACCCCACAAGGTCATCAGGTCTTGTGGCTCCGTAACAGCACAGAATCTGACCCAGATGGATATAGCATTTTTTTTTTACTCAGAATTACCCACATTACCACCTGTAGTTTCTCGCAAATCTAGCATGAAACACTGTACATAAATATCGACAAAGATTTCACAAGTATTCCTGTGTCAAGAGGGTCCAAGTCAGGCCGGAACTGTTACATTTTCACACTAGACATAATTGCAATCGGTGAGTGTAATTCCTACCATCTGACCAAATCACGGCGCTGGGAATGTTGGTAATACGCTCCACACTATATCTACCTGGCCAGACAATAAATCGCCTCCACGTCACCCTGTACTCATCCATCTGCCTATCTTCTCTCCAGCTCACACCACCCTCACTCATACCCCTCTCCACCCCATCCTCAACCTCATTCTCGGTCTTCCTCTCCACCTCCCTCTAACTCACACCACCATTACTCATAACTCCACCCAATCACTCCATCTCATCCTCGGTCCTCCCCTCCTCTTCCCTCCGAGTCACACCTCTCTCACTCGTAACTCCACCCCATCCCTCCATCTCATCCTCGGTCATCCTCTCCTCCTCCCTCCAAACTCACACCACCCTCACTCATATACTGTATACCTCTCCATCCCATCCCTCCACCTCAACCTCGGTCTTCCCCTCCTCCCTCCAACTCGCACCACCCTCACTTTCCAATCCATCCTTCCACCTCATCCTCATTCTCCCTCTCCTCTTCAACTTTACTCTCCTAGTCGATCTCTGCAACTCTGACCCTTAAACATAATTAGTACACCTTAACACGGACACATCTTTACTCCTACTGCCACCAGACGATTTTATTCAGCTGTGGAGGGACGCCTGGCACCAAAAAGATAATGAAGGTTTGACATATATCTCCCACGTTCAAAATTTTATCCCCGGCTGAGAGATGAAGCAAGAGTACGAGGAAGCCCTTAAAAGACGTCATCGTACTGAAGAGGTTAGTTTGTCTCCCACTGCCACGTTATCTGTGCAGTAGTCATTCTCTCTCTCTCTCTCTCTCTCTCTCTCTCTCTGGAAAGGAAAACTCAAAAGGCATCATTGTACAGAAGAGGTTAGTTTGTCACCAAGCGTCACGTTATCTGTCCAGTAGTCCTCTCTCTCTCTCTTTCTCTCTCTCTCTCCACGTGTCCTACCTTCCACTCGTATCAACCCAGGATCAGGGCAGCAAATGGCTCCGTCCACGATAACGCTATTGCCAGGGGAAAAAAAAAAAAATCTATGAATTACTAACGAAAAAAAAAACATCACGTGACATTTTCTCTGAGTAATATAATCGCTGTAAAAATATTCCTTCGTCTGCCAGATAATATTCCTTCCTGTCCATCTCTTCACACCGACGACGCACCTCTATTTCAACGATTTATTTCTTTCTCTTTTCGCCCCATCAGAAGCGTAAGGGCCTTGATTATTTCTACTCAGTCACCACACTTAAATGCGAAGGTAGCCAGCCTCACCCTCCCCTGAGTAGCATTGTGTAATAAACCCCAGCCAACCCTCAGATGTAAACCCTTATGGATGCCTCAGCCCACTAGTCCACCAGGCGTCGATTTTTGTTTACTTGAGTGCTACGTACATACACAGAAGATACAATACTTATGACCCGTGCTAGATGGTGTGGCCGTGATGAGAGAGAGAGAGAGAGAGAGAGAGACGGGGGGAAGGACCTACTCATCTATCCATGCTGGCTCAGGTGTCAATTTGTGAGGATATACTTTCTCACACACGCTGCCCCCCATCTCTCTCTCTCTCTCTCTCTCTCTCTCTCCAGCTCCTTCAGTACGATGGCGCCTTTTATAATGTTACTGTGGCTACTTCCGAGTGATGTTAATCGACTCAACATGGATCTCACTGACTTAACTGAGTGACTGTAAGTTCCATCAACCTTTTTTTCTATTATTATTATTAACTTTTTATATTCTAGGTGTTGAAGAGGAACGCCTTCATGTGGCAGCACTGAGGTAACTGCGTCATACTCTGGGCATAGGCTTCACAGCCCGTTCTCTAATGTCCAGCAGTCTTCGTACTGTACACCTCCACATACCGCCACTTTGGCACTAACACCCACCGTCCATACTGAATACATGCTAGGACTGCCTCATACTGGACTGGCGTGTTTGTATCAGCGGAAGTATATTAACGACATGTCAGCGGGTCTTTTGGATTAGTAAAATCTGCTGTAACGAAATTCAAATCCTTAAACTCTTCTCTGCCTCAGCCAGGATTCGAACCTGGGACCATTAGAACTGCGGACCACCCCTCTATCGATTGGAGGGAGTGGTGGTTATACAAACGTCCCTCAGCTCTCTCTCTATTCCCCAGGGGGATGACTACAGGTGAGGGACAGCTTCCGCCTGCAGTCTACTGGGTTCACATTCATAAACACCTGGCTACGACTACTGCCACTACTACCCTAATATATTATCTTTTTACTAACAGCAAACGATTTTATTAAGCTCATGAAACTTCTCTCGTAGATAAGGAGTCAACCTCTTCACTTCGAGGAATACCCCTTTTTGGTAAATTTCACTTACTCTTCGGTAGTCAGCATAAAAAAAAAAGACAGACAAAAAACTTCCTACACTGAAGCAACGAGCACCTTCACTACGAGGCCACCACAGTTTAATAAAATTCACTAATGGCAGCAGGTATGCAATTAATGACAGCCACGGTTCCCAGGGGAGTGCAAGGTGGCCACACACAGCCACAGTGCCTTGACAGACTCCTGTACATATTGCAGTAATGATTAATTAACATACAGGATTAATGAACATACGGGATTAGGCTAATGAACATACGGGATCAATGATTACTGAACATTGAGGAAGTCGGCATCTCATGACTTGTTTGCGTGGTTTAACCTTTGACCCCTTTAAAACCATATAAATACCTAAAAAAAATTAAAAGGTGTCTTGAGTATCTTGCCAGGGAACAGGCGAAGAACAGTGCCAAACTGAAAAGTGTTTGGACGAAAGAGGGAACGAAAGAAACTGAAGACATACAGTAAGGTTATATCAAAGCTTGGGGAACTAATCATAAGAGAGGCATTTTTCTTCAATACAAAAGAACTCCCTTAAGCTGAGTAAAATTGTCAGTGTTAGTAAAAATAATAAACAAATAAATAAAAAAAGAAAAGAAAATGAAAAGAAAAACTACCATCATCGCAGAGAACAGGTTAAAAGCAGTGTGTTGCGTCAGCCTAGCCTCGGGCCTCTACCAGTAAAGAAGGTTAGCTAGTTCGTCTTTCCAAGTGTGATTTTGTAATAATCGAGATATAGCATGATTGTTGTAAGATAAAAAACATCGGTAATTCATCTCAAGTCAGATGATGGCCATGTGAAAAAAGAATAGGGGGCTGATTTGACATGTAATCAAGAAGACTCATTCCTACGTTTGTGTGAGTGTGTGTGTGTGTGTGTGTGTGTGTGTGTGTGTGTGTGTGTGTGTGTGTGTGTGTGTGTGTGTGTGTGTGTGTGTGTGTGTGTGTGTGTGTGTGTGTGTGTGATCAATGTCATAAAGAAGGAGGTTTTTGCCATACACGAAATACACCATCCATTATGGAATACTTGCCACAGGATATAACACACACAGCAACAACACTCATTACGGGACCATCAATTACCTGGCTGAAGATATACCTGATTTTGGTCTGACATCTTTCTCAATATAATCAGTCGGTTTTACTCAGATCCAACAAATATACCCAACCCCTTTCAGTTCAGTTGATGGTCAGGTGAACGGATCTTGAATCTGGATCTCTGTTATCTTACTTTTGTTTTTTCTTGGAGAGAATAAATTGCGTACTCCTGGCCTTTGGTTCCTTCTTCCTTGCAATAAAAAAAAAAAAAGTGTAGTCAGATTGGAGGGTTGATTTGACTAGTAACCAAGGAGTAACCATGGAGACATTCCTACCTCATAGCTAAACCTACATGGATTTCAAGCAACCACGACATGGCTATCAAATTATGAGTGACCCAGTTCCGTCAGATGAAAACAAACCGAGTATATTAAAGCCTATAGTTGAAATCGTCCCCACCAGTCTCTCGGCACCATTTTCTATTTTATTCTGGCTCCTCTGGACGATTTTATTCAGCGATTTTATTCAGCCCAAGACGGACCTTCCTGGATGAAGTACGGTAAAGGAAAAAACTACCAATTCCTTCACTACAATGGTGGTTTTTCTTTTTTCTTTTTCGTGTGTGTGTGTGTGTGTGTGTGTGTGTGTGTGTGTGTGTGTGTGTGTGTGTGTGTGTGTGTGTGTGTGTGTGTGTGTGTGCGTGCGTGCGTGCGTGCGTGCGTGCGTGCGTGCGTGCGTGTGTGTGTGTGTGTGTGTGTGTGTGTGTGTGTGTGTGTGTGTGTGTGTGTGTGTGTGTGCGTGTGCGCGCGCGCGCGCCGCGCTTCTGCCATCAAACTAATTTAGGTCAAGCAACATGATCTGTCGCTTAGAGGAAGTGAACTGGCCCGAAGAACTTGGAACTTGAAGGAGAAGGAGACCGAGAACGAGGTAAGGAGATCCAGTGTGAATGAATTTCAACGGAAAGTGTAAGAACTGTGACGGAGAGACTGACTAGGAGAGCGTATGAAAGCAAGGAGGCAGAGAGAAGGTGAGGGAGATTGGGAACGAGGAGGAGAGAGAAAGTGTGGGTGAATCACGAGAATATGAACTGTGACGAAGAGACTGACTTGGAGAGCGTATGAAAGCCAGGAGTTTGAAAGAAGGAGAGGGAGACCTAGAACGAGGTGAAAAGATAAACTGCCGGAGTATAAGGGAGGGTGGCGGGTCGTGGGACAGAGAGTTGTTACTGAGTAGGGACAAATGGCTGGAGGTTCCATTTTGGTAAGCCACCCCCTCACAGCATGCGACGTCAAGCAATAGAAGGAAAGATAGATAGAGAGTAAGACAGGCGGATGAATAAATATATATACTACAGTTGCTTTAACCTGACAAAAATCTCTAGCCCTGTTCTGCTCAGCTCATGGTCAGGTAAGGGCAGATATGAGGGCCAGTTTGACTAATAACCAAGGAGACTTAGTACGCCCTCATAACTAATACTCCTCAAGTTCCAAGCAATCACGATTTATCAAAGTTGTGAGGAGAGCCCAGTTCCGTCCGGTGAAATCTAGCCGACTACCGACAGACGGACACACAGAAAGATACACATTCACGAGAGCAGAGTCGGAAAGGACGGAAAAGATTCTGTCGTCTCGTCATTATCCTTAAAATTTTACCTAAAGACTATTTCCGTGTGGAGAAGAATGGCGAACGTCAATATGTGGCCTAATGCGTGTCTAAAATGCTGAGACTTATTTATTTATTTCATCGATGTATTTCCAGCAGACCTTCGGCAGCGACTGACAATGCACCCACACACACGAGCAAAATTTCACCAGCAATTCTCGTGACATTTTTCCAGCCTTCCATACGTATTCTTCCCCACCCAGACGACAGACAGCATCCTTCCTCCTCGCATGCTTTTTGTTGTCTTTTGCTGTGTGTTTTGTATTAATCTCACTTTTAAATAGTTATATAACACCTTCAATTGCCACAGCCTGCAAAAAGGTGTCTGCGAACTTTTTCTTACGGCTATACGCAAAACACCCATGCACACAATGTAAAGAACGACACACACACACACACACACACTACCTTTCCCCATACCGTCTACATCACGACGACTATGATGATGATGATAAAACCCTGGACTCAGCACAGATATACAGACGAAGTTGCGTCCATGGTGCCACCTCTCCATGCCTTCCCTCGTGCTACACGGGCATCTGGTAGCGCTCATGACTGGAATGTCACTCAACCATATTGCAGAACTTCTGCCTATCAGAATTCTTTCATTCCCCGAACTGCATCTCTCTGGAACTCGCTTCCCCAGAGTTGTTTTCCTCCAAATTTCAACCCACAACTGTTCAAGTCTAATTGTTACAGATATTTTATGAACAGAGGACACCAGTAATCTGGTGTATGGATTATTTCTTTTTACCCATTTGTTTTTCCTTCCTCCGTTCTGTTATTTATAAAAAAAAAAAAAAAAAGACAGCTCGATAAAGAGCCACAGACAGACGGACATAATAGACAGACAAATAGGCAGAAATACAGACAGATAAACAAAGACAGAACGATAAAGGTAAATTAAACAGAAACTTAAATAGAAAAACAATATAGACAGACACAAAGACAGATAGACACATACAGACAGACAGATAGACAGATCGAGATACAGATAGACAGATCGAGATACAGATAGACAGACATACAGACAGACAGCCATACGGACAGACAGATAGACAGACACAACACTGGCTCCCATCACACTATAATTATCAACTTTGAGACAGAGGACGTGACGGTAATGGACGGCTATTGCAGGTGAGTGAAGGGCAGGTGAGTGAAGGGCAGCTGGTGGCGGCAGGTGACGGTACAGTGAACCAGGGAGTGCCGGAGAAATTACAAGCTGGTCCATATATTTCACACCCCTTGGACCGTACGCTCGATGATTAAGAATGCTCCGTAACACCACTTCCTCTGCGATTTATTTTGTCTATTACACTCTGCCTTCCTCTTCTGTGTTACTTAAATCATTCTCATATCATCATACTCTACATACATAACGTACAGAATGATATTAGCCAACCGTATCCAAAAATAAATCGGTAAGGAAAACGTGTCAGGGAGCTTCCTTAACCGACGAGAATACGGGCCCTTGACACTACAGCCAGGTTGTTTTCATCTGAGGGGCCTGGGTCAACCGTTACTCCCAGTCCTTCATTTATGCAACAGGTCAACTCTGGAACTGTCTCCCTCTGTCTGTATTTCCTACTTCCTATGATCTCCAGCCTTTCAAGCGCAGTGTGTCCAGGCATCTCGACCGGATCTTGTATTTAGCTCTCTTTTGTATTGTTTTTGTTCTTTCTTGGAAGGAACGGTTTACGGGCTCCTGGCCTTTGGTTCCTTCTTCCTTGGATAAACAAAATCACAAATATCAAGTTGTAAGGTCGTCTGCTCAAACCTTTAATCGCGATGTGAAATGTAAAGCCCTGTCTTTTATTGTCATTATTGAAACGTCTGTGATTATGAGGTAGGGTTAGCCTGCATCCCACATTACAGAGTGCGGTTAGCAACATTACAGCTAAACACATTCCACCTGACCCACTTGCTTCAGAAATTACAGCCAAATATAATAAGCTTCCATTCCACTTTGCAGCTTAATGTTTCATAAAATTCAATGAACCTTATTTATGAGGTATGGATGAGTCTCCTTGGTTACTATGATCAGTGTGTATGAGGTATGAATGAGTCTCCTTGGTTGTTATCAGCAGTTTGTATGAAGTATGGATAAGTCTCCTTGGTTACTATGATCAGTGTGTATGAGGTATGAAAGAGTCCCCTTGGTTACTATGATCAGTTTCTATGAGGTATGAATGAGTCTCCTTGGTTACTGAGATCAGTGTGTATGAGGTATGAAAGAGTCTCCTTGGTTACTATGATCAGTTTCTATGAGGTATGAATGAGTCCCCTTGGTTACTATGATCAGTTACCTGCGTCTACCCTATATCAGCGTTACCTGTGACTATATCAGCGTTACCTGTGTCTATATCAGCGTTACCTGTGTCCACCCTATATCAGTGTTACCTGTGTCTATCCTATATCAGCGTTACCTGTGTCTACCCCCATTTCAGGTGCTCCCTCCCATAACACTTTCCATACAAGTTTCTGCTTCTTTACATCCACTGAGTGTAGGATTAATGACCGTACTATTAAGAGGTGGTAAAAATGTCTACGCCTCCCACACCAGCAGACTGAGCGATCCGTGCAGCACATAAGCTAGGGGAGTGCAATATACGGACTACCCTGTTTTACTTAGGCCTGGTGGTGGAGTGGTTGGAGTGGCCCTGTTGGAGTGATGGCCATGTGCATAGGTTCGGTCATTATGCCTGGGGATATTATTATTATTATTATTATTATTATTATTATTAGTAGTAGTAGTAGTAGTAGTAGTAGTAGTAGTTGTTGTTGTTGTTGTTGTTGTTGTTGTTGTTGCCCCATATTCATCTTAAACGCGAACTTGGTCAACTACACTGGAACTGCCCTTTTCCGGCAGTTCACCATCCTCCGTTCGGGGTTAGGGAAGGTGTTGAGGACGTTTGTATAACCAAGCAGAGAGGCCGCTGGGTGACATCGGTGCCACCACATGGAGGCGTCCCTTTCCATGCGTAGGGATAGATGTAATATGCCTTGTGGCTGTTCGTCCTTTATATATATGATCACGCTAATGTAATTTCTCTGTCGCGGAAGATTCTCACCTTTAGTGCGTTTGTATGGGTTCTGTCGCTTTGTTTTTACCTGCCGAAGTGAACCCTTCTCAAAAGTTAAATACACAGTCGTGGTTGTATGATATCTGACGGACCTTAGATACGGGTTGGGAATGGGTCTGTTACAAGTCAATTCAACCCTCCAACCTGACTACACCTGGCCATCAATCGGGTATGGAAGCGTTAGGGATCTCTGTTCAACCCTCCAACTATATATAACTGGCCATCAATCGAGCAGGGACGGGTTGGGGATCTTTGTCAGGTGTCATACAACGCGCTATCCCTCAGTGTTCAATGGATTATACCTCCAGTGTTACTAAAAATCGTCTATTACAGGTAGTTTTGAAGATATTGCAACACTTCTCTCTAAGCGACTTATTTTGCATATTATATCCGTGTATCCTCTTGTTTGTTTTAAGGGCAAACTCTGTCGACATTAAAATGATATAAATAACAAAGAAATGAATGTTAAGGTGCAAGAAAAAAAAAAAAAATCGCTCAGGACGTGGAGCTACGAGGCCAGTGCGCCATCAAGAATCATACTCTTCATGGTGCACCTGACCCGAGCCTCGCCCACCTGTTGTCTTTTACCTGTGTGGAGTTAAGGCCAGGCAACAGGG
Source organism: Coenobita brevimanus (assembly GCF_032717465.1). Classification (NCBI taxonomy): domain Eukaryota; kingdom Metazoa; phylum Arthropoda; class Malacostraca; order Decapoda; family Coenobitidae; genus Coenobita; species Coenobita brevimanus. Next base: position 10,071,501 of record NC_137061.1, on the reverse strand, counting down.
GTGACTCTAATGACCTGACGCAGCACCCTGTAAGTGGCATCTTTTCTTCCCCACGTAAACCGACACCCACCACTTTTTTATATGCGTCCCCTCACCACACGTGTTGGCCTCACCGCTGGACCTGTGGTGGTGGTGGTGGTGGTGGTGGTGGTGGTGGTGGTGGTGATGATGATGATGATGATGATGATGATGATGATGATGATGATGATGATGATGATGATGATGACGACGATAATAATAATATAGTAGTAATAATAATAATAATAATCATCATCATAATCATAATCATAATAATAATAATAATAATAATAATAATAAAAACTAATACTACTAGAGGCCCCACCAAGAGGAGAATCACACCAGCCGCGAGCCTATATATATCTAGCGTGGATCGGAATATGACCTTGACCTTCATCATTCATTCATTGCCAGACGCCATGTATCCCAAACGGGGTGGCCAAGGGCTCAGAGTTAATTGTTTTACAAGGAGGGGCACTAATCCTCCACCAACCCCACTTGACACGTAGGAAGAACGTTATGCCAACAGCATCTGGTGTTCCCAGGCGGTCACCCATCCAAGTACTAACCAGACCCGACCTTGACCTACCTTCGCCAATTTCGAACTCGTCCGAGATTTTCATCCCTACTACACACCTGTAAATTTTCATGATGGATATCTTGAGCGGTCGCGAAGTTATCGTGCTAACATTTATACAGACAAACAAATTGAAAACAATACCAGCTTTGCTATCGCAGCTGGTAAATAATATCATCATCATCATCATGTACTGCACAAGCTAAGATAGAGATACAGAAACAAAAACTGACAGTGGCACTGAGTGACAAGCCAAATGGTTTCCTGTACGCCAGGAAACCATTTACTACGCTGGGTGGTAACCATATACCGGTAGCCAAATTTTGGCACCTGGTGGTTTAGTGGGTAATTATTGCGCTCCAGTCGGATTGAGCCGGTGAAGGTCTATATCCAAGGGATGGTTGGGGTTGGCTGCTCATGTAATGCCACTCAGGGATGAGTGAGGCTGGTCACTCTCATCTTAAATGTCGAGACCAACTGCCTAGCTCCGGGCTCCTACGCTCCTCATGGGGCAATGTAGGATTGGATGATGGATGGATGGT
>NC_137061.1:10062864-10065364 GCF_032717465.1 Coenobita brevimanus | reverse complement strand
TGTGTGTGTGTGTGTGTGTGTGTGTGTGTGTGTGTGTGTGTGTGTGTGTGTAAATTGATGTTTTTAGAGTACTTAAAATCAAAACCTACACAAAATTATGATTTTTTGTCTTTTTTACCCAACCAGCGCGAAAAAGTGTAAAGAAGCCCTTAATTCTGACGGTCATTTTTGTCACACCTGTAATTCCTGACAGTAATTTTGTCACACCTGTAATTCCTGACGGTCATTTGTAACACCTGTAATTCCTGACGGTCATTTTTGACACACCTGTAATTCCTGACGGTCATTTTTGTCACACCTGTAATTCCTGACGGTCATTTTTGTAACACCTGTAAATAAAGTCAGACTTATTTTATCTTCATTACAAGATCCATCCATGTGGAGAGGAAGGAGAGTGAGAAACTGACGAGGAGAGTGTATGTGAGTGAGGTGGAGGGGGGGAGAGGGAAGGGATGGTCAAGGATGAGATGAAGGGATGGAATGGAGAGGTATATGAGAGAGTGGGGGGGGGGGTCAGCTGGGAGCAGGGAAGTGAAATGGAGGGGGACAGGGCGACATGGACGCGATTTGTTTGTGGGCACCCCTTACAGGATTAAGGCTTCTGGCAATAGATATTCAGACAGACAAGACCCAAAAATGACTGTAAAAAATAATGGGGTCTTGTCCACTCTCACACTCTCTCAGTTTTAATAATTCGGGCTGAGTCTTAATTCCTCTGGCCTGATCAGTGTAGCTAAGGGATAATTTTCTTCTGACTGTATCTCTATCAGTTTAAATTAGAGTCTAATTTAGGATCGAACCTTCTTGGAGGGAGAGTGACAACCAGAATTAACTCATTCCCACGCTCACTAAGTACGAATAGAAAGGGGTGTTTGCTGTAAGAGTGATATGTCAATGATGAAGTGTTGTGATTATTATTTATGTTTCTTAAGTCCGTTGTCTTGTTGGTTAAGGAAGCTCCCTAACACCTCTGCCTAAGCGATTTACTTCTGGCTACGGCTGGTTAATATCCATTTGTGCTATTTACGCTGAGTATGGTGGGATTTGAATGATTTAAATGACACAAAAGAAAGTAGTAAGGAGTATTAAGCAAAACAAGTCGCAACGGAAGACGTGTTATAGGGAGCTTCCTTAACCAACGAGAATACGGTCTCACTGTGATTATATCTTTGGTAGAACCGTAAACGGGCACATAGAAGGACATATCGGTACTATATACTGTACGTTTTTCACCTTCACTTGGCCTAAAATTTCGTAATTCTCTAGCTCATTTCACGTCACTCAGGGGCACAGAAGGACACAGCTGCGCCTCAATCCTTTCCACAGCATCTCGTCCTGCCTGCCATCATATCCTGTGCTGATTTACTGTTACAACTCAGCATTCACGTTGGAAAGATGACAATTTTAGGACAACTTAGTGATTTTACCAAGAGCCATATTATTTTTTTGTATTTATTTTTTTATTTTGTTTATGCTTCATTCCTCTGTTCAACTTATTAAAAAAAAAAAAAAAAAAAAAGGGGGCACACTAAGAACTCGACCTACTTTCAAGGCTGCACATCAGGAGATTACTACGCTACCCACCAAGCCACCACAGCTCCTCATTTTGACTGAAAACAAAATCCCTAACCACTTCCAGCTCAACTGATTCGTAAGTGTAGTCAAAATCCAAGGTTGATTTGAGTAGTAACCAAGGAGACTCATTCCTACCCTACAACTGTCTCATCGAATTTCACGAAACCACGACTGTCTCTGTGATGGAGGGATGGTGTGCAGAGATACATTCAGTGACGGGTGTGAGTTGGGGGAAAGGCAGCCAAATGGCGGAGGACAGGGCGACATGGCGAGATTAAAGCGTCCAGTATAGGTATATAAAGAAATAAATACATAAATACATAGATTGATACACAGATAGAAAGACAGACAGATAAATAGACAGACAGATAGATACATAGATAGATAGACAGGCAGACAGACAGATACTGATTGACGGACAGATGGAAAGACAAGAGTGACAGATGGATATTATAGACATCTACATGGAGATGGATGGAGATAAAGAGACTGACTAGTTGGTGTAGGCCATACCTCATGAGTGTCCCAGTTCCCTCTGATGAAAACAAACCCATTTTCCCATTAGATTATTTAACACGGCTGAATAAACACGACCCAGGCAGAACACCGAGGTTTTGTTGTGTTACCCCTGCCTGTCACCAAAACACTGACTCTTATGGACAGTGGTGAAATGGTTTTGGTTGATGATGATGATGATGATGATGATGATGATGATACGAACAGTGCAAAACGATGATGATGATAATGATGATAAGAAGAAGAAGAACTGTGAAAACTATGATGATGATGATGATGATGATGATGATGATGATGATGATGATGATAAGAAGAAGAAGAACTGTGAAAACTATGATGATGATGATGATAAGAAGAAGAAGAACTGTGAAAACTATGATGATGATGATGATGATGATGATACGAACAG